>NW_026690862.1:0-353003 GCF_020826845.1 Diceros bicornis minor | reverse complement strand
GAGATGGGGCATGAAGTTATTTCTAGGAGTTGGACACATACAATGTTTAGCTCAGTTCTGTGCATCTTTGAAATACCTATGCAAACTTGTTCCTAAATAGTAACTTGCAACTTTGAATGAGAATGTGCTTGCTTACAGCAACGTGCTATATGTTCTGAATGCCCGAATTGGGAATCTGTGTCAAAATTTGTTAGAAATTATGTGATCCTTACTAGCTGGAAGTAAGGGAGTTGGGACATGAAGGTATTTCTAGGAGTTGGACACATACCAAGTTTAGCAGAGTTCTGGGCATCTTTGAAATACCTTTACAAACTTGTTCCTACATAGTAACTTGCAACTTTGAATGAGAATGTGCTTGCTTACAGCAAGGTGCCATATGTTCTGAATGCCCGAATTGGGAATCTGTGTGAAAACTTTTTTAGGAATTATGTGATCCTTACTAGCTGGAAGTAAGGGAGATGGGGCATGAAGTTATTTCTAGGAGTTGGACACATACCAAGTTTAGCTCAGTTCTGGGCATCTTTGAAAGTCCTATTCAAACTTGTTCCTACATAGTAACTTGCAACTTTGAATGAGAATGCGCTTGCTTACAGCAACGTGCTATATGTTCTGAATGCCGAATTGGGAATCTGTGTCAAAACTTTGTTAGGAATTATGTGCTCCTTACAAGCTGGAAGTAAGGGAGTTGGGGCATGAAGTTATTTCTAGGAATTGGAGACATACAACGTTTAGCTGAGTTCTGGGCATCTTTCAAATATCTATACAAACTTGTTCCTACATAGTCACTTGCAACTTTGAATGAGAATGTGCTTGCTTATCATCAACGTGCTATATGTTCTGAGTGCCCGAATTGGGAATCTGTGTCAAAACTTTGTTAGGAATTATGTGATCCTTACTAGCTGGAAATAAGGGAGATTGGGCATGAAGTTATTTCTAGGAGTTGGAGACATACAACGTTTAGCTCAGTTCTGGGCATCTTTGAAATACCTATACAAACTTGTTCCTACATAGTAACTTGCAACTTTGAATGAGAATGTGCTTGCTTACAGCAACGTGCTATATGTTCTGAATGCCCGAATTGGGAATCTGTGTCAAAACTTTGTTAGGAATTATGTGAACCTTACTAGCTGGAAGTAAGTGAGACGGGGCATGAAGTTATTTCTAGGAGTTGGAGACATACAACGTTTAGCTCAGTTCTGGGCATCTTTAAAATACCTATACAAACTTGTTCCTACATAGTAACTTGCAACTTTGAATGAGAATGTGCTTGCTTACAGCAACGTGCTACATGTTCTGAATGCCCGAATTGGGAATCTGTGTCAAAACTTTGTTAGGAATTATGTGATACTTACTAGCTGGAAGTAAGGGAGATGGGGCATGAAGTTATTTCTAGGAGTTGGACACATACCAAGTTTAGCTCAGTTCTGGGCATCTTTGAAATACCTATACAAACTTGTTCCTACATAGTAACTTGCAACTTTGAATGAGAATGTGCTTGCTTTCAGCAACGTGCTGTATGTTCTGAATGCCCGAATTGGGAATCTGTGTCAAAACTTTGTTAGTAATTATGTGATCCTTACTAGCTGGAAGTAAGGGATATGGGGCATGATGTTATTTCTAGGAGTTGGAGACATACAACGTTTAGCTCAGTTCTGGGCATCTTTGAAATACCTATACAAACTTGTTCCTACATAGTAACTTGCAACGTTGAATGAGAATGTGTTTGCTTACAGCAACGTGCTACATGTTCTGAATGCCCGAATTGGGAATCTGTGTCAAAACTTTGTTAGGAATTATGTGATCCTTACTAGCTGGAAGTAAGGGAGATGGGGCATGGAGTTATTTCTAGGAGTTGGACACATACCAAGTTTAGCTCAGTTCTGGGCATCTTTGAAATACCTATACGAACTTGTTCCTACATATTAAATTGCAACTTTGAATGAGAAAGTGCTTGCTTACAGCAACGTGCTATATGTTGTGAATGCCCGAATTGGGAATCTGTGTCAAAATTTGTTAGGAAATATGTGATCCTTACTAGCTGGAAGTAAGGGAGTTGGGGCATGAAGGTATTTCTAGGAGTTGGACAGATACCAAGTTTAGCACAGTTCTGGGCATCTTTGAAATACCTATACAAACTTGTTCCTACATAGTAACTTGCAACTTTGAATGAGAATGTGCTTGCTTACAGCAACGTGCTATATGTTCTGAATGCCCGAATTGGGAATCTGTGTCAAAACATTGTTGGTAATTATGTGATCCTTACTAGCTGGAAGTAAGGGAGATGGGGCATGAAGTTATTTCTAGGAGTTGGAGACATACCAAGTTTAGCTCAGTTCTGGGCATCTTTGAAATACCTATACAAACTTGTTCCTACATAGTAAGTTGCAACTTTGAATGAGAATGTGCTTGCTTACAGCAACGTGCTATATGTTCTGAATGCCCGAATTGGGAATCTGTGTCAAAACTTTGTTAGGAATTATGTGATCCTTACTAGCTGGAAGTTAGGGAGATGGGGCATGAAGTTATTTCTAGGAGTTGGAGACATACCAAGTTTAGCTTAGTTCTGGGCATCTTTGAAATACCTATACAAACTTGTTCCTACATAGTAACTTGCAACTTTGAATGAGAATGTGCTTGCTTACAGCAACGTGCTATATGTTCTGAATGCCCGAATTGGGAATCTGTGTCAAAACTTTGTTAGGAATTATGTGATCCTTACTAGCTGGAAGTAAGGGAGTTGGGGCATGAAGTTATTTCTAGAGGTTGGACACATACCAAGTTTAGCTCAGTTCTGGGCATCTTTGAAATACCTATACAAACTTGTTCCTACATACTAACTTTCAACTTTGAATGAGAATGTGCTTGCTTAAAGCAAACGTGCTATATGTTCTAAATGCCCGAATTGGGAATCTGTGTCAAAACTTTGTTAGGAATTATGTGATCCTTACTAGCTGGAAGTAAGGGTGATGGGGCATGAAGTTATTTCTAGGAGTTGGAGACATACCAAGTTTAGCTCAGTTCTGGGCATCTTTGAAATACCTTTACAAACTTGTTCCTACATACTAACTTGCAACTTTGAATGAGAAAGTGCTTGCTTACAGCAACGTGCTATATGTTCTGTATGCCCGAATTGGGAATCTGTGTCAAAATTTGTTAGAAATTATGTGATCCTTACAAGATGGAAGTAAGGGAGATGGGGCATGAAGTTATTTCTAGGAGTTGGAGACATACAACGTTTAGCTCAGTTCTGGGCATCTTTGAACTACCTATACAAACTTGTTCCTACATAGTAACTTGCAACTTTGAATGAGAATGTGCTTGCTTATCATCAACGTGCTATATGATCTGAGTGCCCGAATTGGGAATCTGTGTCAAAACTTTGTTAGGAATTATGTTATCCTTACTAGCTGGAAGTAAGGGAGATTGGGCATGAAGTTATTTCTAGGAGTTGGAGACATACAACGTTTAGCTCAGTTCTGGGCATCTTTGAAATACCTATACAAACTTGTTCCTACATAGTAACTTGCAACTTTGAATGAGAATGTGCTTGCTTACAGCAACCTGCTATATGTTCTGAATGCCCGAATTGGGAATCTGTGTCAAATCTTTGTTAGTAATTATGTGATCCTTACTGGCTGGAAGTAATGGTGATGGGGCATGAAGTTATTTCTAGGAGTTGGAGACATACAACGTTTAGTTCAGTTCTGGGCATCTTTGAAATACCTATACAAACTTGTTCCTACATAGTAACTTGCAACTTTGAATGAGAATGTGCTTGCTTACGGCAACGTGCTATATGTTCTGAATGCCCGAATTGGGAATCTGTGTCAAAACATTGTTAGGAATTATGTGATCCTTACTAGCTGGAAGTAAGGGAGATGGGGCATGAAGTTATTTCTAGGAGTTGGACGCATACCAAGTTTAGCTCAGTTCTGGGCATCTTTGAAATACCTATACAAACTTGTTCCTACATAGTAACTTGCAACTTTGAATGAGAATGTGCTTGCTTACAGCAACGTGCTATATGTTCTGAATGCCCGAATTGGGAATCTGTGTCAAAACTTTGTTAGGAATTATGTGATCCTTACTAGCTGGAAGTAAGGGAGATGGGGCATGAAGTTATTTCTAGAAGTTGGAGACATACCAAGTTTAGCTCAGTTCTGGGCATCTTTGAAATACCTATACAAACTTGTTCCTACATAGTAACTTGCATCTTTGAATGAGAATGTGCTTGCTTACAGCAACGTGCTATATGTTCTGAATGTCCGAATTGGGAATCTGTGTCAAAATTTGTTAGGAATTATGTGATCCTTACTAGCTGGAAGTAAGGGAGATGGGGCATGAAGTTATTTCTAGGAGTTGGAGCCATACAACGTTTAGCTCAGTTCTGGGCATCTTTGAAATACCTATACAAACTTGTTCCTACATAGTAACTTGCAACTTTGAATGAGAATGTGCTTGCTTACAGCAACGTGCTACATGTTCTGAATGCCCGAATTGGGAATCTGTGTGAAAACTTTGTTAGGAATTATGTGATCCTTAGTAGCTGGAAGATAGGGAGTGGGGGCATGAAGGTGTTTCTAGGAGGTGGAGACACACCAAGTTTAGCTCAGTTCTGGGCATCTTTGAAATACCTATACAAACTTGTTCCTACATAGTAACTTGCAACTTTGAATGAGAATGTGCTTGCTTACAGCAACGTGCTATATGTTCTGAATGCCCGAATTGGGAATCTGTGTCAAAACATTGTTAGGAATTATGTGATCCTTACTAGCTGGAAGTAAGGGAGTTGGGGCATGAAGGTATTTCTAGGAGTTGGACACATACCAAGTTTAGCACAGTTCTGGGCATCTTTGAAATACCTATACAAACTTGTTCCTACATAGTAACTTGCAACTTTGAATGAGAATGTGCTTGCTTACAGCAACGTGCTATATGTTCTGAATGCCCGAATTGGGAATCTGTGTCAAAACTTTGTTAGGAATTATGTGATCCTTACTAGCTGGAATTAAGGGAGATGGGGCATGAAGTTATGTCTAGGAGTTGGACACATACCAAGTTTAGCTCAGTTCTGGGCATCTTTGAAATACCTTTACAAACTTGTTCCTTCATAGTAACTTGCAACTTTGAATGAGAATGTGCTTGCTTACAGCAACGTGCTATATGTTCTGAATGCCCGAATTGGGAATCTGTGTCAAAACTTTGTTAGGAATTATGTGATCCTTACTAGCTGGAAGTAAGGGTGATGGGGCATGAAGTTATTTCTAGGAGTTGATGACATACCAAATTTAGCTCAGTTCTGGGCATCTTTGAAATACCTTTACAAACTTGTTCCTACATAGTAACTTGCAACTTTGAATGAGAATGTGCTTGCTTACAGCAACGTGCTATATGTTCTGAATGCCCGAATTGGGAATCTGTGTCAAAACTTTGTTAGGAATTATGTGATCCTTACTAGCTGGAAGTAAGGGTGATGGGGCATGAAGTTATTTCTAGGAGTTGATGACATACCAAGTTTAGCTCAGTTCTGGGCATCTTTGAAATACCTTTACAAACTTTTTCCTACATAGTAACTTGCAACAGTGAATTAGAATGTGCTTGCTTACAGCAACGTGCTATATGTTCTGAATGCCCGAATTGGGAATCTGTGTCAAAACTTTGTTAGGAATTATGTGATCCTTACTAGCTGGAAGTAAGGGAGTTGGGGCATGAAGGTATTTCTAGGAGTTGGACACATACCAAGTTTAGCACAGTTCTGGGCATCTTTGAAATACCTATACAAACTTGTTCCTACATAGTAACTTGCAACTTTGAATGAGAATGTGCTTGCTTACAGCAACGTGCTATATGTTCTGAATGCCCCAATTGGGAATCTGTGTCAAAACTTTGTTAGGAATTATGTGATCCTTACTAGCTGGAAGTAAGGGAGATGGGGCATGAAGTTATTTCTAGGAGTTGGACACATACCAAGTTTAGCTCAGTTCTGGGCATCTTTGAAATACCTATACAAACTTGTTCCTACATAGTAACTTGCAACTTTGAATGAGAATGTGCTTGCTTACAGCAACGTGCTATATGTTCTGAATGCCCGAATTGGGAATCTGTGTCAAAACTTTGTTAGGAATTATGTGATCCTTACTAGCTGGAAGTAAGGGAGTTGGGGCATGAAGTTCTTTCTAGAGGTTGGACACATACCAAGTTTAGCTCAGTTCTGGGCATCTTTGAAATACATATACATCTTGTTCCTACATAGTAACTTGCAACTTTGAATGAGAATGTGCTTGCTTACAGCAACGTGCTGTATGTTCTGAATGCCCGAATTGGGAATCTGTGTCAAAACTTTGTTAGGAATTATGTGATCCTTACTAGCTGGAATTAAGGGAAATGGGGCATGAAGTTATTTCTAGGAGTTGGACACATACCAAGTTTAGCTCAGTTCTGGGCATCTTTGAAATACCTATACAAACTTGTTCCTACATAGTAACTTGCAACTTTGAATGAGAATGTGCTTGCATACAGCAACGTGCTACATGTTCTGAATGCCCGAATTGGGAATCTGTGTCAAAACTTTGTTAGAAATTATGTGATCCTTACTGGCTGGAAGTAAGGGTGATGGGGCATGAAGTTATTTCTAGGAGTTGGAGACATACAACGTTTAGCTCAGTTCTGGTCATTTTTGAAATACCTTTACAAACTTGTTCCTACATAGTAACTTGCAACTTTGAATGAGTATGTGCTTGCTTACAGAAACGTGCTATATGTTCTGAATGCCCGAATTGGGAATCTCTGTTAAAACTTTGTTAGAAATTATGTGATCCTTACTAGTTGGAAGTAAGGGAGATGGGACATGAAGTTATTTCTAGGAGTTGGAGACATACAACGTTTAGCTCAGTTCTGGGCATCTTTGAAATACCTATACAAACTTGTTCCTACATAGTAACTTGCAACTTTGAATGAGAATGTGCTTGCTTACAGCAACGTGCTATATGTTCTGAATGCCCGAATTGGGAATCTGTGTCAAAACTTTGTTAGGAATTATGTGATCCTTACTAGCTGGAAGTAAGGGAGATGGGGCATGAAGTTATTTCTAGTAGTTGGAGACATACCAAGTTTAGCTCAGTTCTGGGCATCTTTGAAATACCTATACAAACTTGTTCCTACATAGTAACTTGCAACTTTGAATGAGAATGTGCTTGCTTACAGCAACGTGCTATATGTTCTGAATGCCCGAATTGGGAATCTGTGTCAAAACTTTGTTAGGAATTATGTGATCCTTACTAGCTGGAATTAAGGGAGATGGGGCATGAAGTTATTTCTAGGAGTTTGACACATACCAAGTTTAGCTCAGTTCTGGGCATCTTTGAAATACCTTTACAAACTTGTTCCTACATAGTAACTTGCAACTTTGAATGAGAATGTGCTTGCTTACAGCAACGTGCTATATGTTCTGAATGACCGAATTGGGAATCTGTGTCAAACTTTGTTAGGAAATATGTGATCCTTACGAGCTGGAAGCAAGGGTGATGGGGCATGAAGTTATTTCTAGGAGTTGATGACATACCAAGTTTAGCTCAGTTCTGGGCATCTTTGAAATACCTTAACAAACTTGTTTCTACATAGTAACTTGCAACTGTGAATTAGAATGTGCTTGCTTACAGCAACGTGCTATATGTTCTGAATGCCCGAATTGGGAATCTGTGTCAAAACTTTGTTAGGAATTATGTGATCCTTACTAGCTGGAAGTAAGGGTGATGGGACATGAAGTTATTTCTAGGAGTTGGACACATACCAAGTTTAGCTCAGTTCTGGGCATCTTTGAAATACCTATAAAAATTGTTCCTACATAGTAACTTGCAACTTTGAATGAGAATGTGCTTGCTTACAGCAACGTGCTATATGTTCTGAATTCCCGAATTGGGAATCTGTGTCAAAGCTTTGTTAGGAATTATGTGATCCTTACTAGCTGGAAGTAAGGGAGATGGGGCATGAAGTTATTTCTAGGAGTTGGAGACATACCAAGTTTAACTCAGTTCTGGGCATCTTTGAAATACCTATACAAACTTGTTCCTACATAGTAACTTGCAACTTTGAATGAGAATGTGCTTGCTTACAGCAACGTGCTACATGTTCTGAATGCCCGAATTGGGAATCTGTGTCAAAACTTTGTTAGGAATTATGTGATCCTTACTAGCTGGAATTAAGGGAGATGGGGCATGAAGTTATTTCTAGGAGTTGGAAACATACCAAGTTTAGCTCAGTTCTGGGCATCTTTGAAATATCTATACAAACTTGTTCCTACATAGTAACTTGCAACTTTGAATGAGAATATGCTTGCATACAGCAACGTGCCACATGTTCTGAATGCCCGAATTGGGAATCTGTGTCAAAACTTTGTTAGAAATTATGTGATCCTTAATAGCTGGAAGTAAGGGAGATGGGGCATGAAGTTATTTCTAGGAGTTGGAGACATACAACGTTTAGCTCAGTTCTGGGCATCTTTGAAATACCTATACAAACATGTTCCTACATAGTAACTTGCAACTTTGAATGAAAATGTGCTTGCATACAGCAACGTGCTACATGTTCTGAATGCCCGAATTGGGAATCTGTGTCAAAGCTTTGTTAGAAATTATGTGATCCTTACTAGCTGGAAGTAAGTGAGAGGGGGCATGAAGTTATTTCTAGGATTTGGAGACATACAACGTTTAGCTCAGTTCTGGGCATCTTTGAAATACCTATACAAACTTGTTCCTACATAGTAACTTGCAACTTTGAATGAGAATGTGCTTGCTTACAGGAACGTGCTACATGTTCTGAATGCCGGAATTGGGAATCTGTGTCAAAAATTTGTTAGGAATTATGTGATCCTTACTAGCTGGTAGTAAGGGAGATGAGGCATGAAGTTATTTCTAGGAGTTGGACACATACCAAGTTTAGCTCAGTTCTGGGCATCTTTGAAATACCTATACAAACTTGTTCCTACATAGTAACTTGCAACTTTGAATGAGATTGTGCTTGCTTACAGCAACGTGCTATATGTACTGAATGCCCGAATTGGGAATCTGTGTCAAAACTTTGTTAGGAATTATGTGATCCTTACTAGCTGGAAGTAAGGGAGATGGGGCATGAAGTTATTTCTAGGAGTTGGACACATACCAAGTTTAGCTCAGTTCTGGGCATCTTTGAAATACCTATAAAACTTGTTCCTACATAGTAACTTGCAACTTTGAATGAGAATGTGCTTGCTTACAGCAACGTGCTATATGTTCTGAATGCCCGAATTGGGAATCTGTGTCAAAGCTTTGTTAGGAATTATGTGATCCTTACTAGCTGGAAGTAAGGGAGATGTGGCATGAAGTTATTTCTAGGAGTTGGAGACATACCAAGTTTAACTCAGTTCTGGGCATCTTTGAAATACCTATACAAACTTGTTCCTACATAGTAACTTGCAACTTTGAATGAGAATGTGCTTGCTTACAGCAACGTGCTTCATGTTCTGAATGCCCGAATTGGGAATCTGTGTCAAAACTTTGTTAGGAATTATGTGATCCTTACTAGCTGGAATTAAGGGAGATGGGACATGAAGTTATTTCTAGGAGTTGGAAACATACCAAGTTTAGCTCAGTTCTGGGCATCTTTGAAATACCTATACAAACTTGTTCCTACATAGTAACTTGCAACTTTGAATGAGAATGTGCTTGCTTACAGCAACGTGCTATATGTTCTGAATGCCCGAATTGGGAATCTGTGTCAAAACTTTGTTAGGAATTATGTGATCCTTACTAGCTGGAATTAAGGGAGATGGGGCATGAAGTTATTTCTAGGAGTTGGACACATACCAAGTTTAGCTCAGTTCTGGGCATCTTTGAAAAACCTTACAAACTTGTTCCTACATAGTAACTTGCAACTTTGTATGAGAATGTGCTTGCTTACAGCAACGTGCTACATGTTCTGAATGCCCGAATTGGGAATCTGTGTCAAAACTTTGTTAGGAATTATGTGATCCTTACTAGCTGGAAGTAAGGGTGATGGGGCATGAAGTTATTTCTAGGAGTTGGAGACATACAACGTTTAGCTCAGTTCTGGGCATCTTTGAAATACCTATACAAACTTGTTCCTACATAGTAACTTGCAACTTTGAATGAGAATGTGCTTGCTTACATCAACGTGTTACATGTTCTGAATGCCCGAATTGGGAATCTGTGTCAAAACTTTGTTAGAAATTATGTGATCCTTACTAGCTGGAAGTAAGTGAGATGGGGCATGAAGTTATTTCTAGGAGTTGGAGACATACAACGTTTAGCTCAGTTCTGGGCATCTTTGAAATACCTATACAAACTTTTCCTACATAGTAACTTGCAACTTTGAATGAGAATGTGCTTGCATACAGCAACGTGCTACATGTTCTGAATGCCCGAATTGGGAATCTGTGTCAAAGCTTTGTTAGAAATTATGTGATCCTTACTAGCTGGAAGTAAGTGAGAGGGGGCATGAAGTTATTTCTAGGATTTGGAGACATACAACGTTTAGCTCAGTTCTGGGCATCTTTGAAATACCTATACAAACTTGTTCCTACATAGTAACTTGCAATTTTGAATGAGAATGTGCTTGCTAACAGCAACGTGCTACATGTTCTGAATGCCCGAATTGGGAATCTATGTCAAAACTTTGTTAGGAATTATGTGATCCTTACTAGCTGGAAGTAAGTGAGATGGGGCATGAAGTTATTTCTAGGAGTTGGAGACATACAACGTTTAGCTCAGTTCTGGGCATCTTTGAAATACCTATACAAACTTTTCCTACATAGTAACTTGCAACTTTGAATGAGAATGTGCTTGCATACAGCAACGTGCTACATGTTCTGAATGCCCGAATTGGGAATCTGTGTGAAAGCTTTGTTAGAAATTATGTGATCCTTACTAGCTGGAAGTAAGTGAGAGGAGGCATGAAGTTATTTCTAAGATTTGGAGACATACAACGTTTAGCTCAGTTCTGGGCATCTTTGAAATACCTATACAAACTTGTTCCTACATAGTAACTTGCAACTTTGAATGAGAATGTGCTTGCTAACAGCAACGTGCTACATGTTCTGAATGCCCGAATTGGGAATCTATGTCAAAACTTTGTTAGGAATTATGTGATCCTTACTAGCTGGAAGTAAGGGAGATGGGGCATGATGTTATTTCTAGGAGTTGGAGACATGCCAAGTTTAGCTCAGTTCTGGGCATCTTTGAAATACCTATACAAACTGGTTCCTACATAGTAACTTGCAACTGTGAATTAGAATGTGCTTGCTTACAGCAACGTGCTATATGTTCTGAATGCCCGAATTGGGAATCTGTGTCAAAACTTTGTTAGGAATTATGTGATCCTTACTAGCTGGAAGTAAGGGTGATGGGGCATGAAGTTATTTCTAGGAGTTGATGACATACCAAGTTTAGCTCAGTTCTGGGCATCTTTGAAATACCTTTACAAACTTGTTCCTACATAGTAACATGCAACTGTGAATTAGAATGTGCTTGCTTACAGCAACGTGCTATATGTTCTGAATGCCCGAATTAGGAATCTGTGTCAAAACTTTGTTAGGAATTATGTGATCCTTACTAGCTGGAAGTAAGGGAGATGGGGCATGAAGTTATTTCTAGGAGTTGGACACATACCAAGTTTAGCTCAGTTCTGGCCATCTTTGAAATACCTATGAAACTTGTTCCTACATAGTAACTTGCAACTTTGAATGAGAATGTGCTTGCTTACAGCAACGTGCTATCTGTTCTGAATGCCCGAATTCGGAATCTGTGTCAAAGCTTTGTTAGGAATTATGTGATCCTTACTAGCTGGAAGTAAGGGAGATGTGGCATGAAGTTATTTCTAGGAGTTGGAGACATACCAAGTTTAACTCAGATCTGGGCATCTTTGAAATACCTATACAAACTTGTTCCTACATAGTAACTTGCAACTTTGAATGAGAATGTGCTTGCTTACAGCAACGTGCTATATGTTCTGAATGCCCGAATTGGGAATCTGTGTCAAAACTTTGTTAGGAATTATGTGATCCTTACTAGCTGGAATTAAGGGAGATGGGGCATGAAGTTATTTCTAGGAGTTGGAAACATACCAAGTTTAGCTCAGTTCTGGGCATCTTTGAAATACCTATACAAACTTGTTCCTACATAGTAACTTGCAACTTTGAATGAGAATGTGCTTGCATACATCAACGTGTCACATGTTCTGAATGCCCGAATTGGGAATCTGTGTCAAAACTTTGTTAGAAATTATGTGATCCTTACTAGCTGGAAGTAATGGAGATGGGGCATGAAGTTACTTCTAGGAGTTGGAGACATACAAGGTTTAGCTCAGTTCTGGGCATCTTTGAAATACCTATACAAACTTGTTCCTACATAGTAACTTGCAACTTTGAATGAAAATGTGCTTGCATACAGCAACGTGCTACATGTTCTGAATGCCCGAATTGGGAATCTGTGTCAAAGCTTTGTTAGAAATTATGTGATCCTTACTAGCTGGAAGTAAGTGAGAGGGGACATGAAGTTATTTCTAGGATTTGGAGACATACAACGTTTAGCTCAGTTCTGGGCATCTTTGAAATACGTGTACAAACTTGTTCCTACATAGTAACTTGCAACTTTGAATGAGAATGTGCTTGCTTACAGCAACGTGCTACATGTTCTGAATGCCCGAATTGGCAATCTGTGTCAAAAATTTGTTAGGAATTATGTGATCCTTACTAGCTGGAAGTAAGGGAAATGGGGCATGAAGTTATTTCTAGGAGTTGGACACATACCAAGTTTAGCTCAGTTCTGGGCATCTTTGAAATACCTATACAAACTTGTTCCTACATAGTAACTTGCATCTTTGAATGAGAATGTGCTTGCTTACAGCAACGTGCTATATGTTCTGAATGTCCGAATTGGGAATCTGTGTCAAAACTTTGTTAGGAATTATGTGATCCTTACTAGATGGACGTAAGGGAGTTGGGGCATGAAGGTATTTCTAGGAGTTGGACACATACCAAGTTTAGCACAGTTCTGGGCATCTTTGAAATACCTATACAAACTTGTTCCTACATAGTAACTTGCAACTTTGAATGAGAATGTGCTTGCTTACAGCAACGTGCTATATGTTCTGAATGCCCGAATTGTGAATCTGTGTCAAAACTTTGTTAGGAATTATGTGATCCTTACTGGCTGGAAGTAAGGGTGATGGGGCATGAAGTTATTTCTAGGAGTTGGAGACATACAACGTTTAGCTCAGTTCTGGTCATCTTTGAAATACCTTTACAAACTTGTTCCTACATAGTAACTTGCAACTTTGAATGAGTATGTGCTTGCTTACAGAAATGTGCTATATGTTCTGAATGCCCGAATTGGGAATCTCTGTTAAAACTTTGTTAGAAATTATGTGATCCTTACTGGCTGGAAGTAAGGGAGATGGGGCATGAAGTTATTTCTAGGAGTTGGAGACATACAACGTTTAGCTCAGTTCTGGGCATCTTTGAAATACCTATACAAACTTGTTCCTACATAGTAACTTGCAACTTTGAATGAGAATGTGCTTGCTTACAGCAACGTGCTATATGTTCTGAATGCCCGAATTGGGAATCTGTGTCAAAACTTTGTTAGGAATTATGTGATCCTTACTAGCTGGAAGTAAGGGAGATGGGGCATGAAGTTATTTCTAGTAGTTGGAGACATACCAAGTTTAGCTCAGTTCTGGGCATCTTTGAAATACCTATACAAACTTGTTCCTACATAGTAACTTGCAACTTTGAATGAGAATGTGCTTGCTTACAGCAACGTGCTATATGTTCTGAATGCCCGAATTGGGAATCTGTGTCAAAATTTGTTAGGAATTATGTGATCGTTACTAGCTGGAAGTAAGGGAGTTGGGGCATGAAGGTATTTCTAAGAGTTGGATACATACCAAGTTTAGCACAGTTCTGGGCATCTTTGAAATACCTATACAAACTTGTTCCTACATAGTAACTTGCAACTTTGAATGAGAATGTGCTTGCTTACAGCAACGTGCTATATGTTCTGAATGCCCGAATTGGGAATCTGTGTCAAAACTTTGTTAGGAATTATGTGATCCTTACTAGCTGGAATTAAGGGAGATGGGGCATGAAGTTATTTCTAGGAGTTGGACACATACCAAGTTTAGCTCAGTTCTGGGCATCTTTGAAATACCTTTACAAACTTGTTCCTACATAGTAACTTGCAACTTTGAATGAGAATGTGCTTGCTTACATCAACGTGTTACATGTTCTGAATGCCCGAATTGGGAATCTGTGTCAAAACTTTGTTAGAAATTATGTGATCCTTACTAGCTGGAAGTAAGGGAGATGGGGCATGAAGTTATTTCTAAGAGTTGGACACATACCAAGTTTAGCTCAGTTCTTGGCATCTTTGAAATACCTTTACAAACTTGTTCCTACATAGTAACTTGCAACTTTGAATGAGAATGTGCTTGCTTACAGCAACGTGCTACATGTTCTGAATGCCCGAATTGGGAATCTGTGTCAAAACTTTGTTAGGAATTATGTGATCCTTACTAGCTGGAAGTAAGGGTGATGGGACATGAAGTTATTTCTAGGAGTTGGAGACATACAACGTTTAGCTCAGTTCTGGGCATCTTTGAAATACCTATACAAACTTGTTCCTACATAGTAACTTGCAACTTTGAATGAGAATGTGCTTGCTTACATCAACGTGTTACATGTTCTGAATGCCCGAATTGGGAATCTGTGTCAAAACTTTGTTAGAAATTATGTGATCCTTACTAGCTGGAAGTAAGTGAGATGGGGCATGAAGTTATTTCTAGGAGTTGGAGACATACAACGTTTAGCTCAGTTCTGGGCATCTTTGAAATACCTATACAAACTTTTCCTACATAGTAACTTGCAACTTTGAATGAGAATGTGCTTACATACAGCAACGTGCTACATGTTCTGAATGCCCGAATTGGGAATCTGTGTCAAAGCTTTGTTAGAAATTATGTGATCCTTACTAGCTGGAAGTAAGTGAGAGGGGGCATGAAGTTATTTCTAGGATTTGGAGACATACAACGTTTAGCTCAGTTCTGGGCATCTTTGAAATACCTATACAAACTTGTTCCTACATAGTAACTTGCAACTTTGAATGAGAATGTGCTTGCTAACAGCAACGTGCTACATGTTCTGAATGCCCGAATTGGGAATCTATGTCAAAACTTTGTTAGGAATTATGTGATCCTTACTAGCTGGAAGTAAGGGAGATGGGGCATGATGTTATTTCTAGGAGTTGGAGACATACCAAGTTTAGCTCAGTTCTGGGCATCTTTGAAATACCTATACAAACTGGTTCCTACATAGTAACTTGCAACTGTGAATTAGAATGTGCTTGCTTACAGCAACGTGCTATATGTTCTGAATGTCCGAATTGGGAATCTGTGTCAAAACTTTGTTAGGAATTATGTGATCCTTACTAGCTGGAAGTAAGGGTGATGGGGCATGAAGTTATTTCTAGGAGTTGATGACATACCAAGTTTAGCTCAGTTCTGGGCATCTTTGAAATACCTTTACAAACTTGTTCCTACATAGTAACTTGCAACTGTGAATTAGAATGTGCTTGCTTACAGCAACGTGCTATATGTTCTGAATGCCCGAATTGGGAATCTGTGTCAAAACTTTGTTAGGAATTATGTGATCCTTACTAGCTGGAAGTAAGGGAGATGGGGCATGAAGTTATTTCTAGGAGTTGGACACATACCAAGTTTAGCTCAGTTCTGGGCATCTTTGAAATACCTATAAAACTTGTTCCTACATAGTAACTTGCAACTTTGAATGAGAATGTGCTTGCTTACAGCAACGTGCTACATGTTCTGAATGCCCGAATTGGGAATCTGTGTCAAAACTTTGTTAGGAATTATGTGATCCTTACTAGCTGGAATTAAGGGAGATGGGGCATGAAGTTATTTCTAGGAGTTGGAAACATACCAAGTTTAGCTCAGTTCTGGGCATCTTTGAAATACCTATACAAACTTGTTCCTACATAGTAACTTGCAACTTTGAATGAGAATGTGCTTGCTTACAGCAACGTGCTACATGTTCTGAATGCCCGAATTGGGAATCTGTGTCAAAAATTTGTTAGGAATTATGTGATCCTTACTAGCTGGAAGTAAGGGAGATGAGGCATGAAGTTATTTCTAGGAGTTGGAGACATACCAAGTTTAGCTCAGTTCTGGGCATCTTTGAAATACCTATACAAACTTGTTCCTATATAGTAACTTGCAACTTTGAATGAGAATGTGCTTGCTTACAGCAACGTGCTATATGTTCTGAATGCCCGAATTGGGAATCTGTGTCAAAACTTTGTTAGGAATTATGTGATCCTTACTAGCTGGAAGTAAGGGAGATGGGGCATGAAGTTATTTCTAGGAGTTGGACACATACCAAGTTTAGCTCAGTTCTGGGCATCTTTGAAATACCTATACAAACTTGTTCCTACATAGTAACTTGCAACTTTGAATGAGAATGTGCTTGCTTACAGCAACGTGCTATATGTTCTGAATGCCCGAATTGGGAATCTGTGTCAAAACTTTGTTAGGAATTATGTGATACTTACTGGCTGGAAGTAAGGGAGTGGGGGCATGAAGGTATTTCTAGGAGTTGGACACATACCAAGTTTAGCACAGTTCTGGGCATCTTTGAAATACCTATACAAACTTTTTCCTACATAGTAACTTGCAACTTTGAATGAGAATGTGCTTGCTTACAGCAACGTGCTATATGTTCTGAAGGCCCGAATTGGGAATCTGTGTCAAAACTTTGTTAGGAATTATGTGATCCTTACTGGCTAGAAGTAAGGGAGTGGGTCATGAAGTTTTTTCTGGAGGTTGGACACATACCACGTTTAGCTCAGTTCTGGAATTCTTTGAAATACCTATACAAACTTGTTCCTACATAGTAACTTGCAACTTTGAATGAGAATGTGCTTGCTTACAGCAACGTGCTATATGTTCTGAATGCCCGAATTGTGAATCTGTGTCAAAACTTTGTTAGGAATTATGTGATCCTTACTGGCTGGAAGTAAGGGTGATGGGGCATGAAGTTATTTCTAGGAGTTGGAGACATACAACGTTTAGCTCAGTTCTGGTCATCTTTGAAATACCTTTACAAACTTGCTCCTACATAGTAACTTGCAACTTTGAATGAGTATGTGCTTGCTTACAGAAACGTGCTATATGTTCTGAATGCCCGAATTGGGAATCTGTGTCAAAACTTTGTTAGGCATTATGTGATCCTTACTAGCTGGAAGTAAGGGAGATGGGGCATGAAGTGATTTCTAGTAGTTGGAGACATACCAAGTTTAGCTCAGTTCTGGGCATCCTTGAAATACCTATACAAACTTGTTCCTACATAGTAACTTGCAACTTTGAATGAGAATGTGCTTGCTTACAGCAACGTGCTATATGTTCTGAATGCCCGAATTGGGAATCTGTGTCAAAATTTGTTAGGAATTATGTGATCGTTACTAGCTGGAAGTAAGGGAGTTGGGGCATGAAGGTATTTCTAGGAGTTGGATACATACCAAGTTTAGCACAGTTCTGGGCATCTTTGAAATACCTATACAAACTTGTTCCTACATAGTAACTTGAATCTTTGAATGAGAATGTGCTTGCTTACAGCAACGTGCTATATGTTCTGAATGCCCGAATTGGGAATCTGTGTCAAAACTTTGTTAGGAATTATGTGATACTTACTAGCTGGAATTAAGGGAGATGGGGCATGAAGTTATTTCTAGGAGTTGGACACATACCAAGTTTAGCTCAGTTCTGGGCATCTTTGAAATACCTTTACAAACTTGTTCCTACATAGTAACTTGCAACTTTGAATGAGAACGTGCTTGCTTACAGCAACGTGCTACATGTTCTGAATGCCCGAATTGGGAATCTGTGTCAAAACTTTGTTAGGAATTATGTGATCCTTACTAGCTGGAAGTAAGGGTGATGGGGCATGAAGTTATTTCTAGGAGTTGGAGACATACAACGTTTAGCTCAGTTCTGGGCATCTTTGAAATACCTATACAAACTTGTTCCTACATAGTAACTTGGAACTTTGAATGAGAATGTGCTTGCTTACATCAACGTGTTACATGTTCTGAATGCCCGAATTGGGAATCTGTGTCAAAACTTTGTTAGAAATTATGTGATCCTTACTAGCTGGAAGTAAGGGAGATGGGGCATGAAGATATTTCTAGGAGTTGGACACATACCAAGTTTAGCTCAGTTCTGGGCATCTTTGAAATACCTTTACAAACTTGTTCCTACATAGTAACTTGCAACTTTGAATGAGAATGTGCTTGCTTACAGCAACGTGCTACATGTTCTGAATGCCCGAATTGGGGTTCTGTGTCAAAACTTTGTTAGGAATTATGTGATCCTTACTAGCTGGAAGTAAGGGTGATGGGGCATGAAGTTATTTCTAGGAGTTGGAGACATACAACGTTTAGCTCAGTTCTGGGCATCTTTGAAATACCTATACAAACTTGTTCCTACATAGTAACTTGCAACTTTGAATGAGAATGTGCTTGCTTACATCAACGTGTTACATGTTCTGAATGCCCGAATTGGGAATCTGTGTCAAAACTTTGTTAGAAATTATGTGATCCTTACTAGCTGGAAGTAAGTGAGATTGGGCATGAAGTTATTTCTAGGAGTTGGAGACATACAACGTTTAGCTCAGTTCTGGGCATCTTTGAAATACCTATACAAACTTTTCCTACATAGTAACTTGCAACTTTGAATGAGAATGTGCTTGCATACAGCAACGTGCTACATGTTCTGAATGCCCGAATTGGGAATCTGTGTCAAAGCTTTGTTAGAAATTATGTGATCCTTACTAGCTGGAAGTAAGTGAGAGGGGGCATGAAGTTATTTCTAGGATTTGGAGACATACAACGTTTAGCTCAGTTCTGGGCATCTTTGAAATACCTATACAAACTTGTTCCTACATAGTAACTTGCAACTTTGAATGAGAATGTGCTTGCTAACAGCAACGTGCTACATGTTCTGAATGCCCGAATTGGGAATCTATGTCAAAACTTTGTTAGGAATTATGTGATCCTTACTAGCTGGAAGTAAGGGAGATGGGGCATGATGTTATTTCTAGGAGTTGGAGACATACCAAGTTTAGCTCAGTTCTGGGCATCTTTGAAATACCTATACAAACTTGTTCCTACATAGTAACTTGCAACTTTGAATGAGAATGTGCTTGCTTACAGCAACGTGTTACATGTTCTGATTGCCCGAATTGGGAATCTGTGTCAAAACTTTGTTAGGAATTATGTGATCCTTACTAGCTGGAAGTAGGGGGATGGGGCATGAAGTTATTTCTAGGAGTTGGAGACATACAACGTTTAGCTCAGTTCTGGGCATCTTAGAAATACCTATACAAACTTGTTCCTACATAGTAACTTGCAACTTTGAATGAGAATGTGCTTGCTTACAGCAACGTGCTACATGTTCTGAATGCCCGAATTGGGAATCTCTGTCAAATCTTTGTTAGGAATTATGTGATCCTTACTAGCTGGAAGTAGGGGGATGGGGCATGAAGTTATTTCTAGGAGTTGGAGACATACAACGTTTAGCTCAGTTCTGGGCATCTTTGCAATACCTATACAAACTTGTTCCTACATAGTAACTTGCAACTTTGGATGAGAATGTGCTTGATTACAGGAACGTGCTACATGTTCTGAATGCCCGAATTGGGAATCTGTGTCAAAACTTTGTTAGGAATTATGTGATCCTTACTAGACGGAAGTAAGTGAGATGGGGCATGAAGTTATTTTTAGGAGTTGGACACATACCAAGTTTAGCTCAGTTCTGGGCATCTTTGAAAGACCTATACAAACTTGTTCCTACATAGTAACTTGCAACTTTGAATGAGAATGTGCTTGCTTACAGCAACGTGCTCTATGTTCTGAATGCCCTAATTGGGAATCTGTGTCAAAACTTTGTTAGGAATTATGTGATCCTTACTAGCTGGAAGTAAGGGAGTTGGGGCATGAAGTTATTTCTAGGAGTTGGACACATACCAAGTTTAGCTCAGTTCTGGGCATCTTTGAAATACCTATACAAACTTGTTCCTACATAGTAACTTGCAACTTTGAATGAGAATGTGCTTGCTTACAGCAACGTGCTATATGTTCTGAATGCCCGAAGTAGGAATCTGTGTCAAAACTTTGTTAGGAATTATGTGATCCTTACAAGCTGGAAGTAGGGGAGTTGGCGCATGAAGTTATTTCTAGAGGTTGGACACATACCAAGTTTAGCTCAGTTCTGGGCATCTTTGAAATACCTATACAAACTTGTTCCTACATATTAACTTGCAACTTTGAATGAGAATGTGCTTGCTTACAGCAACGTGCTATATGTTCTGAATGCCCGAATTGGGAATCTGTGTGAAAACTTTGTTAGGCATTATGTGATCCTTACTAGCTGGAAGTAAGGGAGATGGGGCATGATGTTATTTCTAGGAGTTGGACACATACCAAGTTTAGCTCAGTTCTGGGCATCTTTGAAATACCTATACAAACTTGTTCCTACATAGTAACATGCAACTTTGAATGAGAATGTGCTTGCTTACAGCAACGTGCTATATGTTCTGAATGCCCGAATTGGGAATCTGTGTCAAAACTTTGTTAGGAATTATGTGATCCTTACTAGCTGGAAGTAAGGGAGATGGGGCATGAAGTTATTTCTAGGAGTTGGACACATACCAAGTTTAGCTCAGTTCTGGGCATCTTTGAAATACCTATACAAACTTGTTCCTACATAGTAACTTGCAACTTTGAATGAGAATGTGCTTGCTTACAGCAACGTGCTATATGTTCTGAATGCCCGAATTGGGAATCTGTGTCAAAACTTTCTTAGGAATTATGTGATCCTTACTAGCTGGATGTAAGGGAGATTGGCCATGAAGTTATTTCTAGGAGTTGGACACATACCAAGTTTAGCTCAGTTCTGGGCATCTTTGAAATACCTATACAAACTTGTTCCTACATAGTAACTTGCAACTTTGAATGAGAATGTGCTTGCTTACAGCAACGTGCTATATGTTCTGAATGCCCGAATTGGGAATCTGTGTCAAAACTTTGTTAGGAATTATGTGATCCTTACTAGATGGAAGTAAGGGAGATGGGGCATGAAGTTATTTCTAGGAGTTGGACACATACCAAGTTTAGCTCAGTTCTTGGCATCTTTGAAATACCTTTACAAACTTGTTCCTACATAGTAACTTGCAACTTTGAATGAGAATGTGCTTGCTTACAGCAACGTGCTATATGTTCTGAATGCCCGAATTGGGAATCTGTGTCAAAACTTTGTTAGGAATTATGTGATCCTTACTAGCTGGAAGTAAGGGTGATGGGGTATGAAGTTATTTCTAGGAGTTGGAGACATACAACGTTTAGCTCAGTTCTGGGCATCTTTGAAATACCTATACAAACTTGTTCCTACATAGTAACTTGCAACTTTGAATGAGAATGTGCTTGCTTACATCAACGTGTTACATGTTCTGAATGCCCGAATTGGGAATCTGTGTCAAAACTTTTTTAGGAATTATGTGATCCTTACTAGCTGGAAGTAAGGGAGATGGGGCATGAAGTTATTTCTAGGAGTTGGAGACATACAACGTTTAGCTCAGTTCTGGGCTCTTTGAAATACCTATACAAACTTGTTCCTACATAGTAACTTGCAACTTTGAATGAGAATGTGCTTGCTTACAGCAACGTGCTATATGTTCTGAATGCTCGAATTGGGAATCTGTGTCAAAACTTTGTTAGCAATTATGTGATCCTTACTGGCTAGAAGTAAGGGAGTGGGTCATGAAGTTTTTTCTGGAGGTTGGACACATACCACGTTTAGCTCAGTTCTGGAATTCTTTGAAATACCTATACAAACTTGTTCCTACATAGTAACTTGCAACTTTGAATGAGAATGTGCTTGCTTACAGCAACGTGCTATATGTTCTGAATGCCCGAATTGTGAATCTGTGTCAAAACTTTGTTAGGAATTATGTGATCCTTACTGGCTGGAAGTAAGGGTGATGGGGCATGAAGTTATTTCTAGGAGTTGGAGACATACAACGTTTAGCTCAGTTCTGGTCATCTTTGAAATACCTTTACAAACTTGTTCCTACATAGTAACTTGCAACTTTGAATGAGTATGTGCTTGCTTACAGAAACGTGCTATATGTTCTGAATGCCCGAATTGGGAATCTCTGTTAAAACTTTGTTAGAAATTATGTGATCATTACTGGCTGGAAGTAAGGGAGATGGGGCATGAAGTTATTTTCGGAGTTGGAGACATACAACGTTTAGCTCAGTTCTGGGCATCTTTGAAATACCTATACAAACTTGTTCCTACATAGTAACTTGCAACTTTGAATGAGAATGTGCTTGCTTACAGCAACGTGCTATATGTTCTGAATGCCCGAATTGGGAATCTGTGTCAAAACTTTGTTAGGAATTATGTGATCCTTACTAGCTGGAATTAAGGGAGATGGGGCATGAAGTTATTTCTAGGAGTTGGACACACACCAAGTTTAGCTCAGTTCTGGGCATCTTTGAAATACCTTTACAAACTTGTTCCTACATAGTAACTTGCAACTTTGAATGAGAATGTGCTTGCTTACAGCAACGTGCTACATGTTCTGAATGCCCGAATTGGGAATCTGTGTCAAAACTTTGTTAGGAATTATGTGATCCATACTAGCTGGAAGTAAGGGTGATGGGGCATGAAGTTATTTCTAGGAGTTGGAGACATACAACGTTTAGCTCAGTTCTGGGCATCTTTGAAATACCTATACAAACTTGTTCCTACATAGCAACTTGGAACTTTGAATGAGAATGTGCTTGCTTACATCAACGTGTTACATGTTCTGAATGCCCGAACTGGGAATCTGTGTCAAAACTTTGTTAGAAATTATGTGATCCTTACTAGCTGGAAGTAAGGGAGATGGGGCATGAAGATATTTCTAGGAGTTGGACACATACCAAGTTTAGCTCAGTTCTGGGCATCTTTGAAATACCTTTACAAACTTGTTCCTACATAGTAACTTGCAACTTTGAAAGAGAATGTGCTTGCTTACAGCAACGTGCTATATGTTCTGAATGCCCGAATTGGGAATCTGTGTCAAAACTTTGTTAGGAATTATGTGATCCTTACTAGCTGGAATTAAGGGAGATGGGGCATGAAGTTATTTCTAGGAGTTGGACACATACCAAGTTTAGCTCAGTTCTGGGCATCTTTGAAATACCTTTACAAACTTGTTCCTACTTAGTAACTTGCAACTTTGAATGAGAATGTGCTTGCTTACATCAACGTGTTACATGTTCTGAATGCCCGAATTGGGAATCTGTGTCAAAACTTTGTTAGAAATTATGTGATCCTTACTAGCTGGAAGTAAGTGAGATGGGGCATGAAGTTATTTCTAGGAGTTGGAGACATACAACGTTTAGCTCAGTTCTGGGCATCTTTGAAATACCTATACAAACTTTTCCTACATAGTAACTTGCAACTTTGAATGAGAATGTGCTTGCATACAGCAACGTGCTACATGTTCTGAATGCCCGAATTGGGAATCTGTGTCAAAGCTTTGTTAGAAATTATGTGATCCTTACTAGCTGGAAGTAAGTGAGAGGGGGCATGAAGTTATTTCTAGGATTTGGAGACATACAACGTTTAGCTCAGTTCTGGGCATCTTTGAAATACCTATACAAACTTGTTCCTACATAGTAACTTGCAACTTTGAATGAGAATGTGCTTGCTAACAGCAACGTGCTACATGTTCTGAATGCCCGAATTGGGAATCTATGTCAAAACTTTGTTAGGAATTATGTGATCCTTACTAGCTGGAAGTAAGGGAGATGGGGCATGATGTTATTTCTAGGAGTTGGAGACATACAACGTTTAGCTCAGTTCTGGGCATCTTTGAAATACCTATACAAACTTGTTCCTACATAGTAACTTGCAACTTTGAATGAGAATGTGCTTGCTTACAGCAACGTGCTACATGTTCTGATTGCCCGAATTGGGAATCTGTGTCAAAACTTTGTTAGGAATTATGTGATCCTTACTAGCTGGAAGTAGGGGGATGGGGCATGAAGTAATTTTTAGGAGTTGGAGACATACAACGTTTAGCTCAGTTCTGGGCATCTTTGAAATACCTATACAAACTTGTTCCTACATAGTAACTTGCAACTTTGAATGAGATTGTGATTGCTTACAGCAACGTGCTACATGTTCTGAATGCCCGAATTGGGAATCTGTGTCAAATCTTTGTTAGGAATTATGTGATCCTTACTAGCTGGAAGTAGGGGGATGGGGCATGAAGTTATTTCTAGGAGTTGGAGACATACAACGTTTAGCTCAGTTCTGGGCATCTTTGCAATACCTATACAAACTTGTTCCTACATAGTAACTTGCAACTTTGGATGAGAATGTGCTTGCTTACAGGAACGTGCTACATGTTCTGAATGCCCGAATTGGGAATCTGTGTCAAAGCTTTGTTAGAAATTATGTGATCCTTACTAGCTGGAAGTAAGTGAGAGGGGGCATGAAGTTATTTCTAGGATTTGGAGACATACAACGTTTAGCTCAGTTCTGGGCATCTTTGAAATACCTATACAAACTTGTTCCTACATAGTAACTTGCAACTTTGAATGAGAATGTGCTTGCTAACAGCAACGTGCTACATGTTCTGAATGCCCGAATTGGGAATCTATGTCAAAACTTTGTTAGGAATTATGTGATCCTTACTAGCTGGAAGTAAGGGAGATGGGGCATGATGTTATTTCTAGGAGTTGGAGACATACGAAGTTTAGCTCAGTTCTGGGCATCTTTGAAATACCTATACAAACTTGTTCCTACATAGTAACTTGCAACTTTGAATGAGAATGTGATTGCTTACAGCAACGTGCTACATGTTCTGAATGCCCGAATTGGGAATCTCTGTCAAATCTTTGTTAGGAATTATGTGATCCTTACTAGCTGGAAGTAGGGGGATGGGGCATGAAGTTATTTCTAGGAGTTGGAGACATACAACGTTTAGCTCAGTTCTGGGCATCTTTGCAATACCTATACAAACTTGTTCCTACATAGTAACTTGCAACTTTGGATGAGAATGTGCTTGCTTACAGGAACGTGCTACATGATCTGAATGCCCGAATTGGGAATCTGTGTCAAAACTTTGTTAGGAATTATGTGATCCTTACTAGACGGAAGTAAGGGAGATGGGGCATGAAGTTATTTTTAGGAGTTGGACACATACCAAGTTTAGCTCAGTTCTGGGCATCTTTGAAAGACCTATACAAACTTGTTCCTACATAGTAACTTGCAACTTTGAATGAGAATGTGCTTGCTTACAGCAACGTGCTCTATGTTCTGAATGCCCGAATTGGGAATCTGTGTCAAAACTTTGTTAGGAATTATGTGATCCTTACTAGCTGGAAGTAAGGGAGTTGGGGCATGAAGTTATTTCTAGGAGTTGGACACATACCAAGTTTAGCTCAGTTCTGGGCATCTTTGAAATACCTATACAAACTTGTTCCTACATAGTAACTTGCAACTTTGAATGAGAATGTGCTTGCTTACAGCAACGTGCTATATGTTCTGAATGCCCGAAGTGGGAATCTGTGTCAAAACTTTGTTAGGAATTATGTGATCCTTACAAGCTGGAAGTAGGGGAGTTGGGGCATGAAGTTATTTCTAGAGGTTGGACACATACCAAGTTTAGCTCAGTTCTGGGCATCTTTGAAATACCTATACAAACTTGTTCCTACATATTAACTTGCAAGTTTGAATGAGAATGTGCTTGCTTACAGCAACGTGCTATATGTTCTGAATGCCCGAATTGGGAATCTGTGTGAAAACTTTGTTAGGCATTATGTGATCCTTACTAGCTGGAATTAAGGGAGATGGGGCATGATGTTATTTCTAGGAGTTGGACACATTCCAAGTTTAGCTCAGTTCTGGGCATCTTTGAAATACCTATACAAACTTGTTCCTACATAGTAACTTGCAACTTTGAATGAGAATGTGCTTGCTTACAGCAACGTGCTATATGTTCTGAATGCCCGAATTGGGAATCTGTGTCAAAACTTTGTTAGGAATTATGTGATCCTTACTAGCTGGAAGTAAGTGAGATGGGGCATGAAGTTATTTCTAGGAGTTGGACACATACCAAGTTTAGCTCAGTTCTGGGCATCTTTGAAATACCTATACAAACTTGTTCCTACATAGTAACTTGCAACTTTGAATGAGAATGTGCTTGCTTACAGCAACGTGCTATATGTTCTGAATGCCCGAATTGGGAATCTGTGTCAAAACTTTCTTAGGAATTATGTGATCCTTACTAGCTGGAAGTAAGGGAGATTGGCCATGAAGTTATTTCTAGGAGTCGGACACATACCAAGTTTAGCTCAGTTCTGGGCATCTTTGAAATACCTATTCAAACTTGTTCCTACATAGTAACTTGCAACTTTGAATGAGAATGTGCTTGCTTACAGCAACGTGCTATATGTTCTGAATGCCCGAATTGGGAATCTGTGTCAAAACTTTGTTAGGAATTATGTGATCCTTACTAGATGGAAGTAAGGGAGATGGGGCATGAAGTTATTTCTAGGAGTTGGACACATACCAAGTTTAGCTCAGTTCTGGGCATCTTTGAAATACCTTTACAAACTTGTTCCTATATAGTAACTTGCAACTTTGAATGAGAATGTGCTTGCTTACAGCAACGTGCTATATGTTCTGAATGCCCGAATTGGGAATCTGTGTCAAAACTTTGTTAGGAATTATGTGATCCTTACTAGCTGGAAGTAAGGGTGATGGGGCATGAAGTTATTTCTAGGAGTTGGAGACATACAACGTTTAGCTCAGTTCTGGGCATCTTTGAAATACCTATACAAACTTGTTCCTACATGGTAACTTGCAACTTTGAATGAGAATGTGCTTGCTTACATCAACGTGCTACATTTTCTGAATGCCCGATTTGGGATTCTGTGTCAAAACTTTGTTAGAAATTATGTGATCCTTACTAGCTGGATGTAAGGGAGATGGGGCATGAAGTTATTTCTAGGAGTTGGAGACATACAACGTTTAGCTCAGTTCTGGGCATCTTTGAAATACCTATACAAACTTGTTCCTGCATAGTAACTTGCAACTTTGAATGAGAATGTGCTTGCTTACAGCAACGTGCTACATGTTCTGAATGCCCGAATTGGGAATCTGTGTCAAAACATTGTTAGAAATTATGTGATCCTTACTAGCTGGAAGTAAGGGAGATGGGGCATGAAGTTATTTCTACGAGTTGGAGACATACAACGTTTAGCTCAGTTCTGGGCATCTTTGAAATACCTATACAAACTTGTTCCTACATAGTAACTTGCAACTTTGAATGAGAATGTGCTTGCTTACAGCAACGTGCTATATGTTCTGAATGCCCGAATTGGGAATCTGTGTCAAAACTTTGTTAGGCATTATGTGATCCTTACTAGCTGGAATTAAGGGAGATGGGGCATGATGTTATTTCTAGAGGCTGGACACATACCACGTTTAGCTCAGTTCTGGGCATCTTTGAAATACCTATACAAACTTGTTCCTACATAGTAACTTGCAACTTTGAATGAGAATGTGCTTGCTTACAGCAACGTGCTATATGTTCTGAATGCCCGAATTGGGAATCTGTGTCAAAACTTTGTTAGGAATTATGTGATCCTTACTAGCTGGAAGTAAGTGAGATGGGGCATGAACTTATTTCTAGGAGTTGGACACATACCAAGTTTAGCTCAGTTCTGGGCATCTTTGAAATACCTATACAAACTTGTTCCTACATAGTAACTTGCAACTTTGAATGAGAATGTGCTTGCTTACAGCAACGTGCTATATGTTCTGAATGCCCGAATTGGGAATCTGTGTCAAAACTTTCTTAGGAATTATGTGATCCTTACTAGCTGGAAGTAAGGGAGATTGGCCATGAAGTTATTTCTAGGAGTCGGACACATACCAAGTTTAGCTCAGTTCTGGGCATCTTTGAAATACCTATTCAAACTTGTTCCTACATAGTAACTTGCAACTTTGAATGAGAATGTGCTTGCTTACAGCAACGTGCTATATGTTCTGAATGCCCGAATTGGGAATCTGTGTCAAAACTTTGTTAGGAATTATGTGATCCTTACTAGATGGAAGTAAGGGAGATGGGGCATGAAGTTATTTCTAGGAGTTGGACACATACCAAGTTTAGCTCAGTTCTGGGCATCTTTGAAATACCTTTACAAACTTGTTCCTATATAGTAACTTGCAACTTTGAATGAGAATGTGCTTGCTTACAGCAACGTGCTATATGTTCTGAATGCCCGAATTGGGAATCTGTGTCAAAACTTTGTTAGGAATTATGTGATCCTTACTAGCTGGAAGTAAGGGTGATGGGGCATGAAGTTATTTCTAGGAGTTGGAGACATACAACGTTTAGCTCAGTTCTGGGCATCTTTGAAATACCTATACAAACTTGTTCCTACATAGTAACTTGCAACTTTGAATGAGAATGTGCTTGCTTACATCAACGTGTTACATGTTCTGAATGCCCGAATTGGGAATCTGTGTCAAAACTTTGTTAGGAATTATGTGATCCTTACTAGCTGGAAGTAAGGGAGATGGGGCATGAAGTTATTTCTAGGAGTTGGAGACATACAACGTTTAGCTCAGTTCTGGGCATCTTTGAAATACCTATACAAACTTGTTCCTACATAGTAACTTGCAACTTTGAATGAGAATGTGCTTGCATACAGCAACGTGCTACATGTTCTGAACGCCCGAATTGGGAATCTGTGTCAAAGCTTTGTTAGAAATTATGTGATCCTTACTAGCTGGAAGTAAGTGAGAGGGGGCATGAAGTTATTTCTAGGATTTGGAGACATACAACGTTTAGCTCAGTTCAGGGCATCTTTGAAATACCTATACAAACTTGTTCCTACATAGTAACTTGCAACTTTGAATGAGAATGTGCTTGCTAACAGCAACGTGCTACATGTTCTGAATGCCCGAATTGGGAATCTATGTCAAAACTTTGTTAGGAATTATGTGATCCTTACTAGCTGGAAGTAAGGGAGATGGGGCATGATGTTATTTCTAGGAGTTGGAGACATACCAAGTTTAGCTCAGTTCTGGGCATCTTTGAAATACCTATACAAACTTGTTCCTACATGGTAACTTGCAACTTTGAATGAGAATGTGCTTGCTTACAGCAACGTGCTACATGTTCTGAATGCCCGAATTGGGAATCTGTGTCAAAACTTTGTTAGGAATTATGTGATCCTTACTAGCTGGAAGTAAGGGAGATGGGGCATGAAGTTATTTCTAGGAGTTGGAGACATACAACGTTTAGCTCAGTTCTGGGCATCTTTGAAATACCTATACAAACTTGTTCCTACATAGTAACTTGCAACTTTGAATGAGAATGTGCTTGCTTACAGCAACGTGCTACATGTTCTGAATGCCCGAATTGGGAATCTGTGTCAAAACTTTGTTAGGAATTATGTGATCCTTACTAGCTGGAAGTAGGTGGATGGGGCATGAAGTTATTTCTAGGAGTTGGAGACATACAACTTTTAGCTCAGTTCTGGGCATCTTTGAAATACCTATACAAAATTGTTCCTACATAGTAACTTGCAACTTTGAATGAGAATGTGCTTGCTTACAGCAACGTGCTACATGTTCTGAATGCCCGAATTGGGAATCTGTGTCAAAACTTTGTTAGAAATTATGTGATCCTTACTAGCTGGAAGTAAGGGAGATTGGGCATGAAGTTATTTCTAGGAGTTGGAGACATACAATGTTTAGCTCAGTTCTGGGGATCTTTGAAATACCTATACGAACTTGTTCCTACATAGTAACTTGCAACTTTGAATGAGAATGTGCTTGCATACAGCAACGTGCTATATGTTCTGAATGCCCGAATTGGGAATCTGTGTCAAAACTTTGTTAGGAATTATGTGATCCTTACTAGCTGGAGGTAGGGGAGTTGGGGCATGAAGATATTTCTAGAGGTTGGACACATACCAAGTTTAGCTCAGTTCTGGGCATCTTTGAAATACCTATACAAACTTGTTCCTACATAGTAACTTGCAACTTTGAATGAGAATGTGCTTGCTTACAGCAACGTGCTATATGTTCTGAATGCCCGAATTGGGAAACTGTGTCAAAACTTTGTTAGGAATTATGTGATCCTTACTAGCTGGAAGTAAGGTAGATGGGGCACGAAGTTATTTCTAGGAGTTGGACACATACCAAGTTTAGCTCAGTTCTGGGCATCTTTGAAATACCTATACAAACTTGTTCCTACCTAGTAACTTGCATCTTTGAATGAGAATGTGCTTGCTTACAGCAACGTGCTATATGTTCTGAATGCCCGAATTGGGAATCTGTGTCAAAACTTTCTTAGGAATTATGTGATCCTTACTAGCTGGAAGTAAGGGAGATGGGCCATGAAGTTATTTCTAGGAGTTGGACACATACCAAGTTTAGCTCAGTTCTGGGCATCTTTGAAATACCTATACAAACTTGTTCCTACATAGTAACTTGCAACTTTGAATGAGAATGTGCTTGCTTACAGCAACGTGCTATATGTTCTGAATGCCCGAATTGGGAATCTGTGTCAAATCTTTGTTAGGAATTATGTGATCCTTACTAGCTAGAAGTAAGGGAGATGGGGCATGAAGTTATTTCTAGGAGTTGGAGACATACAACGTTTAGCTCAGTTCTGGGCATCTTTGAAATACCTATACAAACTTGTTCCTACATAGTAACTTGCAACTTTGAATGAGAATGTGCTTGCTTACAGCAACGTGCTACATGTTCTGAATGCCCGAATTGGGAATCTGTGTCAAAACTTTGTTAGGAATTATGTGATCCTTACTAGCTGGAAGTAGGGGGATGGGGCATGAAGTTATTTCTAGGAGTTGGAGACATACCAAGTTTAGCTGAGTTCTGGGCATCTTTGAAATACCTATACAAACTTGTTCCTACATAGTAACTTGCAACTTTGAATGAGAATGTGCTTGCTTACAGCAACGTGCTACATGTTCTGAATGCCCGAATTGGGAATCTGTGTCAAAACTTTGTTAGAAATTATGTGATCCTTACTAGCTGGAAGTAAGGGAGATTGGGCATGAAGTTATTTCTAGGAGTTGGAGACATACAACGTTTAGCTCAGTTCTGGGGATCTTTGAAATACCTATACGAACTTGTTCCTACATAGTAACATGCAACTTTGAATGAGAATGTGCTTGCTTACAGCAACGTGCTATATGTTCTGAATGCCCGAATTGGGAATCTGTGTCAAAACTTTGTTAGGAATTATGTGATCCTTACTAGCTGGAAGTAAGGGAGATGGGGCATGAAGTTATTTCTAGGAGTTGGACACATAACAAGTTTAGCTCAATTCTGGGCATCTTTGAAAGACCTATACAAACTTGTTCCTACATAGTAACTTGCAACTTTGAATGAGAATGTGCTTGCTTACAGCAACGTGCTATATGTTCTTAATGCCCGAATTGGGAATCTGTGTCAAAACTTTGTTAGGAATTATGTGATCCTTACTAGCTGGAAGTAAGGGAGTTGGGGCATGAAGTTATTTGTAGAGGTAGGACACATACCAAGTTTAGCTCAGTTCTGGGCATCTTTGAAATACCTATACAAACTTGTTCCTACATAGTAACTTGCAACTTTGAATGAGAATGTGCTTGCTTACAGCAACGTGCTATATGTTCTGAATGCCCGAATTGGGAATCTGTGTCAAAACTTTGTTAGAAATTATGTGATCCTTACTAGCTGGAAGTAAGGGAGATGGGGTATGAAGTTATTTCTAGGAGTTGGAGACATACCAAGTTTAGCTCTTTTCTGGGCATCTTTGAAATACCTACACAAGCTTGTTCCTACATAGTAACTTGCAACTTTGAATGAGAATGTGCTTGCTTACATCAACGTGCTACATTTTCTGAATGCCCGATTTGGGATTCTGTGTCAAAACTTTGTTAGAAATTATGTGATCCTTACTAGCTGGATGTAAGGGAGATGGGGCATGAAGTTATTTCTAGGAGTTGGAGACATACAACGTTTAGCTCAGTTCTGGGCATCTTTGAAATACCTATACAAACTTGTTCCTGCATAGTAACTTGCAACTTTGAATGAGAATGTGCTTGCTTACAGCAACGTGCTACATGTTCTGAATGCCCGAATTGGGAATCTGTGTCAAAACTTTGTTAGAAATTATGTGATCCTTACTAGCTGGAAGTAAGGGAGATGGGGCATGAAGTTATTTCTAGGAGTTGGAGACATACAACGTTTAGCTCAGTTCTGGGCATCTTTGAAATACCTATACAAACTTGTTCCTACATAGTAACTTGCAACTTTGAATGAGAATGTGCTTGCTTACAGCAACGTGCTATATGTTCTGAATGCCCGAATTGGGAATCTGTGTCAAAACTTTGTTAGGAATTATGTGATCCTTACTAGCTGGAAGTAAGGGAGTTGGGGCATGATGTTATTTCTAGAGGCTGGACACATACCACGTTTAGCTCAGTTCTGGGCATCTTTGAAATACCTATACAAACTTGTTCCTACATAGTAACTTGCAACTTTGAATGAGAATGTGCTTGCTTACAGCAACGTGCTATATGTTCTGAATGCCAGAATTGGGAATCTGTGTCAAAACTTTGTTAGGAATTATGTGATCCTTACTAGCTGGAAGTAAGGGAGATGGGCCATGAAGTTATTTCTAGGAGTTGGAGACATACCAAGTTTAGCTCTTTTCTGGGCATGTTTGAAATACCTACACAAGCTTGTTCCTACATAGTAACTTGCAACTTTGAATGAGAATGTGCTTGCTTACATCAACGTGCTGCATTTTCTGAATGCCCGATTTGGGATTCTGGGTCAATACTTTGTTAGAAATTATGTGATACTTACTAGATGGAAGTAAGGGAGATGGGGCATGAAGTTATTTCTAGGAGTTGGAGACATACAACGTTTAGCTCAGTTCTGGGCATCTTTGAAATACCTATACAAACTTGTTCCTACATAGTAACTTGCAACTTTGAATGAGAATGTGCTTGCTTACAGCAACGTGCTACATGTTCTGAATGCCCGAATTGGGAATCTGTGTCAAAACTTTGTTAGGAATTATGTGATCCTTTCTAGCTGGAAGAAAGGGAGATGGGGCATGAAGTTATTTCTACGAGTTGGAGACATACAACGTTTAGCTCAGTTCTGGGCATCTTTGAAATACCTATACAAACTTGTTCCTACATAGTAACTTGCAACTTTGAATGAGAATGTGCTTGCTTACAGCAACGTGCTATATGTTCTGAATGCCCGAATTGGGAATCTGTGTCAAAACTTTGTTAGGAATTATGTGATCCTTACTGGCTGGAAGTAAGGGAGTTGGGGCATGAAGTTATTTCTAGAGGTTGGACACATACCAAGTTTAGCTCAGTTCTGGAAATCTTTGAAATACCTATACAAACTTGTTCCTACATAGAAACTTGCAACTTTGAATGAGAATGTGCTTGCTTACAGCAACGTGCTATATGTTCTGAATGCCCGAATTGGGATCTGTGTCAAAACTTTGTTAGGAATTATGTGATCCTTACTAGCTGAAAGTAAGGGAGATGGGGCATGAAGTTATTTCTAGGAGTTGGAGACATACCAAGTTTAGCTCTTTTCTGGGCATGTTTGAAATACCTACACAAGCTTGTTCCTACATAGTAACTTGCAAATTTGAATGAGAATGTGCTTGCTTACATCAACGTGCTACATTTTCTGAATGCTCGATTTGGGATTCTGTGTCAAAACTTTGTTAGAAATTATGTGATCCTTACTAGCTGGAAGTAAGGGAGATGGGGCATGAAGTTATTTCTACGAGTTGGAGACATACTACGTTTAGCTCAGTTCTGGGCATCTTTGAAATACCTATACAAACTTGTTCCTTCATTGTAACTTGCAACTTTGAATGAGAATGTGCTTGCTTACAGCAACGTGCTATATGTTGTGAATGCCCGAATTGGGAATCTGTGTCAAAACTTTGTTAGGAATTATGTGATCCTAACTAGCTGGAAGTAAGGGAGTTGGGGCATGATGTTATTTCTAGAGGTTGGACACATACCAAGTTTAGCTCAGTTCTGGGCATCTTTGAAATACCTATACAAACTTGTTCCTACATAGTAACTTGCAACTTTGAATGAGAATGTGCTTGCTTACAGCAACGTGCTATATGTTCTGAATGCACGAATTGGGAATCTGTGTCAAAACTTTGTTAGGAATTATGTGATCCTTACTAGCTGGAAGTAAGGCAGAAGGGGCATGAAGTTATTTCTAGGAGTTGGAGACATACCAAGTTTAGCTCTTTTCTGGGCATGTTTGAAATACCTACACAAGCTTGTTCCTACATCGTACATTGCAACTTTGAATGAGAATGTGCTTGCTTACATCAACGTGCTACATTTTCTGAATGCCCGATTTGGGATTCTGTGTCAAAACTTTGTTAGAAATTATGTGATCCTTACTAGCTGGAAGTAAGGGAGATGGGGCATGAAGTTATTTCTAGGAGTTGGACACATACAACGTTTAGCTCAGTTCTGGGCATCTTTGAAATACCTATACAAACTTGTTCCTACATAGTAACTTGCAACTTTGAATGAGAATGTGCTTGCTTACAGCAACGTGCTACATGTTCTGAATGCCCGAATTAGGAATCTGTGTCAAAACATTGTTAGAAATTATGTGATCCTTACTAGCTGAAAGTAAGGGAGATGGGGCATGAAGTTATTTCTACGAGTTGGAGACATATAACGTTTAGCTCAGTTCTGGGCATCTTTGAAATACCTATACAAACTTGTTCCTACATAGTAACTTGCAACTTTGAATGAGAATGTGCTTGCTTACAGCAACGTGCTATATGTTCTGAATGCCCGAATTGGGAATCTGTGTCAAAACTTTGTTAGGAATTATGTGATCCTTACTAGCTGGAAGTAAGGGAGTTGGGGCATGAAGTTATTTCTAGAGGTAGGACACATACCAAGTTTAACTCAGTTCTGGGCATCTTTGAAATACCTATACAAACTTGTTCCTACATAGAAACTTGCAACTTTGAATGAGAATGTGCTTGCTTACAGCAACGTGCTATATGTTCTGAATGCCCGAATTGGGAATCTGTGTCAAAACTTTGTTAGGAATTATGTGATCCTTACTAGCTGGAAGTAAGGGAGATGGGGCATGATGTTATTTCTAGGAGTTGGACACATACCAAGTTTAGCTCAGTTCTGGGCATCTTTGAAATACCTATACAAACTTGTTCCTACATAGTAACTTGCAACTTTGAATGAGAATGTGCTTGCTTACAGCAACGTGCTATATGTTCTGAATGCCCGAATTGGGAATCTGTGTCAAAACTTTCTTAGGAATTATGTGATCCTTACTAGCTGGAAGTAAGGGAGATGGGCCATGAAGTTATTTCTAGGAGTTGGACACATACCAAGTTTAGCTCAGTTCTGGGCATCTTTGAAATACCTAGACAAACTTGTTCCTACATAGTAACTTGCAACTTTGAATGAGAATGTGCTTGCTTACAGCAACGTGCTATATGTTCTGAATGCCCGAATGGCGAATCTGTGTCAAAACTTTGTTAGGAATTATGTGATCCTTACAAGCTGGAAGTAAGGGAGATGGGGCATGAAGTTATTTCTAGGAGTTGGAGACATACAACGTTTAGCTCAGTTCTGGGCATCTTTGAAATACCTATACAAACTTGTTCCTACATAGGAACTTGCAACTTTGAATGAGAATGTGCTTGCTTACAGCAACGTGCTACATGTTCTGAATGCCAGAATTGGGAATCTGTGTCAAAACTTTGTTAGGAATTATGTGATCCTTACTAGCTGGAAGTAGGGGGATGGGGCATGAAGTTATTTCTAGGAGTTGGAGACATACAACGTTTAGCTCAGTTCTGGGCATCTTTGAAATACCTATACAAACTTGTTCCTACATAGTAACTTGCAACTTTGAATGAGAATGTGCTTGCTTACAGCAACGTGCTACATGTTCTGAATGCCCGAATTGGGAATCTGTGTCAAAACTTTGTTAGAAATTATGTGATCCTTACTATCTGGAAGTAAGGGAGATTGGGCATGAAGTTATTTCTAGGAGTTGGACACATACAACGTTTAGCTCAGTTCTGGGGATCTTTGAAATACCTATACGAACTTGTTCCTACATAGTAACTTGCAACTTTGAATGAGAATGTGCTTGCTTACAGCAACGTGCTATATGTTCTGAATGCCCGAATTGGGAATCTGTGTCAAAACTTTGTTAGAAATTATGTGATCCTTACTAGATGGAAGTAAGGGAGATGGGGCATGATGTTATTTCTAGGAGTTGGAGACCTACCAAGTTTAGCTCAGTTCTGGGCATCTTTGAAATACCTATACGAACTTGTTCCTACATAGTAACTTGCAACTTTGAATGAGAACGTGCTTGCTTACAGCAACGTGCTATATGTTCTGAATGCCCGAATTGGGAATCTGTGTCAAAACTTTGTTAGGAATTATGTGATCCTTACTAGCTGGAAGTAAGGGAGTTGGGGCATGAAGTTATTTCTAGGAGTTGGACACATACCAAGTTTAGCTCAATTCTGGGCATCTTTGAAAGACCTATACAAACTTGTTCCTACATAGTAACTTGCAACTTTGAATGAGAATGTGCTTGCTTACAGCAACGTGCTGTATGTTCTGAATGCCCGAATTGGGAATCTGTGTCAAAACTTTGTTAGGAATTATGTGATCCTTACTAGCTGGAAGTAAGGGAGTTGGGGCATGAAGTTATTTGTAGAGGTAGGACACATACCAAGTTTAGCTCAGTTCTGGGCTTCTTTGAAATACCTATACAAACTTGTTCCTACATAGTAACTTGCAACTTTGAATGAGAATGTGCTTGCTTACAGCAACGTGCTATATGTTCTGAATGCCCGAATTGGGAATCTGTGTCAAAACTTTGTTAGGAATTATGTGATCCTTACTAGCTGGAAGTAAGGGAGTTGGGGCATGATGTTATTTCTAGAGGCTGGACACATACCACGTTTAGCTCAGTTCTGGGCATCTTTGAAATACCTATACAAACTTGTTCCTACATAGTAACTTGCAACTTTGAATGAGAATGTGCTTGCTTACAGCAACGTGCTATATGTTCTGAATGCCAGAATTGGGAATCTGTGTCAAAACTTTGTTAGGAATTATGTGATCCTTACTAGCTGGAAGTAAGGGAGATGGGCCATGAAGTTATTTCTAGGAGTTGGAGACATACCAAGTTTAGCTCTTTTCTGGGCATGTTTGAAATACCTACACAAGCTTGTTCCTACATAGTAACTTGCAACTTTGAATGAGAATGTGCTTGCTTACATCAACGTGCTGCATTTTCTGAATGCCCGATTTGGGATTCTGGGTCAATACTTTGTTAGAAATTATGTGATACTTACTAGATGGAAGTAAGGGAGATGGGGCATGAAGTTATTTCTAGGAGTTGGAGACATACAACGTTTAGCTCAGTTCTGGGCATCTTTGAAATACCTATACAAACTTGTTCCTACATAGTAACTTGCAACTTTGAATGAGAATGTGCTTGCTTACAGCAACGTGCTACATGTTCTGAATGCCCGAATTGGGAATCTGTGTCAAAACTTTGTTAGGAATTATGTGATCCTTTCTAGCTGGAAGAAAGGGAGATGGGGCATGAAGTTATTTCTACGAGTTGGAGACATACAACGTTTAGCTCAGTTCTGGGCATCTTTGAAATACCTATACAAACTTGTTCCTACATAGTAACTTGCAACTTTGAATGAGAATGTGCTTGCTTACAGCAACGTGCTATATGTTCTGAATGCCCGAATTGGGAATCTGTGTCAAAACTTTGTTAGGAATTATGTGATCCTTACTGGCTGGAAGTAAGGGAGTTGGGGCATGAAGTTATTTCTAGAGGTTGGACACATACCAAGTTTAGCTCAGTTCTGGAAATCTTTGAAATACCTATACAAACTTGTTCCTACATAGTAACTTGCAACTTTGAATGAGAATGTGCTTGCTTACAGAAACGTGCTATATGTTCTGAATGCCCGAATTGGGAATCTGTGTCAAAACTTTGTTAGGAATTATGTGATCCTTACTAGCTGGAAGTAAGGGAGTTGGGGCATGAAGTTATTTCTAGAGGTAGGACACATACCAAGTTTAACTCAGTTCTGGGCATCTTTGAAATACCTATACAAACTTGTTCCTACATAGAAACTTGCAACTTTGAATGAGAATGTGCTTGCTTACAGCAACGTGCTATATGTTCTGAATGCCCGAATTGGGATCTGTGTCAAAACTTTGTTAGGAATTATGTGATCCTTACTAGCTGAAAGTAAGGGAGATGGGGCATGAAGTTATTTCTAGGAGTTGGAGACATACCAAGTTTAGCTCTTTTCTGGGCATGTTTGAAATACCTACACAAGCTTGTTCCTACATAGTAACTTGCAACTTTGAATGAGAATGTGCTTGCTTACATCAACGTGCTACATTTTCTGAATGCTCGATTTGGGATTCTGTGTCAAAACTTTGTTAGAAATTATGTGATCCTTACTAGCTGGAAGTAAGGGAGATGGGGCATGAAGTTATTTCTACGAGTTGGAGACATACTACGTTTAGCTCAGTTCTGGGCATCTTTGAAATACCTATACAAACTTGTTCCTTCATTGTAACTTGCAACTTTGAATGAGAACGTGCTTGCTTACAGCAACGTGCTATATGTTGTGAATGCCCGAATTGGGAATCTGTGTCAAAACTTTGTTAGGAATTATGTGATCCTAACTAGCTGGAAGTAAGGGAGTTGGGGCATGATGTTATTTCTAGAGGTTGGACACATACCAAGTTTAGCTCAGTTCTGGGCATCTTTGAAATACCTATACAAACTTGTTCCTACATAGTAACTTGCAACTTTGAATGAGAATGTGCTTGCTTACAGCAACGTGCTATATGTTCTGAATGCACGAATTGGGAATCTGTGTCAAAACTTTGTTAGGAATTATGTGATCCTTACTAGCTGGAAGTAAGGCAGAAGGGGCATGAAGTTATTTCTAGGAGTTGGAGACATACCAAGTTTAGCTCTTTTCTGGGCATGTTTGAAATACCTACACAAGCTTGTTCCTACATCGTACATTGCAACTTTGAATGAGAATGTGCTTGCTTACATCAACGTGCTACATTTTCTGAATGCCCGATTTGGGATTCTGTGTCAAAACTTTGTTAGAAATTATGTGATCCTTACTAGCTGGAAGTAAGGGAGATGGGGCATGAAGTTATTTCTAGGAGTTGGACACATACAACGTTTAGCTCAGTTCTGGGCATCTTTGAAATACCTATACAAACTTGTTCCTACATAGTAACTTGCAACTTTGAATGAGAATGTGCTTGCTTACAGCAACGTGCTACATGTTCTGAATGCCCGAATTAGGAATCTGTGTCAAAACATTGTTAGAAATTATGTGATCCTTACTAGCTGAAAGTAAGGGAGATGGGGCATGAAGTTATTTCTACGAGTTGGAGACATATAACGTTTAGCTCAGTTCTGGGCATCTTTGAAATACCTATACAAACTTGTTCCTACATAGTAACTTGCAACTTTGAATGAGAATGTGCTTGCTTACAGAAACGTGCTATATGTTCTGAATGCCCGAATTGGGAATCTGTGTCAAAACTTTGTTAGGAATTATGTGATCCTTACTAGCTGGAAGTAAGGGAGTTGGGGCATGAAGTTATTTCTAGAGGTAGGACACATACCAAGTTTAACTCAGTTCTGGGCATCTTTGAAATACCTATACAAACTTGTTCCTACATAGAAACTTGCAACTTTGAATGAGAATGTGCTTGCTTACAGCAACGTGCTATATGTTCTGAATGCCCGAATTGGGAATCTGTGTCAAAACTTTGTTAGGAATTATGTGATCCTTACTAGCTGGAAGTAAGGGAGATGGGGCATGATGTTATTTCTAGGAGTTGGACACATACCAAGTTTAGCTCAGTTCTGGGCATCTTTGAAATACCTATACAAACTTGTTCCTACATAGTAACTTGCAACTTTGAATGAGAATGTGCTTGCTTACAGCAACGTGCTATATGTTCTGAATGCCCGAATTGGGAATCTGTGTCAAAACTTTCTTAGGAATTATGTGATCCTTACTAGCTGGAAGTAAGGGAGATGGGCCATGAAGTTATTTCTAGGAGTTGGACACATACCAAGTTTAGCTCAGTTCTGGGCATCTTTGAAATACCTAGACAAACTTGTTCCTACATAGTAACTTGCAACTTTGAATGAGAATGTGCTTGCTTACAGCAACGTGCTATATGTTCTGAATGCCCGAATGGCGAATCTGTGTCAAAACTTTGTTAGGAATTATGTGATCCTTACAAGCTGGAAGTAAGGGAGATGGGGCATGAAGTTATTTCTAGGAGTTGGAGACATACAACGTTTAGCTCAGTTCTGGGCATCTTTGAAATACCTATACAAACTTGTTCCTACATAGGAACTTGCAACTTTGAATGAGAATGTGCTTGCTTACAGCAACGTGCTACATGTTCTGAATGCCAGAATTGGGAATCTGTGTCAAAACTTTGTTAGGAATTATGTGATCCTTACTAGCTGGAAGTAGGGGGATGGGGCATGAAGTTATTTCTAGGAGTTGGAGACATACAACGTTTAGCTCAGTTCTGGGCATCTTTGAAATACCTATACAAACTTGTTCCTACATAGTAACTTGCAACTTTGAATGAGAATGTGCTTGCTTACAGCAACGTGCTACATGTTCTGAATGCCCGAATTGGGAATCTGTGTCAAAACTTTGTTAGAAATTATGTGATCCTTACTATCTGGAAGTAAGGGAGATTGGGCATGAAGTTATTTCTAGGAGTTGGACACATACAACGTTTAGCTCAGTTCTGGGGATCTTTGAAATACCTATACGAACTTGTTCCTACATAGTAACTTGCAACTTTGAATGAGAATGTGCTTGCTTACAGCAACGTGCTATATGTTCTGAATGCCCGAATTGGGAATCTGTGTCAAAACTTTGTTAGAAATTATGTGATCCTTACTAGATGGAAGTAAGGGAGATGGGGCATGATGTTATTTCTAGGAGTTGGAGACCTACCAAGTTTAGCTCAGTTCTGGGCATCTTTGAAATACCTATACGAACTTGTTCCTACATAGTAACTTGCAACTTTGAATGAGAACGTGCTTGCTTACAGCAACGTGCTATATGTTCTGAATGCCCGAATTGGGAATCTGTGTCAAAACTTTGTTAGGAATTATGTGATCCTTACTAGCTGGAAGTAAGGGAGTTGGGGCATGAAGTTATTTCTAGGAGTTGGACACATACCAAGTTTAGCTCAATTCTGGGCATCTTTGAAAGACCTATACAAACTTGTTCCTACATAGTAACTTGCAACTTTGAATGAGAATGTGCTTGCTTACAGCAACGTGCTGTATGTTCTGAATGCCCGAATTGGGAATCTGTGTCAAAACTTTGTTAGGAATTATGTGATCCTTACTAGCTGGAAGTAAGGGAGTTGGGGCATGAAGTTATTTGTAGAGGTAGGACACATACCAAGTTTAGCTCAGTTCTGGGCTTCTTTGAAATACCTATACAAACTTGTCCCTACATAGTAACTTGCAACTTTGAATGAGAATGTGCTTGCTTACAGCAACGTGCTATATGTTCTGAATGCCCGAATTGGGAATCTGTGTCAAAACTTGTTAGGAATTATGTGATCCTTACTAGCTGGAAGTAAGGGAGATGGGGCATGAAGTTATTTCTAGGAGTTGGAGACATACCAAGTTTAGCTCTTTTCTGGGCATGTTTGAAAAACCTACACAAGCTTGTTCCTACATAGTAACTTGCAACTTTGAATGAGAATGTGCTTGCTTACATCAACGTGCTACATTTTCTGAATGCCCGATTTGGGATTCTGTTTCAAAACTTTGTTAGAAATTATGTGATCCTTACTAGCTGGAAGTAAGGGAGATGGGCCATGAAGTTATTTCTAGGAGTTGGACACATACCAAATTTAGCTCAGTTCTGGGCATCTTTGAAATACCTATACAAACTTGTTCCTACATAGTAACTTGCAACTTTGAATGAGAATGTGCTTGCTTACAGCAACGTGCTATATGTTCTGAATGCCCGAATTCGGAATCTGTGTCAAAACATTGTTAGGAATTATGTGATCCTTACTAGCTGGAATTAAGGGAGATGGGGCATGAAGTTATTTCTAGGAGTTGGACACATACCAAGTTTAGCTCAGTTCTGGGCATCTTTGAAATACCTATACAAACTTGTTCCTACATAGTAACTTGCAACTTTGAATGAGAATGTGCTTGCTTACAGCAACGTGCTATATGTTCTGAATGCCCGAATTGGGAATCTGTGTCAAAACTTTGTTAGGAATTATGTGATCCTTACTAGCTGGAAGTAAGGGTGATGGGGCATGAAGTTATATCTAGGAGTTGATGACATACCAAGTTTAGCTCAGTTCTGGGCATCTTTGAAATACCTTTACAAACTTGTTCCTACATAGTAACTTGCAACTTTGAATGAGAATGTGCTTGCTTACAGCAACCAGCTATATGTTCTGAATGCCCGAATTTGGAATTTGTGTCAAAACTTTGTTAGAAATTATGTGATCCTTACTAGCTGGAAGTAAGGGAGATGGGGCATGAAGTTATTTCTAGGAGTTGAAGACATACAACATTTAGCTCAGTTCTGGGCATCTTTGAAATACCTATACAAACTTGTTCCTACATAGTAACTTGCAACTTTGAATTGAATGTGCTTGATTACAGCAACGTGCTACATGTTGTGAATGCCCGAATTGGGAATCTGTGTCAAAACTTTGTTAGGAATTATGTGATCCTTACTAGCTGGAAGTAAGGGAGATGGGGCATGAAGTTATTTCTAGGAGTTGGAGACATACCAAGTTTAGCTCAGTTCTGGGCATCTTTGATATACTTATACAAACTTGTTCCTACATAGTAACATGCAACTTTGAATGAGAATGTGCTTGCTTACAGAAACGTGCTACATGTTCAGAATGCCCGAATTGGGAATCTGTGTCAAAACTTTGTTAGGAATTATGTCATCCTTACTAGCTGGAATTAAGGGAGAAGGGGCATGAAGTTATTTCTAGGAGTTGGACACATACCAAGTTTAGCTCAGTTCTGGGCATCTTTGAAATACCTATACAAACTTGTTCCTACATAGTAACTTTCAACTTTGAATGAGAATGTGCTTGCTTACAGCAACGTGCTATATGTTCTGAATGCCCGAATTGGGAATCTGTGTCAAAATATTGTTAGGAATTATGTGATCCTTACTAGCTGAAATTAAGGGAGATGGGGCATGAAGTTATTTCTAGGAGTTGGACACATACCAAGTTTAGCTCAGTTCTGGGCATCTTTGAAATACCTATACAAACTTGTTCCTACATAGTAACTTGCAACTTTGAATGAGAATGTGCTTGCTTACAGCAACGTGCTATATGTTCTGAATGCCCGAATTGGGAATCTGTGTCAAAACTTTCTTAGGAATTATGTGATCCTTACTAGCTGGAAGTAAGGGAGATGGGGCATGAAGTTATTTCTAGGAGTTGGACACATACCAAGTTTAGCTCAGTTCTGGGCATCTTTGAAATACCTATACAAACTTGTTCCTACATAGTAACTTGCAACTTTGAATGAGAATGTGCTTGCTTACAGCAACGTGCTATATGTTCTGAATGCCCGAATTGGGAATCTGTGTCAAAATTTTGTTAGGAATTATGTGATCCTTACTAGCTGCAAGTAAGGGAGATGGGATATGAAGTTATTTCTAGGAGTTGATGACATACCAAGTTTAGCTCAGTTCTGGGCATCTTTGAAATACCTTTACAAACTTGTTCCTACATAGTAACTTGCAACTTTGAATGAGAATGTGCTTGCTTACAGCAACGAGCTATGTGTTCTGAATGCCCGAATTTGGAATTTGTGTCAAAACATTGTTAGAAATTATGTGATCCTTACTAGATGGAAGTAAGGGAGATGGGGCATGAAGTTATTTCTAGGAGTTGGAGACATACAACATTTAGCTCAGTTCTGGGCATCTTTGAAATACCTATACAAACTTGTTCCTACATAGTAACTTGCAACTTTGAATTGAATGTGCCTGATTACAGCAACGTGCTACATGTTCTGAATGCCCGAATTGGGAATATGTGTCAAAACTTTCTTAGGAATTATGTGATCCTTACTAGCTGGAAGTAAGGGAGATGGGGCATGAAGTTATTTCTAGGAGTTGGAGACATACCAAGTTTAGCTCAGTTCTGGGCATCTTTGATATACCTATACAAACTTGTTCCTACATAGTAACATGCAACTTTGAATGAGAATGTGCTTGCTTACAGAAACGTGCTACATGTTCTGAATGCCCGAATTGGGAATCTGTGTCAAAACTTTGTTAGGAATTATGTGATCCTTACTAGCTGGAATTAAGGGAGAAGGGGCATGAAGTTATTTCTAGGAGTTGGACACATACCAAGTTTAGCTCAGTTCTGGGCATCTTTGAAATACCTATACAAACTTGTTCCTACATAGTAACTTTCAACTTTGAATGAGAATGTGCTTGCTTACAGCAACGTGCTATATGTTCTGAATGCCTGAATTGGGAATCTGTGTCAAAATATTGTTAGGAATTATGTGATCCTTACTAGCTGAAATTAAGGGAGATGGGGCATGAAGTTATTTCTAGGAGTTGGACACATACCAAGTTTAGCTCAATTCTGGGCATCTTTGAAATACCTATACAAACTTGTTCCTACATAGTAACTTGCAACTTTGAATGAGAATGTGCTTGCTTACAGCAACGTGCTATATGTTCTGAATGCCCGAATTGGGAATCTGTGTCAAAACTTTCTTAGGAATTATGTGATCCTTACTAGCTGGAAGTAAGGGAGATGGGGCATGAAGTTATTTCTAGGAGTTGGACACATACCAAGTTTAGCTCAGTTCTGGGCATCTTTGAAATACCTATACAAACTTGTTCCTACATAGTAACTTGCAACATTGAATGAGAACGTGCTTGCTTACAGCAACGTGCTATATGTTCTGAATGCCCGAATTGGGAATCTGTGTCAAAATTTTGTTAGGAATTATGTGATCCTTACTATCTGGAAGTAAGGGAGATGGGATATGAAGTTATTTCTAGGAGTTGATGACATACAAAGTTTAGCTCAGTTCTGGGCATCTTTGAAATACCTTTACAAACTTGTTCCTACATAGTAACTTGCAACTTTGAATGAGAATGTGCTTGCTTACAGCAACGTGCTATATGTTCTGAATGCCCGAATTTGGAATTTGTGTCAAAACTTTGTTAGAAATTATGTGATCCTTACTAGCTGGAAGTAAGGGAGATGGCGCAGGAAGTTATTTCTAGGAGTTGGAGACATACCAAGTTTAGCTCAGTTCTGGGCATCTTTGATATACCTATACAAATTTGTTCCTACATAGTAACTTGCAACTTTGAATGAGAATGTGCTTGCTTACATCAACGTACTATATGTTCTGAATGCCCGAATTGGGAATCTGTGTCAAAACTTTGTTAGGAATTATGTTATCCTGACTAGCTGGAAGTAAGGGAGATGGGGCGTGAAGTTATTTCTAGGAGTTGGAGACATACAACGTTTAGCTCAGTTCTGGGCATCTTTGAAATACCTATACAAACTTGTTCCTACATAGTAACTTGCAACTTTGAATTGAATGTGCTTGCTTACAGCAACGTGCTACATGTTCTGAATGCCCGAATTGAGAATCTGTGTCAAAACTTTGTTAGGAATTATGTGATCCTTACTAGCTGGAAGTAAGGGAGATGGGGCATGAAGTTATTTCTAGGAGTTGGAGACATACAACGTTTAGCTCAGTTCTGGGCATCTTTGAAATACCTATACAAACTTGTTCCTACATAGTAACATGCAACTTTGAATGAGAATGTGCTTGCTTACAGCAACGTGCTACATGTTCTGAAAGCCCGAATTGGGAATCTGTGTCAAAATTTGTTAGGAATTATGTGATCCTTACTAGCTGGAAGTAAGGGAGTTGGGGCATGAATTTATTTCTAGAGGTTTGACACATACAAAGTTTAGCACAGTTCTGGGCATCTTTGAAATACTTATACGATCTTGTTCCTACATAGTATCTTGGAACTTTGAATGAGAATGTGCTTGCTTACAGCAACGTGCTATATGTTCTGAATGACCGAATTGGGAATCTGTGTCAAAACTTTGTTAGAAATTATGTGATCCTTACTAGATCGAAGTAAGGGAGATGGGGCATGAAGTTATTTCTAGGTGTTGGACACATACCAAGTTTAGCTCAGTTCTGGGCATCTTTGAAATACCTATACAAACTTGTTCCTACATAGTAACTTGCAACATTGAATGAGAATGTGCTTGCTTACAGCAACGTGCTATATGTTCTGAATGCCCGAATTGGGAATCTGTGTCAAAACTTTGTTAGAAATTATGTGATCCTTACTAGCTGGAAGTAAGGGAGATGGGGCATGAAGATTTTTCGAGGAGTTGGAGACATACAACGTTTAGCTCAGTTCTGGGCATCTTTGAAATACCTATACAAAGTTGTTCCTACATAGTAACTTCCAACCTTGAATGAGAATGTGCTTGCTTACAGCAACGTGCTACATGTTCTGAATGCCCGAATTGGGAATCTGTGTCAAAACTTTGTTAGGAATTATGTGATCCTTACAAGCTGGAAGTAAGGGAGTTGGGGCATGAAGGTATTTCTAGGAGTTGGACACATACCAAGTTTAGCACAGTTCTGGGCATCTTTGAAATACCTATACAAACTTGTTCCTACATAGTAACTTGCAACTTTGAATGAGAATGTGCTTGCTTACAGCAACGTGCTATATGTTCTGAATGCCCGAATTGGGAATCTGTGTCAAATCTTTGTTAGGAATTATGTGATCCTTACTAGCTGGAAGTAAGGGAGATGGGGCATGAAGTTATTTCTAGGAGTTGGACACATACCAAGTTGAGCTCAGTTCTGGGCATCTTTGAAATACCTATACAAACTTGTTCCTCCATAGTAACTTGCAACTTTGAATGAGAATGTGCTTGCTTACAGCAACGTGCTATAGGTTCTGAATGCCCGAATTGGGAATCTGTGTCAAAACTTTGTTAGGAATTATGTGATCCTTACTAGCTGGAAGTAAGGGAGATGGGGCATGAAGTTATTTCTAGGAGTTGGACACATACCTAGTTGAGCTCAGTTCTGGGCATCTTTGATATACATATACAAACTTGTTCCTACATAGTAACTTGCAACTTTGAATGAGAATGTGCTTGCTTACAGAAACGTGCTATATGTTCTGAATGCCCGAATTGGGAATCTGTGTCAAAACTTTGTTAGGAAATATGTGATCCTTACTAGCTGGAAGTAAGGGAGTTGGGGCATGAAGGTATTTCTAGGAGTTGGACACATACCAAGTTTAGCACAGTTCTGGGCATCTTTGAAATACCTATACAAACTTGTTCCTACATAGTAACTTGCAACTTTGAATGAGAATGTGTTTGCTTACAGCAACGTGCTATATGTTCTAAATGCCCGAATTGGGAATCTGTGTCATAACTTTGTTAGGAATTATGTGATCCTTACTAGCTGGAAGTAAGGGTGATGGGGCATGAAGTTATTTCTAGGAGTCGGAGACACACAACGTTTAGCTCAGTTCTGGGCATCTTTGAAATACCTTTACAAACTTGTTCCTACATAGTAATTTGCAACTTTGAATGAGAATGTGCTTGCTCACAGCAACGTGCTACATGTTCTGAATGCCCGAATTGGGAAGCTGTGTTAAAACTTTGTTAGGAATTATGTGATCCTTACTAGATGGAAGTAAGGGAGATGGGGCATGAAGTTATTTCTAGGAGTTGGAGACATACAACGTTTAGCTCAGTTCTGGGCATCTTTGAAATACCTATACAAACTTGTTCCTACATAGTAACTTGCAACTTTGAATGAGACTGTGCTTGCTTACAGCAACGTGCTACATGTTCTGAATGCCCGAATTGGGAATCTGTATCAAAGTTTGTTAGGAATTATGTGATCCTTACTAGCTGGAAGTAAGGGAGATGGGGCATGGAGTTATTTCTAGGAGTTGGACACATACCAAGTTTAGCTCAGTTCTGGGCATCTTTGAAATTCCTATTCAAACTTGTTCCTACATAGTAACTTGCAACTTTGAATGAGAATGTGCTTGCTTACAGCAACGTGCTATATGTTCTGAATGCCCGAATTGGGAATCTGTGTCAAAACTTTGTTAGGAATTATGTGATCCTTACTAGCTGGAAGTAAGGGAGTTTGGGGCATGAAGTTATTTCTAGGAGATGGACACATACCAAGTTTAGCTCAGTTCTGGGCATCTTTGAAATACCTATACGAACTTGTTCCTACATATTAACTTGCTACTTTGAATGAGAATGTGCTTGCTTACAGCAATGTGCTATATGTTCTGAATGCCCGAATTGGGAATCTGTGTCAAAATTTGTTAGGAATTATGTGATCCTTACTAGCTGGAAGTAAGGGTGATGGGGCATGAAGTTATATCTAGGAGTTGATGACATACCAAGTTTAGCTCAGTTCTGGGCATCTTTGAAATACCTTTACAAACTTGTTCCTACATAGTAACTTGCAACTTTGAATGAGAATGTGCTTGCTTACATCAACGTACTATATGTTCTGAATGCCCGAATTGGGAATCTGTGTCAAAACTTTGTTAGGAATTATGTTATCCTGACTAGCTGGAAGTAAGGGAGATGGGGCGTGAAGTTATTTCTAGGAGTTGGAGACATACAACGTTTAGCTCAGTTCTGGGCATCTTTGAAATACCTATACAAACTTGTTCCTACATAGTAACTTGCAACTTTGAATTGAATGTGCTTGCTTACAGCAACGTGCTACATGTTCTGAATGCCCGAATTGAGAATCTGTGTCAAAACTTTGTTAGGAATTATGTGATCCTTACTAGCTGGAAGTAAGGGAGATGGGGCATGAAGTTATTTCTAGGAGTTGGAGACATACAACGTTTAGCTCAGTTCTGGGCATCTTTGAAATACCTATACAAACTTGTTCCTACATAGTAACATGCAACTTTGAATGAGAATGTGCTTGCTTACAGCAACGTGCTACATGTTCTGAAAGCCCGAATTGGGAATCTGTGTCAAAATTTGTTAGGAATTATGTGATCCTTACTAGCTGGAAGTAAGGGAGTTGGGGCATGAAGTTATTTCTAGAGGTTTGACACATACAAAGTTTAGCACAGTTCTGGGCATCTTTGAAATACTTATACGATCTTGTTCCTACATAGTATCTTGGAACTTTGAATGAGAATGTGGTTGCTTACAGCAACGTGCTATATGTTCTGAATGACCGAATTGGGAATCTGTGTCAAAACTTTGTTAGAAATTATGTGATCCTTACTAGATCGAAGTAAGGGAGATGGGGCGTGAAGTTATTTCTAGGTGTTGGACACATACCAAGTTTAGCTCAGTTCTGGGCATCTTTGAAATACCTATACAAACTTGTTCCTACATAGTAACTTGCAACATTGAATGAGAATGTGCTTGCTTACAGCAACGTGCTATATGTTCTGAATGCCCGAATTGGGAATCTGTGTCAAAACTTTGTTAGAAATTATGTGATCCTTACTAGCTGGAAGTAAGGGAGATGGGGCATGAAGATTTTTCTAGGAGTTGGAGACATACAACGTTTAGCTCAGTTCTGGGCATCTTTGAAATACCTATACAAAGTTGTTCCTACATAGTAACTTCCAACCTTGAATGAGAATGTGCTTGCTTACAGCAACGTGCTACATGTTCTGAATGCCCGAATTGGGAATCTGTGTCAAAACTTTGTTAGGAATTATGTGATCCTTACAAGCTGGAAGTAAGGGAGTTGGGGCATGAAGGTATTTCTAGGAGTTGGACACATACCAAGTTTAGCACAGTTCTGGGCATCTTTGAAATACCTATACAAACTTGTTCCTACATAGTAACTTGCAACTTTGAATGAGAATGTGCTTGCTTACAGCAACGTGCTATATGTTCTGAATGCCCGAATTGGGAATCTGTGTCAAATCTTTGTTAGGAATTATGTGATCCTTACTAGCTGGAAGTAAGGGAGATGGGGCATGAAGTTATTTCTAGGAGTTGGACACATACCAAGTTTAGCTCAGTTCTGGGCATCTTTGAAATACCTATACAAACTTGTTCCTACATAGTAACTTGCAACTTTGAATGAGAATGTGCTTGCTTACAGCAACGTGCTATAGGTTCTGAATGCCCGAATTGGGAATCTGTGTCAAAACTTTGTTAGGAATTATGTGATCCTTACTAGCTGGAAGTAAGGGAGATGGGGCATGAAGTTATTTCTAGGAGTTGGACACATACCTAGTTGAGCTCAGTTCTGGGAATCTTTGATATACATATACAAACTTGTTCCTACATAGTAACTTGCAACTTTGAATGAGAATGTGCTTGCTTACAGAAACGTGCTATATGTTCTGAATGCCCGAATTGGGAATCTGTGTCAAAACTTTGTTAGGAATTATGTGATCCTTACTAGCTGGAAGTAAGGGAGTTGGGGCATGAAGGTATTTCTAGGAGTTGGACACATACCAAGTTTAGCACAGTTCTGGGCATCTTTGAAATACCTATACAAACTTGTTCCTACATAGTAACTTGCAACTTTGAATGAGAATGTGTTTGCTTACAGCAACGTGCTATAAGTTCTAAATGCCCGAATTGGGAATCTGTGTCATAACTTTGTTAGGAATTATGTGATCCTTACTAGCTGGAAGTAAGGGTGATGGGGCATGAAGTTATTTCTAGGAGTCGGAGACACACAACGTTTAGCTCAGTTCTGGGCATCTTTGAAATACCTTTACAAACTTGTTCCTACATAGTAATTTGCAACTTTGAATGAGAATGTGCTTGCTCACAGCAACGTGCTACATGTTCTGAATGCCCGAATTGGGAAGCTGTGTTAAAACTTTGTTAGGAATTATGTGATCCTTACTAGATGGAAGTAAGGGAGATGGGGCATGAAGTTATTTCTAGGAGTTGGAGACATACAACGTTTAGCTCAGTTCTGGGCATCTTTGAAATACCTATACAAACTTGTTCCTACATAGTAACTTGCAACTTTGAATGAGACTGTGCTTGCTTACAGCAACGTGCTACATGTTCTGAATGCCCGAATTGGGAATCTGTATCAAAGTTTGTTAGGAATTATGTGATCCTTACTAGCTGGAAGTAAGGGAGATGGGGCATGGAGTTATTTCTAGGAGTTGGACACATACCAAGTTTAGCTCAGTTCTGGGCATCTTTGAAATTCCTATTCAAACTTGTTCCTACATAGTAACTTGCAACTTTGAATGAGAATGTGCTTGCTTACAGCAACGTGCTATATGTTCTGAATGCCCGAATTGGGAATCTGTGTCAAAACTTTGTTAGGAATTATGTGATCCTTACTAGATGGAAGTAAGGGAGTTTGGGGCATGAAGTTATTTCTAGGAGATGGACACATACCAAGTTTAGCTCAGTTCTGGGCATCTTTGAAATACCTATACAAACTTGTTCCTACATAGTAACTTGCAACTTTGAATGAGAATGTGCTTGCTTACAGCAACGTGCGATATGTTCTGAATGCCCGAATTGGGAATCTGTGTCAAAACTTTGTTAGGAATTATGTGATCCTTAGTAGCTGGAAGTAAGGGAGTTGGGGCATGAAGGTATTTCTAGGAGTTGGAGACATACCAAGTTAGCTCAGTTCTGGGCATCTTTGAAATACCTATACAAACTTGTTCCTACATAGTAACTTGCAACTTTGAATGAGAATGTGCTTGCTTACAGCAACGTGCTATATGTTCTGAATGCCCGAATTGGGAATCAGTGTCAAAACTTTGTTAGGAATTATGTGATCCTTGCTAGCTGGAAATAAGGGAGATGGGGCATGAAGTTATTTCTAGGAGTTAGAGACATACAACGTTTAGCTCAGTTCTGGGCATCTTTGAAATACCTTTACAAACTTGTTCCTACATATTAACTTGCAACTTTGAATGAGAGTGTGCTTGCTTACAGCAACGTGCTACATGTTCTGAATGCCCGAATTGGGAATCTGTGTTAAAACTTTGTTAGAAATTATGTGATCCTTACTAGATGGAAGTAAGGGAGATGGGGCATGAAGTTATTTTTGGAGTTGGAGACATACAACGTTTAGCTCAGTTCTGGGAATCTTTGAAATACCTATACAAACTTGTTCCTACATAGTATCTTGCAACTTTGAATGAGAATGTGCTTGCTTACAGCAACGTGCTACATTTTCTGAATGCCCGAATTGGGAATCTGTGTCAAAACTTTGTTAGGAATTATGTGATCCTTACTAGCTGGAAATAAGGGAGTTGAGGCATGAAGTTATTTCTAGAGGTTGGACACATACCAAGTTTAGCTCAGTTCTGGGCATCTTTGAAATACCTATACAAACTTGTTCCTACATAGTAACTTGCAACTTTGAATGAGAATGTGCTTGCTTACAGCAACGTGCTACATGTTCTGAATGCCCGAATTGGAAATCTGTGTCAAAACTTTGTTAGGAATTATGTGATCCTTACAGGCTGGAAGTAAGTGAGTTGGGGCATGAAGTTATATCTAGAGGTTGGACACATACCAAGTTTAGCTCATTTCTGGGCATCTTTGAAATACCTATACGAACTTGTTCCTACATATTAACTTGCTACTTTGAATGAGAATGTGCTTGCTTACAGCAACGTGCTATATGTTCTGAATGCCCGAATTGGGAATCTGTGTCAAAATTTGTTAGGAATTATGTGATCCTTACAAGCTGGAAGTAAGTGAGTTGGGGCATGAAGGTATTTCTAGGAGTTGGACACATACCAAGTTTAGCACAGTTCTGGGCATCTTTGAAATACCTATACAAACTTGTTCCTACATAGTATCTTGCAACTTTGAATGAGAATGTGCTTGCTCACAGCAACGTGCGATATGTTCTGAATGCCCGAATTGGGAATCTGTGTCAAAACTTTGTTAGGAATTATGTGATCCTTACTAGCTGGAAGTAAGGGAGATGGGGCATGAAGTTATTTCTAGGAGTTGGAGACATACCAAGTTTAGCTCAGTTCTGGGCATCTTTGAATATCCTATTCAAACTTGTTCCTACATAGTAACTTGCAACTTTGAATGAGAATGTGCTTGCTTACAGCAACGTGCTATATGTTCTGAATGCCCGAATTGGGAATCTGTGTCAAAACTTTGTTAGGAATTATGTGATCCTTACTAGCTGGAAGTAAGGGAGTTCGGGCATGAAGTTATTTCTAGAAGATGGACACATACCAAGTTTAGCTCAGTTCTGAGCATCTTTGAAATACCTATACAAACTTGTTCCTACATAGTAACTTGCAACTTTGAATGAGAATGTGCTTGCTTACAGCAACGTGCTATATGTTCTGAATGCCCGAATTGGGAATCTGTGTCATAACTTTGTTAGGAATTATGTGATCCTTACTAGCTGGAAGTAAGGGAGTTGGGGCATGAAGTTATTTCTAGAGGTTGGACACATACCAAGTTTAGCTCAGTTCTGGGCATCTTTGACATACCTATACAAACTTGTTCCCACATAGTAACTTGCAACTTTGAATGAGAATGTGCTTGCTTACAGCAACGTGCTACATGTTCTGAATGCCCGAATTGGGAATCTGTGTCAAAACTTTGTTAGGAATTATGTGATCCTTACTAGCTGGAAGTAAGGGAAATGGGGCATGAAGTTATTTCTAGGAGTTGGACACATACCAAGTTGAGCACAGTTCTGGGCATTTTTAAAATACCTATACAAACTTGTTCCTACATAGTAACTTGCAACTTTGAATGAGAATGTGCTTGCTTACAGCAACGTGCTATATGTTCTCAATGCCCGAATTGGGAATCTGTGTCAAAATTTGTTAGGAATTATGTGATCCTTGCTAGCTGGAAGTAAGGGAGATGGGGCATGAGGTTATTTCTAGGAGTTGGACACATACCAAGTTAAGCTCAGTTCTGGGCATCTTTGAAATACCTATACAAACTTGTTCCTACATAGTAACTTGCATCTTTGAATGAGAATGTGCTTGCTTACAGCAACGTGCTATATGTTCTGAATGCCCGAATTGGGAATCTGTGTCAAAACTTTGTTAGGAATTATGTGATCCTTACTAGCTGGAAGTAAGGGTGATGGGGCATGATGTTATTTCTAGGAGTTGGAGACATACCAAGTTTAGCTCAGTTCTGAGCATCTTTGAAATACCTTTACAAACTTGTTCCTACATAGTAACTTGCAACATTGAATGAGAATGTGCTTGCTTACAGCAACGTGCTATATGTTCTGAATGCCCGAATTGGGAATCTGTGTCAAAACTTTGTTAGAAATTATGTGATCCTTACTAGATGGAAGTAAGGGAGATGGGGCATGAAGTTATTTCTAGGAGTTGGAGACATACAACTTTTAGCTCACTTCTGGGCATCTTTGAAATACCTATACAAACTTGTTCCTACATAGTATCTTGCAACTTTGAATGAGAATGTGCTTTCTTACAGCAACGTGCTATATGTTCTGAATGCCCGAATTGGGAATCTGTGTCAAAACTTTGTTAGGAATTATGTGATCATTACTGGCTGGAAGTAAGGGTGATGGGGCATGAAGTTATTTCTAGGAGTTGGAGACATACAACGTTTAGCTCAGTTCTGGGCATTTTTGAAATACCTTTACAAACTTGTTCCTACATAGTAACTTGCAACTTTGAATGAGAATGTGCTTGCTTACAGCAACGTGCTACATGTTCTGAATGCCCGAATTGGGAATCTGTGTTAAAACTTTGTTAGAAATTATGTGATCCTTACTAGATGGAAGTAAGGCAGATGTGGTATGAAGTTATTTTTGGAGTTGGAGACATACAAACTTTAGCTCAGTTCTGGGCATCTTTGAAATACCTATACAAACTTGTTCCTACATAGTAACTTGCAACTTTGAATGAGAATGTGCTTACTTACAGCAACGTGCGATATATTCTGAATGCCCGTATTGGGAATCTGTGTCAAAACTTAGTTAGGAATTATGTGATCCTTACTAGCTGGAAGTAAGGGAGATGGGGCATGGAGTTATTTCTAGGAGTTGGACACATACCAAGTTTAGCTGAGTTCTGGGCATCTTTGAAATATCTATTCAACCTTGTTCCTACATAGTAACTTGCAACTTTGAATTAGAATGTGCTTGCTTACGGCAACGTGCTATATGATCTGAATGCCCGAAATGGGAATCTGTGTCAAAACTTTCTTAGGAATTATGTGATCCTTACTAGCTGGAAGTAAGGGAGATGGGGCATGAAGTTATTTCTAGGAGTTGGAGACATACCAAGTTTAGCTCAGTTCTGGGCATTTTTGAAATACCTTTACAAACTTGTTCCTACATAGTAACTTGCAACTTTGAATGAGAATGTGCTTGCTTACAGCAACGTGCTACATGTTCTGAATGCCCGAATTGGGAATCTGTGTTAAAACTTTGTTAGAAATTATGTGATCCTTACTAGATGGAAGTAAGGGAGATGGGGCATGAAGTTATTTTTGGAGGTGGAGACATACCAAGTTTAGCTCAGTTCTGGGCATCTTTGAAATACCTATACAAACTTGTTCCTACATAGTAACTTGCAACTTTGAATGAGAATGTGCTTGCTTACAGCAACGTGCTACATTTTCTGAATGCCCGAATTGGGAATCTGTGTCAAAACTTTGTTAGGAATTATGAGATCCTTACTAGCTAGAAGTAAGGGAGTTGGGGCATGAAGTCATTTCTAGAGTTTGGACACATACCAAGTTTAGCTCAGTTCTGGGCATCTTTGAAATACCTATACAAACTTGTTCCTACATAGTAACTTGCATCTTTGAATGAGAATGTGCTTGCTTACAGCAACGTGCTACATGTTCTGAATGCCCGAATTGGGAATCTGTGTCAAAACTTTGTTAGGAATTATGTGATCCTTACTAGCTGGAAGTAAGGGAGATGGGGCATGAAGTTATTTCTAGGAGTTGGACACATACCAAGTTTAGCTCAGTTCTGGGCATCTTTGAAATACCTATACAAACTTGTTCCTACATATTAACTTGCAACTTTGAATGAGAATGTGCTTGCTTACAGCAACGTGCTATATGTTCTGAATGCCCGAATTGGGAATCTGAGTCAAAATTTGTTAGGAATTATGTGATCCTTACTAGCTGGAAGTAAGGGAGTTGGGGCATGAAGGTATTTCTACGAGTTGGACACATACCAAGTTTAGCACAGTTCTGGGCATCTTTGAAATACCTATACAAACTTGTTCCTACATAGTAACTTGCAACTTTGAATGAGAATGTGCTTACTTACAGCAACGTGCGATATATTCTGAATGCCCGAATTGGGAATCTGTGTCAAAACTTAGTTAGGAATTATGTGATCCTTACTAGCTGGAAGTAAGGGAGTTGGGGCATGATGTTATTTCTAGGAGTTGGACACATACCAAGTTTAGCTGAGTTCTGGGCATCTTTGAAATATCTATTCAACCTTGTTCCTACATAGTAACTTGCAACTTTGAATTAGAATGTGCTTGCTTACGGCAACGTGCTATATGATCTGAATGCCCGAATTGGGAATCTGTGTCAAAACTTTCTTAGGAATTATGTGATCCTTACTAGCTGGAAGTAAGGGAGTTTGGGGCATGAAGTTATTTCTAGGAGATGGACACATACCAAGTTAAGCTCAGTTCTGGGCATCTTTGAAATTCCTATACAAACGTGTTCCTACATAGTAACTTGCAACTTTGAATGAGAATGTGCTTGCTTACAGCAACGTGCGATATGTTCTGAATGCCCGAATTGGGAATCTGTGTCAAAACTTTGTTAGGAATTATGTGATCCTTACTAGCTGGGAGTAAGGGTGATGGGGCATGAAGTTATTTCTAGGAGTTGGAGACATACAACGTTTAGCTCAGTTCTGGGCATCTTTGAAATACCTGTACAAACTTGTTCCTACATAGTAACTTGCAACTTTGAATGAGAATGTGCTTGCTCCCAGCAACGTGCTACATGTTCTGAATGCCCGAATTGGGAATCTGTGTTAAAACTTTGTTAGAAATTATGTGGTCCTTACTAGATGGAAGTAAGGGAGATGGGGCATGAAGTTATTTCTAGGAGTTGGAGACATACAACGTTTACCTCAGTTCTTGGCATCTTTGAAATACCTATACAAACTTGTTCCTACATAGTATCTTGCAACTTTGAATGAGAATGTGCTTGCTTACAGCAACGTGCTATATGTTCTGAATGCCCGAATTGGGAATCTGTGTCAAAACTTTTTAGGAATTATGTGATCCTTACTGGCTGGAAGTAAGGGAGTTGGGGCATGAAGTTATTTCTAGAGGTTGCACACATACCAAGTTTAGCTCAGTTCTGGGCATCTTTGAAATACCTATACAATCTTGTTCCTACATAGTATCTTGCAACTTTGAATGAGAATGTGTTTTCTTACAGCAACGTGCTATAGGTTCTGAATGCGCGAATTGGGAATCTGTGTCAAAACTTTGTTAGGAATTATGTGATCATTACTGGCTGGAAGTAAGGGTGATGGGGCATGAAGTTATTTCTAGGAGTTGGAGACATACAACGTTTAGCTCAGTTCTGGGCATCTTTGAAATACCTTTACAAACTTGTTCCTACATAGTAACTTGCAAATTTGAATGAGAATGTGCTTGCTTACAGCAACGTGCTACATGTTCTGAATGCCCGAATTGGGAATCTGTGTTAAAACTTTGTTAGAAATTATGTGATCCTTACTAGATGGAAGTAAGGGAGAGGGGGCATGAAGTTATTTTTGGAGTTGGAGACATACCAAGTTTAGCTCAGTTCTGGGCATCTTTGAAATACCTATACAAACTTGTTCCTACATAGTAACTTGCAACTTTGAATGAGAATGTGCTTGCTTACAGCAACTTGCTACATTTTCTGAATGCCCGAATTGGGAATCTGTGTCAGAACTTTGTTAGGAATTATGTGATCCTTACTAGCTGGAAGTAAGGGAGTTGGGGCTTGAAGTCATTTCTAGAGGTTGGACACATACCAAGTTTAGCTCAGTTCTGGGCATCTTTGAAATACCTATACAAACTTGTTCCTACATAGTAACTTGCATCTTTGAATGAGAATGTGCTTGCTTACAGCAACGTGCTACATGTTCTGAATGCCCGAATTGGGAACCTGTGTCAAAACTTTGTTAGAAATTATGTGATCCTTATTAGCTGGAAGTAAGGGAGATTGGGCATGAAGTTATTTCTAGGAGTTGGAGACATACAACGTTTAGCTCAGTTCTGGGCATCTTTGAAATACTTGTACAAACTTGTTCCTACATAGTAACTTGCAACTTTGAATGAGAATGTGCTTGCTTACAGCAACGTGCTACATGTTCTGAATGCCCGAATTGGGAGTCTGTGTCAAAACTTTGTTAGGAATTATGTGATCCTTACTAGCTGGAAGTAAGGGAGATGGGGCATGGAGTTATTTCTAGGAGTTGGACACATACCAAGTTTAGATGAGTTCTGGGCATCTTTGAAATTCCTATTCAACCTTGTTCCTACATAGTAACTTGCAACTTTGAATTAGAATGTGCTTGCTTACAGCAACGTGCTATACGATCTGAATGCCCGAATTGGGAATCTGTGTCAAAGCTTTGTTAGGAATTATGTGATCCTTACTAGCTGGAAGTAAGGGAGTTTGGGGCATGAAGTTATTTCTAGGAGATGGACACATACCAAGTTTAGCTCAGTTCTGGGCATCTTTGAAATACCTATACAAACTTGTTCCTACCTAGTAACTTGCAACTTTGAATGAGAATGTGCTTGCTTACAGCAAGGTGCGATATGTTCTGAATGCCCGAATTGGGAATCTGTGTCAAAACTTTGTTAGGAATTATGTGATCCTTACTAGCTGGAAGTAAGGGAGATGGGGCATGAAGTTATTTCTAGGAGTTGGAGACATACCAAGTTTAGCTCAGTTCTGGGCATCTTTGAAATACCTATACAAACTTGTTCCTACATAGTAACTTGCAACTTTGAATGAGAATGTGCTTGCTTACAGCAACGTGCTATATGTTCTGAATGCCCGAATTGGGAATCTGTGTCAAAACTTTGTTAGGAATTATGTGATCCTTACTAGCTGGAAGTAAGGGTGATGGGGCATGGAGTTATTTCTAGGAGTTGGAGACATACAACGTTTAGCTCAGTTCTGGGCATCTTTGAAATTCCTATTCAAACTTGTTCCTACATAGTAACTTGCAACTTTGAATGAGAATGTGCTTGCTTACAGCAACGTGCTATATGTTCTGAATGCCCGAATTGGGAATCTGTGTCAAAAATTTGTTAGGAATTATGTGATCCTTACTAGCTGGAAGTTAGGGAGTTGGGGCATGAAGATATTTCTAGGAGTTGGACACATACCAAGTTTAGCACAGTTCTGGGCATCTTTGAAATACCTATACAAACTTGTTCCTACATAGCTACTTGCAACTTTGAATGAGAATGTGCTTGCTTACAGCAACGTGCGATATGTTCTGAATGCCAGAATTGGGAATCTGTGTCAAAACTTTGTTAGGAATTATGTGATCCTTACTAGCTGGAAGTAAGGGAGATGGGGCATGAAGATATTTCTAGGAGTTCGAGACATACCAAGTTTAGCTCAGTTCTGGGCATCTTTGAAAGTCCTATTCAAACTTGTTCCTACATAGTAACTTGCAACTTTGAATGAGAATGTGCTTGCTTACAGCACCGTGCTATATGTTCTGAATGCCCAAATTGGGAATCTGTGTCAAAACTTTTTTAGGAATTATGTGATCCTTACTAGCTGGAAGTAAGGGAGATGGGGCATGGAGTTATTTCTAGGAGTTGGACACATATCAAGTTTAGCTCAGTTCTGGGCATCTTTGAAATTCCTATTCAAACTTGTTCCTACATAGTAACTTGCAACTTTGAATGAGAATGTGCTTGCTTACAGCAACGTGCTATATGTTCTGAATGACCGAATTGGGAATCTGTGTCAAAAATTTGTTAGGAATTATGTGATCCTTACTAGCTGGAAGTAAGTGAGTTTGTGGCATGAAGTTATTTCTAGGAGATGGACACATACCAAGTTTAGCTCACTTCTGGGCATCTTTGAAATACCTATACAAACTTGTTCCTACATAGTAACTTGCAACTTTGAATGAGAATGTGCTTGCTTACAGCAACGTGCTACATGTTCTGAATGCCCGAATTGGGAATCTGTGTCAAAACTTTGTTAGGAATTATGTGATCCTTATTAGCTGGAAGTAAGGGAGATTTGGCATGAAGTTATTTTTAGGAGTTGGAGACATACAACGTTTAGCTCAGTTCTGGGAATCCTTGAAATACCTGTACAAACTTGTTCCTACATAGTAACTTGCAACTTTGAATGAGAATGTGCTTGCTTACAGCAACGTGCTACATGTTCTGAATGCCCGAATTGGGAATCTGTGTCAAAACTTTGTTAGGAAATATGTGATCCTTAGTAGCTGGAAGTAAGTGAGATGGGGCATGAAGTTATTTCTAGGAGTTGGAGACATACCAAGTTTAGCTCAGTTCTGGGCATCTTTGAAATACCTATACAAACTTGTTCCTACATAGTAACTTGCAACTTTGAATGACAATGTGCTTGCTTACATCAACGTGCTATATGTTCTGAATGAGCGAAATGGGAAACTGTGTCAAAACTTTGTTAGAAATTATGTGATCCTTACTAGCTGGAAGTAAGGGAGATGGGGCATGAAGTTATTTCTAGGAGTTGGAGACATACAACGTTTAGCTCAGTTCTGGGCATCTTTGAAATACCTATACAAACTTGTTCCTACCTAGTAACTTGCAACTTTGAATGAGAATGTGCTTGCTTACAGCAACGTGCGATATGTTCTGAATGCCCGAATTGGGAATCTGTGTCAAAACTTTGTTAGGAATTATGTGATCCTTACTAGCTGGAAGTAAGGGAGATGGGGCATGAAGTTATTTCTAGGAGTTGGAGACATACCAAGTTTAGCTCAGTTCTGGGCATCTTTGAAATACCTATACAAACTTGTTCCTACATAGTAACTTGCAACTTTGAATGAGAATGTGCTTGCTTACAGCAACGTGCTATATGTTCTGAATGCCCGAATTGGGAATCTGTGTCAAAACTTTGTTAGGAATTATGTGATCCTTACTAGCTGGAAGTAAGGGTGATGGGGCATGGAGTTATTTCTAGGAGTTGGAGACATACAACGTTTAGCTCAGTTCTGGGCATCTTTGAAATTCCTATTCAAACTTGTTCCTACATAGTAACTTGCAACTTTGAATGAGAATGTGCTTGCTTACAGCAACGTGCTATATGTTCTGAATGCCCGAATTGGGAATCTGTGTCAAAAATTTGTTAGGAATTATGTGATCCTTACTAGCTGGAAGTTAGGGAGTTGGGGCATGAAGATATTTCTAGGAGTTGGACACATACCAAGTTTAGCACAGTTCTGGGCATCTTTGAAATACCTATACAAACTTGTTCCTACATAGCTACTTGCAACTTTGAATGAGAATGTGCTTGCTTACAGCAACGTGCGATATGTTCTGAATGCCAGAATTGGGAATCTGTGTCAAAACTTTGTTAGGAATTATGTGATCCTTACTAGCTGGAAGTAAGGGAGATGGGGCATGAAGATATTTCTAGGAGTTCGAGACATACCAAGTTTAGCTCAGTTCTGGGCATCTTTGAAAGTCCTATTCAAACTTGTTCCTACATAGTAACTTGCAACTTTGAATGAGAATGTGCTTGCTTACAGCACCGTGCTATATGTTCTGAATGCCCAAATTGGGAATCTGTGTCAAAACTTTTTTAGGAATTATGTGATCCTTACTAGCTGGAAGTAAGGGAGATGGGGCATGGAGTTATTTCTAGGAGTTGGACACATATCAAGTTTAGCTCAGTTCTGGGCATCTTTGAAATTCCTATTCAAACTTGTTCCTACATAGTAACTTGCAACTTTGAATGAGAATGTGCTTGCTTACAGCAACGTGCTATATGTTCTGAATGACCGAATTGGGAATCTGTGTCAAAAATTTGTTAGGAATTATGTGATCCTTACTAGCTGGAAGTAAGTGAGTTTGTGGCATGAAGTTATTTCTAGGAGATGGACACATACCAAGTTTAGCTCACTTCTGGGCATCTTTGAAATACCTATACAAACTTGTTCCTACATAGTAACTTGCAACTTTGAATGAGAATGTGCTTGCTTACAGCAACGTGCTACATGTTCTGAATGCCCGAATTGGGAATCTGTGTCAAAACTTTGTTTGGAATTATGTGATCCTTATTAGCTGGAAGTAAGGGAGATTTGGCATGAAGTTATTTTTAGGAGTTGGAGACATACAACGTTTAGCTCAGTTCTGGGAATCCTTGAAATACCTGTACAAACTTGTTCCTACATAGTATCTTGCAACTTTGAATGAGAATGTGCTTGCTTACAGCAACGTGCTACATGTTCTGAATGCCCGAATTGGGAATCTGTGTCAAAACTTTGTTAGGAAATATGTGATCCTTAGTAGCTGGAAGTAAGTGAGATGGGGCATGAAGTTATTTCTAGGAGTTGGAGACATACCAAGTTTAGCTCAGTTCTGGGCATCTTTGAAATACCTATACAAACTTGTTCCTACATAGTAACTTGCAACTTTGAATGACAATGTGCTTGCTTACATCAACGTGCTATATGTTCTGAATGAGCGAAATGGGAAACTGTGTCAAAACTTTGTTAGAAATTATGTGATCCTTACTAGCTGGAAGTAAGGGAGATGGGGCATGAAGTTATTTCTAGGAGTTGGAGACATACAACGTTTAGCTCAGTTCTGGGCATCTTTGAAATACCTATACAAACTTGTTCCTACATAGTAACTTCCAACTTTGAATGAGAATGTGCTTGCTTACAGCAACGTGCTACATCTTCTGAATGCCCGAATTGGGAATCTGTGTCAAAACTTTGTTAGGAATTATGTGATCCTTACTAGCTGGAAGTAAGGGAGATGGGGCATGAAGTTATTTCTAGGAGTTGGAGACATACCAAGTTTAGCTCACTTCTGGGCATCTTTGAAATACCTATACAAACTTGTTCCTACATAGTAACTTGCAACTTTGAATGAGATTGTGCTTGCTTACAGCAACGTGCTATATGTTCTGAATGCCCGAATTGGGAATCTGTTTCAAAACTTTGTTAGGAATTATGTGATCCTTACTAGCTGGAAGTTAGGGAGATGGGGCATGAAGTTATTTCTAGGAGTTGGAGACATACAAAGTTTAGCTCAGTTCTGGGCATCTTTGAAATACCTATACAAACTTGTTCCTACATAGTAACTTGCAACTTTGAATGAGAATGTGCTTGCTTACAGCAACTTGCTATATGTTCTGTATGCCCGAATTGGGAATCTGTGTCAAAACTTTGTTAGGAATTATGTGATCCTTACTAGCTGGAAGTAAGGGAGTTGGGGCATGAAATTATTTCTTGATGTTGGACACATACCAAGTTTAGCTCAGTTCTGGGCATCTTTGAAATACCTATACAAACTTGTTCCTACATAGTAACTTGCAAATTTGAATGAGGATGTGCTTGCTTACAGCAACGTGCTATATGTTTGAATGCCCGAATTGGGAATCTGTGTCAAAACTTTGTTAGGAATTATGTGATCCTTACTAGTTGGAAGTAAGGGTGATGGGGCATGAAGTTATTTCTAGGAGTTGGAGACATACAACGTTTAGCTCAGTTCTGGGCATCTTTGAAATACCTGTACAAAATTGTTCCTACATAGTAACTTGCAACTTTGAATGAGAATGTGCTTGCTTACAGCAACGTGCTACATGTTCTGAATGCCCGAATTGGGAATCTGTGTCAAAACTTTGTTAGGAATTATGTGATCCTTACTAGCTGGAAGTAAGGGAGATGGGGCATGAAGTTATTTCTGGGAGTTGGAGACATACAACGTTTAGCTCAGTTCTGGGCATCTTTGAAATACCTATACAAACTTGTTCCTACATAGTAACTTGCAACTTTGAATGAGAATGTGCTTGCTTACAGCAACGTGCTATATGTTCTGAATGCCCGAATTGGGAATCTGTGTCAAAACTTTGTTAGGAATTATGTGATCCTTACTAGCAGGAAGTAAGGGAGATGGGGCATGAAGTTATTTCTAGGAGTTGGACACATACCAAGTTTAGCTCAGTTCTGGGCATCTTTGAAATACCTATACAAACTTGTTCCTACATAGTAACTTGCAACTGTGAATGAGAATGTGCTTGCTTACAGCAACGTGCTACATGTTCTGAATGCCCGAATTGGGAATCTGTGTCAAAACTTTGTTAGGAATTATGTGATCCTTACTAGATGGAAGTAAGGGAGATGGGGCATGAAGTTATTTCTAGGAGTTGGACACATACCAAGTTTAGCTCAGTTCTGGGCATCTTTGAAATACCTATACAAACTTGTTCCTACATAGTAACTTGCAACTTTGAATGAGAATGTGCTTGCTTACATCAACGTGCTCTATGTTCTGAATGCCCGAATTGGGAATATGTGTTAAAACTTTGTTAGAAATTATGTGATCCTTACTAGCTGGAATTAAGGGAGATGGGGCATGAAGTTATTTCTAGGAGTTGGAGACATACAACGTTTAGCTCAGGTCTGGGCATCTTTGAAACACCTATACTACCTTGTTCCTACATAGTAACTTGCAACTTTGAATGAGAATGTGCTTGCTTACAGAAACGTGCTATATGTTCTGAATGCCCGAATTGAGAATCTGTGTCAAAACTTTGTTAGGAATTATGTGATCCTTACTAGCTGGAAGTAAGGGAGATGGGGCATGAAGTTATTTCTAGGAGTTGGAGACATACAACGTTTAGCTCAGTTCTGGGCATCTTTGAAGTACCTATACAAACTTGTTCCTACATAGTAACTTGCAACTTTGAATGAGAATGTGCTTGCTTACAGCAACGTGCTATATGTTCTGAATGCCCGAATTGGGAATCTGTGTTAAAACTTTGTTAGAAATTATGTGATCCTTACTAGATGGAAGTAAGGGAGATGGGGCATGAAGTTATTTTTGGAGTTGGAGACATACAACGTTTAGCTCAGTTCTGGGCATCTTTGAAATACCTATACAAACTTGTTCCTACATAGTAACTTGCAACTTTGAATGAGAATGTGCTTGCTTACAGCAACGTGCTACATTTTCTGAATGCCCGAATTGGGAATCTGTCTCAAAACTTTGTTAGGAATTATGTGATCCTTACTAGCTGGAAGTAAGGGAGATGGGGCATGGAGTTATTTCTAGGAGTTGGACACATACCAAGTTTAGCTCAGTTCTGGGCATCTTTGAAATTCCTATTCAAACTTGTTCCTACATAGTAACTTGAAACTTTGAATGAGAATGTGCTTGCTTACAGCAACGTGCTATATGTTCTGAATGACCGAATTGGGAATCTGTGTCAAAACTTTGTTAGGAATTATGTGGTCCTTACTAGCTGGAAGTAAGGGAGTTTGGGGCATGAAGTTATTTCTAGGAGATGGACACATACCAAGTTTAGCTCACTTCTGGGCATCTTTGAAATACCTATACAAACTTGTTCCTACATAGTAACTTGCAACTTTGAATGAGAATGTGCTTGCTTACAGCAAGGTGCGATATGTTCTGAATGCCCGAATTGGGAATCTGTGTCAAAACTTTGTTAGGAATTATGTGATCCTTACTAGCTGGAAGTAAGAGAGATGGGGCATGAAGTTATTTCTAGGAGTTGGAGACATACCAAGTTTAGCTCTGTTCTGGGCATCTTTGAAATACCTATACAAACTTGTTCCTACATAGTAACTTGCTACTTTGAATGAGAATGTGCTTGCTTACATCAACGTGCTATATGAACTGAATGCCCGAATTTTGAATCTGTGTCAAAACTTTGTTAGGAATTATGTGATCCTTACTAGCTGGAAGTAAGGGAGATGGGGCATGAAGTTATTTCTAGGAGTTGGAGACATACAACGTTTAGCTCACTTCTGGGCATCTTTGAAATACCTATACAAACTTGTTTCTACATAGTAACTTGCAACTTTGAATGAGAATGTGCTTGCTTACAGCAACGTCCTACATGTTCTGAATGCCCGAATTGGGAATCTGTGTCAAAACTTTGTTAGGAATTATGTGATCCTTACTAGCTGGAAGTAAGGGAGATGGGGCATGAAGTTATTTCTAGGAGTTGGAAACATACCAAGTTTAGCTCAGTTCTGGGCATCTTTGAATATCCTATTCAAACTTGTTCCTACATAGTAACTTGCAACTTTGAATGAGAATGTGCTTGCTTACAGCAACGTGCTATATGTTCTGAATGCCCGAATTGGGAATCTGTGTCAAAACTTTGTTAGGAATTATGTGATCCTTACTAGATGGAAGCAAGGGAGATGCGGCATGAAGTTATTTCTAGGAGTTGGACACATACCAAGTTTAGCTCAGTTCTGGGCATCTTTGAAATACCTATACGAACTTGTTCCTACATATTAACTTGCAACTTTAAATGAGAATGTGCTTGCTTACAGCAACGTGCTATATGTTCTGAATGCCCGAATTGGGAATCTGTGTCATAACTTTGTTAGGAATTATGTGATCCTTACTAGCTGGAAGTAAGGGAGTTGGGGCATGAAGTTGTTTCCAGAGGTTGGACACATACCAAGTTTAGCTCAGTTCTGGGCATCTTTGAAATACCTATACAAACTTGTTCCTACATAGTAACTTGCAAATTTGAATGAGAATGTGCTTGCTTACAGCAACGTGCTACATGTTCTGAATGCCCGAATTGGGAATCTGTGTCAAAACTTTGTTTGGAATTATGTGATCCTTACTAGCTGGAAGTAAGGGAGATGGGGCATGAAGTTATTTCTAGGAGTTGGAGACATACCAAGTTTAGCTCAGTTCTGGGCATCTTTGAAATACCTGTACAAACTTGTTGCTACATAGTAACTTGCAACTTTGAATGAGAATGTGCTTGCTTACAGCAACGTGCTATATGTTCTGAATGCCCGAATTGGGAATCTGTGTCAAAACTTTGTTAGGAATTATGTGATCCTTACTAGCTGGAAGTTAGGGAGATGGGGCATGAAGTTATTTCTAGGAGTTGGACACATACCAAGTTTAGCTCAGTTCTGGGCATCTTTGAAATACCTATACAAACTTGTTCCTACATAGTATCTTGCAACTTTGAATGAGAATGTGCTTGCTTACAGCAACGTGCTATATGTTCTGAATGCCCGAATTGGGAATCTGTGTCAAAACTTTGTTAGGAATTATGTGATCCTTACTAGCTGGAAGTAAGGGAGATGGGGCATGAAGTTATTTCTAGGAGTTGGAGACATACAACGTTTAGCTCAGTTCTGGGCATCTTTGAAGTACCTATACAAACTTGTTCCTACATAGTAACTTGCAACTTTGAATGAGAATGTGCTTGCTTACAGCAACGTGCTATATGTTCTGAATGCCCGAATTGGGAATCTGTGTTAAAACTTTGTTAGAAATTATGTGATCCTTACTAGATGGAAGTAAGGGAGATGGGGCATGAAGTTATTTTTGGAGTTGGAGACATACAACGTTTAGCTCAGTTCTGGGCATCTTTGAAATACCTATACAAACTTGTTCCTACATAGTAACTTGCAACTTTGAATGAGAATGTGCTTGCTTACAGCAACGTGCTACATTTTCTGAATGCCCGAATTGGGAATCTGTCTCAAAACTTTGTTAGGAATTATGTGATCCTTACTAGCTGGAAGTAAGGGAGATGGGGCATGGAGTTATTTCTAGGAGTTGGACACATACCAAGTTTAGCTCAGTTCTGGGCATCTTTGAAATTCCTATTCAAACTTGTTCCTACATAGTAACTTGCAACTTTGAATGAGAATGTGCTTGCTTACAGCAACGTGCTATATGTTCTGAATGACCGAATTGGGAATCTGTGTCAAAACTTTGTTAGGAATTATGTGGTCCTTACTAGCTGGAAGTAAGGGAGTTTGGGGCATGAAGTTATTTCTAGGAGATGGACACATACCAAGTTTAGCTCACTTCTGGGCATCTTTGAAATACCTATACAAACTTGTTCCTACATAGTAACTTGCAACTTTGAATGAGAATGTGCTTGCTTACAGCAACGTGCGATATGTTCTGAATGCCCGAATTGGGAATCTGTGTCAAAACTTTGTTAGGAATTATGTGATCCTTACTAGCTGGAAGTAAGAGAGATGGGGCATGAAGTTATTTCTAGGAGTTGGAGACATACCAAGTTTAGCTCTGTTCTGGGCATCTTTGAAATACCTATACAAACTTGTTCCTACATAGTAACTTGCTACTTTGAATGAGAATGTGCTTGCTTACATCAACGTGCTATATGAACTGAATGCCCGAATTTTGAATCTGTGTCAAAACTTTGTTAGGAATTATGTGATCCTTACTAGCTGGAAGTAAGGGAGATGGGGCATGAAGTTATTTCTAGGAGTTGGAGACATACAACGTTTAGCTCACTTCTGGGCATCTTTGAAATACCTATACAAACTTGTTTCTACATAGTAACTTGCAACTTTGAATGAGAATGTGCTTGCTTACAGCAACGTCCTACATGTTCTGAATGCCCGAATTGGGAATCTGTGTCAAAACTTTGTTAGGAATTATGTGATCCTTACTAGCTGGAAGTAAGGGAGATGGGGCATGAAGTTATTTCTAGGAGTTGGAAACATACCAAGTTTAGCTCAGTTCTGGGCATCTTTGAATATCCTATTCAAACTTGTTCCTACATAGTAACTTGCAACTTTGAATGAGAATGTGCTTGCTTACAGCAACGTGCTATATGTTCTGAATGCCCGAATTGGGAATCTGTGTCAAAACTTTGTTAGGAATTATGTGATCCTTACTAGATGGAAGCAAGGGAGATGCGGCATGAAGTTATTTCTAGGAGTTGGACACATACCAAGTTTAGCTCAGTTCTGGGCATCTTTGAAATACCTATACGAACTTGTTCCTACATATTAACTTGCAACTTTAAATGAGAATGTGCTTGCTTACAGCAACGTGCTATATGTTCTGAATGCCCGAATTGGGAATCTGTGTCATAACTTTGTTAGGAATTATGTGATCCTTACTAGCTGGAAGTAAGGGAGTTGGGGCATGAAGTTGTTTCCAGAGGTTGGACACATACCAAGTTTAGCTCAGTTCTGGGCATCTTTGAAATACCTATACAAACTTGTTCCTACATAGTAACTTGCAACTTTGAATGAGAATGTGCTTGCTTACAGCAACGTGCTACATGTTCTGAATGCCCGAATTGGGAATCTGTGTCAAAACTTTGTTTGGAATTATGTGATCCTTACTAGCTGGAAGTAAGGGAGATGGGGCATGAAGTTATTTCTAGGAGTTGGAGACATACCAAGTTTAGCTCAGTTCTGGGCATCTTTGAAATACCTGTACAAACTTGTTGCTACATAGTAACTTGCAACTTTGAATGAGAATGTGCTTGCTTACAGCAACGTGCTATATGTTCTGAATGCCCGAATTGGGAATCTGTGTCAAAACTTTGTTAGGAATTATGTGATCCTTACTAGCTGGAAGTTAGGGAGATGGGGCATGAAGTTATTTCTAGGAGTTGGACACATACCAAGTTTAGCTCAGTTCTGGGCATCTTTGAAATACCTATACAAACTTGTTCCTACATAGTATCTTGCAACTTTGAATGAGAATGTGCTTGCTTACAGCAACGTGCTATATGTTCTGAATGCCCGAATTGGGAATCTGTGTCAAAACTTTGTTAGAAATTATGTGATCCTTACTAGATGGAAGTAAGGGAGATGGGGCGTGAAGTTATTTCCAAGAGTTGGAGACATACAACTTTTAGCTCAGTTCTGGGCATCTTTGAAATTCCTATACAAACTTGTTCCTACATAGTAACTTGCAACTTTGAATGAGAATGTGCTTGCTTACAGCAACGTGCTATATGTTCTGAATGCCCGAATTGGGAATCTGTGTTAAAACTTTGTTAGAAATTATGTGATCCTTACTAGATGGAAGTAAGGGAGATGGGGCATGAAGTTATTTTTGGAGTTGGAGACATACAACGTTTAGCTCAGTTCTGGGCATCTTTGAAATACCTATACAAACTTGTTCCTACATAGTAACTTGCAACTTTGAATGAGAATGTGCTTGCTTACAGCAACGTGCTACATTTTCTGAATGCCCGAATTGGGAATCTGTCTCAAAACTTTGTTAGGAATTATGTGATCCTTACTAGCTGGAAGTAAGGGAGATGGGGCATGGAGTTATTTCTAGGAGTTGGACACATACCAAGTTTAGCTCAGTTCTGGGCATCTTTGAAATTCCTATTCAAACTTGTTCCTACATAGTAACTTGCAACTTTGAATGAGAATGTGCTTGCTTACAGCAACGTGCTATATGTTCTGAATGACCGAATTGGGAATCTGTGTCAAATCTTTGTTAGGAATTATGTGATCCTTACTAGCTGGAAGTAAGGGAGTTTGGGGCATGAAGTTATTTCTAGGAGATGGACACATACCAAGTTTAGCTCACTTCTGGGCATCTTTGAAATACCTATACAAACTTGTTCCTACATAGTAACTTGCAACTTTGAATGAGAATGTGCTTGCTTACAGCAACGTGCGATATGTTCTGAATGCCCGAATTGGGAATCTGTGTCAAAACTTTGTTAGGAATTATGTGATCCTTACTAGCTGGAAGTAAGGGAGATGGGGCATGAAGTTATTTCTAGGAGTTGGAGACATACCAAGTTTAGCTCTGTTCTGGGCATCTTTGAAATACCTATACAAACTTGTTCCTACATAGTAACTTGCTACTTTGAATGAGAATGTGCTTGCTTACATCAACGTGCTATATGAACTGAATGCCCGAATTTTGAATCTGTGTCAAAACTTTGTTAGGAATTATGTGATCCTTACTAGCTGGAAGTAAAGGAGATGGGGCATGAAGTTATTTCTAGGAGTTGGAGACATACAACGTTTAGCTCACTTCTGGGCATCTTTGAAATACCTATACAAACTTGTTTCTACATAGTAACTTGCAACTTTGAATGAGAATGTGCTTGCTTACAGCAACGTCCTACATGTTCTGAATGCCCGAATTGGGAATCTGTGTCAAAACTTTGTTAGGAATTATGTGATCCTTACTAGCTGGAAGTAAGGGAGATGGGGCATGAAGTTATTTCTAGGAGTTGGAAACATACCAAGTTTAGCTCAGTTCTGGGCATCTTTGAATATCCTATTCAAACTTGTTCCTACATAGTAACTTGCAACTTTGAATGAGAATGTGCTTGCTTACAGCAACGTGCTATATGTTCTGAATGCCCGAATTGGGAATCTGTGTCAAAACTTTGTTAGGAATTATGTGATCCTTACTAGATGGAAGCAAGGGAGATGCGGCATGAAGTTATTTCTAGGAGTTGGACACATACCAAGTTTAGCTCAGTTCTGGGCATCTTTGAAATACCTATACGAACTTGTTCCTACATATTAACTTGCAAGTTTGAATGAGAATGTGCTTGCTTACAGCAACGTGCTATATGTTCTGAATGCCCGAATTGGGAATCTGTGTCATAACTTTGTTAGGAATTATGTGATCCTTACTAGCTGGAAGTAAGGGAGTTGGGGCATGAAGTTGTTTCCAGAGGTTGGACATATACCAAGTTTAGCTCAGTTCTGGGCATCTTTGAAATACCTATACAAACTTGTTCCTACATAGTAACTTGCAACTTTGAAAGAGAATGTGCTTGCTTACAGCAACGTGCTACATGATCTGAATGCCCGAATTGGGAATCTGTGTCAAAACTTTGTTTGGAATTATGTGATCCTTACTAGCTGGAAGTAAGGGAGATGGGGCATGAAGTTATTTCTAGGAGTTGGACACATACCAAGTTTAGCTCAGTTCTGGGCATCTTTGAAATACCTATACAAACTTGTTGCTACATAGTAACTTGCAACTTTGAATGAGAATGTGCTTGCTTACAGCAACGTGCTATAGGTTCTGAATGCCCGAATTGGGAATCTGTGTCAAAACTTTGTTAGGAATTATGTGATCCTTTATAGCTGGAAGTAAGGGAGATGGGGCATGAAGTTATTTCTAGGAGTTGGAGACATACAACGTTTAGCTCAGTTCTGGGCATCTTTGAAATACCTATACAAACTTGTTTCTACATAGTAACTTGCAACTTTGAATGAGAATGTGTTTGCTTACAGCAACGTCCTACATGTTCTGAATGCCCGAATTGGGAATCTGTGTCAAAACTTTGTTAGGAATTATGTGATCCTTACTAGCTGGAAGTAAGGGAGATGGGGCATGAAGTTATTTCTAGGAGTTGGACACATACCAAATTTAGCTCAGTTCTGGGCATCTTTGAAATACCTATACAAACTTGTTCCTACATAGTAACTTGCAACTTTGAATGAGAATGTGCTTGCTTACAGCAACGTGCTATATGTTCTGAATGCCCGAATTGGGAATCTGTGTCAAAACTTTGTTAGAAATTATGTGATCCATAATAGCTGGAAGTAAGTGAGATGGGGCATGAAGTTATTTCTAGGAGTTGAAGACATACAACGTTTAGCTCAGTTCTGGGCATCTTTGAAATACCTATACAAACTTGTTCCTACATAGTAACTTGCATCTTTGAATGAGAATGTGCTTGCTTACAGCAACGTGCTACATGTTCTGAATGCCCGAATTGGGAATCTGTGTCAAAACTTTGTTAGGAATTATGTGATCCTTGCTAGCTGGAAGTAAGGGAGATGGGGCATGAAGTTATTTCTAGGAGTTGGAGACATACCAAGTTTAGCTCGGTTCTGGGCATCTTTGAAATACCTATACGAACTTGTTCCTACATATTAACTTGCAACTTTGAATGAGAATGTGCTTGCTTACAGCAACGTGCTATATGTTCTGAATGCCCGAATTGGGAATCTGTGTCAAAATTTGTTAGGAATTATGTGATCCTTACTAGCTGGAAGTAAGGGAGTTGGGGCATGAAGGTATTTCTAGGAGTTGGACACATACCAAGTTTAGCACAGTTCTGGGCATCTTTGAAATACCTGTACAAACTTGTTCCTACATAGTAACTTGCAAATTTGAATGAGAATGTGCTTACTTACAGCAACGTGCGATATATTCTGAATGCCCGAATTGGGAATCTGTGTCAAAATTTGTTAGGAATTATGTGATCCTTACTAGCTGGAAGTAAGGGAGATGGGGCATGGAGTTAGTTCTAGGAGTTGGACACATACCAAGTTTAGCTCAGTTCTGGGCATCTGTGAAATTCCTATTCAAACTTGTTCCTACATAGTAACTTGCAACTTTGAATGAGAATGTGCTTGCTTACAGCAACGTGCTATATGTTCTGAATGCCCGAATTGGGAATCTGTGTCAAAACTTTGTTAGGAATTATGTGATCCTTACTAGCTGGAAGTAAGGGAGTTTGGGGCATGAAGTTATTTCTAGGATATGGACACATACCAAGTTTAGCTCACTTCTGGGCATCTTTGAAATACCTATACAAACTTGTTCCTACATAGTAACTTGCAACTTTGAATGAGAATGTGCTTGCTTACAGCAACGTGCGATATGTTCTGAATGCCCGAATTGGGAATCTGTGTCAAAACTTTGTTAGGAATTATGTGATCCTTACTAGCTGGAAGTAAGGGAGATGGGGCATGAAGTTATTTCTAGGAGTTGGAGACATACCAAGTTTAGCTCAGTTCTGGGCATCTTTGAAATACCTATACAAACTTGTTCCTACATAGTAACTTGCAACTTTGAATGAGAATGTGCTTGCTTACAGCAACGTGCGATATGTTCTGAATGCCCGAATTGGGAATCTGTGTCAAAACTTTGTTAGGAATTATGTGATCCTTACTAGCTGGAAGTAAGGGAGATGGGGCATGAAGTTATTTCTAGGAGTTGGAGACATACCAAGTTTAGCTCTGTTCTGGGCATCTTTGAAATACCTATACAAACTTATTCCTACATAGTAACTTGCTACATTGAATGAGAATGTGCTTGCTTACATCAAAGTGCTATATGAACTGAATGCCCGAATTTTGAATCTGTGTCAAAACTTTGTTAGGAATTATGTGATCCTTACTAGCTAGAAGTAAGGGAGATGGGGCATGAAGTTATTTCTAGGAGTTGGAGACATACAACGTTTAGCTCACTGTTGGGCATCTTTGAAATACCTATACAGACTTGTTTCTACATAGTAACTTGCAACTTTGAATGAGAATGTGCTTGCTTACAGCAACGTCCTACATGTTCTGAATGCCCGAATTGGGAATCTGTGTCAAAACTTTGTTAGGAATTATGTGATCCTTACTAGCTGGAAGTAAGGGAGATGGGGCATGAAGTTATTTCTAGGAGTTGGAGAGATACCAAGTTTAGCTCAGTTCTGGGCATCTTTGAATATTCTATTCAAACTTGTTCCTACATAGTAACTTGCAACTTTGAATGAGAATGTGCTTGCTTACAGCAACGTGCTATATGTTCTGAATGCCCGAATTGGGAATCTGTGTCATAACTTTGTTAGGAATTATGTGATCCTTACTAGCTGGAAGTAAGGGAGTTGGGGCATGAAGTTATTTCTAGAGGTTGGACACATACCATGTTTAGCTCAGTTCTGGGCATCTTTGAAATACCTATACAAACTTGTTCCTACATAGTAACTTGCAACTTTTAATGAGAATGTGCTTGCTTACAGCAACGTGCTACATGTTCTGAATGCCCGAATTGGGAATCTGTGTCAAAACTTTGTTTGGAATTATGTGATCCTTACTAGCTGGAAGTAAGGGAGATGGGGCATGAAGTTATTTCTAGGAGTTGGAGACATACCAAGTTTAGCTCAGTTCTGGGCATCTTTGAAATACCTATACAAACTTGTTCCTACATAGTAACTTGCAACTTTGAATGAGAATGTGCTTGCTTACAGCAACGTGCTATATGTTCTGAATGCCCGAATTGGGAATCTTTGTCAAAACTTTGTTAGAAATTATGTGATCCATAATAGCTGGAAGTAATTGGGATGGGGCATGAAGTTATTTCTAGGAGTTGAAGACATACAACGTTTAGCTCAGTTCTGGGCATCTTTGAAATACCTATACAAACTTGTTCCTACATAGTAACTTGCAACTTTGAATGAGAATGTGCTTGCTTACAGCAACATGCTACATGTTCTGAATGCCCGAATTGGGAATCTGTGTCAAAACTTTGTTAGGAATTATGTGATCCTTACTAGCTGGAAGTAAGGGAGATGGGGCATGAAGTTATTTCTAGGAGTTGGAGACATTCAACGTTTAGCTCAGTTCTCGGCATCTTTGAAATACCTATACAAACTTGTTCCTACATAGTAACTTGAAACTTTGAATGAGAATGTGCTTGCTTACAGCAACGTGCTACATGTTCTGAATGCCAGAATTGGGAATCTGTGTCAAAACTTTGTTAGGAATTATGTGATCCTTACTACCTGGAAGTAAGTGAGATGGGGCATGAAGTTATTTCTAGGAGTTGGACACATACCAAGTTTAGCTCAGTTCTGGGCATCTTTGAAATACCTATACGAACTTGTTCCTACATATTAACTTGCAACTTTGAATGAGAATGTGCTTGCTTTCAGCAACGTGCTATATGTTCTGAATGCCCGAATTGGGAATCTTTGTCAAAATTTGTTAGGAATTATGTGATCCTTACTAGCTGGAAGTAAGAGAGTTGGGGTATGAAGGTATTTCTAGGAGTTGGACACATACCAAGTTTAGCACAGTTCTGGGCATCTTTGAAATACCTATACAAACTTGTTCCTACATGTAACTTGCAACTTTGAATGAGAATGTGCTTGCTTACAGCAACGTGCGATATATTCTGAATGCCCGAATTGGGAATCTGTGTCAAAACTTTGTTAGGAATTATGTGATCCTTACAAACTGGAAGTAAGGGAGATGGGGCATGGAGTTATTTCCAAGAGTTGGACACATACCAAGTTTAGCTGAGTTCTGGGCATCTTTGAAATATCTATTCAACCTTGTTCCTACATAGTAACTTGCAACTTTGAATTAGAATGTGCTTGCTTACGGCAACGTGCTATATGATCTGAATGCCCGAATTGGGAATCTGTGTCAAAACTTTGTTAGGAATTATGTGATCCTTACTAGCTGGAAGTAAGAGAGTTGGGGTATGAAGGTATTTCTAGGAGTTGGACACATACCAAGTTTAGCACACTTCTGGGCATCTTTGAAATACCTATACAAACTTGTTCCTAAATAGTAACTTGCAACTTTGAATGAGAATGTGCTTGCTTACAGCAACGTGCGATATGTTCTGAATGCCCGAATTGGGAATCTGTGTCAAAACTTTGTTAGGAATTATGTGATCCTTACTAGCTGGAAGTAAGGGAGATGGGGCATGAAGTTATTTCTAGGAGTTGGAGACATACCAAGTTTAGCTCTGTTCTGGGCATCTTTGAAATACCTATACAAACTTGTTCCTACATAGTAACTTGCTACTTTGAATGAGAATGTGCTTGCTTACATCAACGTGCTATATGAACTGAATGCCCGAATTTTGAATCTGTGTCAAAACTTTGTTAGGAATTATGTGATCCTTACTAGCTGGAAGTAAGGGAGATGGGGCATGAAGTTATTTCTAGGAGTTGGAGAAATACAACGTTTAGCTCACTTCTGGGCATCTTTGAAATACCTATACAAACTTGTTTCTACATAGTAACTTGCAACTTTGAATGAGAATGTGCTTGCTTACAGCAACGTCCTACATGTTCTGAATGCCCGAATTGGGAATCTGTGTCAATACTTTGTTAGGAATTATGTCATCCTTACTAGCTGAAAGTAAGTGAGATGGGGCATGAAGTTATTTCTAGGAGTTGGAGACATACCAAGTTTAGCTCAGTTCTGGGCATCTTTGAATATCCTATTCAAACTTGTTCCTACATAGTAACTTGCAACTTTGAATGAGAATGTGCTTGCTTACAGCAACGTGCTATATGTTCTGAATGCCCGAATTGGGAATCTGTGTCAAAACATTGTTAGGAATTATGTGATCCTTACTAGCTGGAAGTAAGGGAGATGGGGCATGAAGTTATTTCTAGGAGTTGGACACATACCAAGTTTAGCTCAGTTCTGGGCATCTTTGAAATACCTATACAAACTTGTTCCTACATAGTAACTTGCAACTTTGAATGAGAATGTGCTTGCTTACAGCAACGTGCTATATGTTCTGAATGCCCGAATTGGGAATCTGTGTCAAATCTTTGTTAGAAATTATGTGATCCATAATAGCTGGAAGTAAGTGAGATGGGGCATGAAGTTATTCCTAGGAGTTGAAGACATACAACGTTTAGCTCAGTTCTGGGCATCTTTGAAATACCTATACAAACTTGTTCCTACATAGTAACTTGCATCTTTGAATGAGAATGTGCTTGCTTACAGCAACGTGCTACATGTTCTGAATGCCCGAATTGGGAATCTGTGTCAAAACTTTGTTAGGAATTATGTGATCCTTACTAGCTGGAAGTAAGGGAGATGGGGCATGAAGTTATTTCTAGGAGTTGGAGACATACCAAGTTTAGCTCAGTTCTGGGCATCTTTGAAATACCTATACGAACTTGTTCCTACATATTAACTTGCAACTTTGAATGAGAATGTGCTTGCTTACAGCAACGTGCTATATGTTCTGAATGCCCGAATTGGGAATCTGTGTCAAAATTTGTTAGGAATTATGTGATCCTTACTAGCTGGAAGTAAGGGAGTTGGGGCATGAAGGTATTTCTAGGAGATGGACACATACCAAGTTTAGCACAGTTCTGGGCATCTTTGAAATACCTATACAAACTTGTTCCTACATAGTAACTTGCAAATTTGAATGAGAATGTGCTTACTTACAGCAACGTGCGATATATTCTGAATGCCCGAATTGGGAATCTGTGTCAAAACTTTGTTAGGAATTATGTGATCCTTACTAGCTGGAAGTAAGGGAGATGGGGCATGGAGTTAGTTCTAGGAGTTGGACACATACCAAGTTTAGCTCAGTTCTGGGCATCTGTGAAATTCCTATTCAAACTTGTTCCTACATAGTAACTTGCAACTTTGAATGAGATTGTGCTTGCTTACAGCAACGTGCTATATGTTCTGAATGCCCGAATTGGGAATCTGTGTCAAAACTTTGTTAGGAATTATGTGATCCTTACTAGCTGGAAGTAAGGGAGTTTGGGGCATGAAGTTATTTCTAGGAGATGGACACATACCAAGTTTAGCTCACTTCTGGGCATCTTTGAAATACCTATACAAACTTGTTCCTACATAGTAACTTGCAACTTTGAATGAGAATGTGCTTGCTTACAGCAACGTGCGATATGTTCTGAATGCCCGAATTGGGAATCTGTGTCAAAACTTTGTTAGGAATTATGTGATCCTTACTAGGTGGAAGTAAGGGAGATGGGGCATGAAGTTATTTCTAGGAGTTGGAGAAATACCAAGTTTAGCTCAGTTCTGGGCATCTCTGAAATACCTATACAAACTTGTTCCTACATAGTAACTTGCAACTTTGAATGAGAATGTGCTTGCTTACAGCAACGTGCGATATGTTCTGAATGCCCGAATTGGGAATCTGTGTCAAAACTTTGTTAGGAATTATGTGATCCTTACTAGCTGGAAGTAAGGGAGATGGGGCATGAAGTTATTTCTAGGAGTTGGAGACATACCAAGTTTAGCTATGTTCTGGGCATCTTTGAAATACCTTTACAAACTTGTTCCTACATAGTAACTTGCTACTTTGAATGAGAATGTGCTTGCTTACATCAACGTGCTATATGAACTGAATGCCCGAATTTTGAATCTGTGTCAAAACTTTGTTAGGAATTATGTGATCCTTACTAGCTGGAAGTAAGTGAGATGGGGCATGAAGTTATTTCTAGGAGTTGAAGACATACAACGTTTAGCTCAGTTCTGGGCATCTTTGAAATACCTATACAAACTTGTTCCTACATAGTAACTTGCAACTTTGAATGAGAATGTGCTTGCTTACAGCAACATGCTACATGTTCTGAATGCCCGAATTGGGAATCTGTGTCAAAACTTTGTTAGGAATTATGTGATCCTTACTAGCTGGAAGTAAGGGAGATGGGGCATGAAGTTATTTCTAGGAGTTGGAGACATGCAAAGTTTAGCTCAGTTCTCGGCATCTTTGAAATACCTATACAAACTTGTTCCTACATAGTAACTTGAAACTTTGAATGAGAATGTGCTTGCTTACAGCAACGTGCTACATGTTCTGAATGCCCGCATTGGGAATCTGTGTCAAAACTTTGTTAGGAATTATGTGATCCTTGCTACCTGGAAGTAAGTGAGATGGGGCATGAAGTTATTTCTAGGAGTTGGACACATACCAAGTTTCGCTCAGTTCTGGGCCTCTTTGAAATGCCTATACGAACTTGTTCCTACATATTAACTTGCAACTTTGAATGAGAATGTGCTTGCTTTCAGCAACGTGCTATATGTTCTGAATGCCCGAATTGGGAATCTTTGTCAAAATTTGTTAGGAATTATGTGATCCTTACTAGCTGGAAGTAAGAGAGTTGGGGTATGAAGTTATTTCTAGGAGTTGGACACATACCAAGTTTAGCACAGTTCTGGGCATCTTTGAAATACCTATACAAACTTGTTCCTACATAGAAACTTGCAACTTTGAATGAGAATGTGCTTGCTTACAGCAACGTGCTATATGTTCTGAATGCCCGAATTGGGAATCTGTGTCAAAACTTTGTTAGGAATTATGTGATCCTTACTAGCTGGAAGTAAGGGAGATGGGGCATGAAGTTATTTCTAGGAGTTGGACACATACCAAGTTTAGCTCAGTTCTGGGCATGTTAGAAATACCTATACAAACTTGTTCCTACATAGTAACTTGCAACTTTGAATGAGAATGTGCTTGCTTACAGCAACGTGCTATATGTTCTGAATGCCCGAATTGGGAATCTGTGTCAAAACTTTGTTAGAAATTATGTGATCCATAATAGCTGGAAGTAAGTGAGATGGGGCATGAAGTTATTTCTAGGAGTTGAAGACATACAACGTTTAGCTCAGTTCTGGGCATCTTTGAAATACCTATACAAACTTGTTCCTACATAGTAACTTGCAACTTTGAATGAGAATGTGCTTGCTTACAGCAACGTGCTATATGTTCTGAATGCCCGAATTGGGAATCTGTGTCAAAACTTTGTTAGGAATTATGTGATCCTTACTGGCTGGAAGTAAGGGAGTTGGGGCATGAAGTTATTTCTAGAGGTTGGACACATACCAAGTTTAGCTCAGTTCTGGGCATCTTTGAAATACCTATACAAACTTGTTCCTACATAGTATCTTGCAACTTTGAATGAGAATGTGCTTTCTTACAGCAACGTGCTATATGTTCTGAATGCCCGAATTGGGAATCTGTGTCAAAACTTTGTTAGGAATTATGTGATCCTTCCTAGCTGGAAGTAAGGGTGATGGGGCATGAAGTTATTTCTAGGAGTTGGAGACATACAACGTTTAGCTCAGTTCTGGGCATCTTTGAAATACCTGTACAAACTTGTTCTTACATAGTAACTTGCAACTTTGAATGAGAATGTGCTTGCTCCCAGCAACCTGCTACATGTTCTGAATGACCGAATTGGGAATCTGTGTTAAAACTTTGTTAGAAATTATGTGATCCTTACTAGATGGAAGTAAGGGAGATGGGGCATGAAGTTATTTCTAGGAGTTGGAGACATACAACGTTTAGCTCAGTTCTGGGCATCTTTGAAATACCTATACAAACTTGTTCCTACATAGTAACTTGCAACTTTGAATGAGAATGTGCTTGCTTACAGCAAACGTGCTATATGTTCTGAATGCCCGAATTGGGAATCTGTGTCAAAACTTTGTTAGGAATTATGTGATCCTTACTGGCTGGAAGTAAGGGAGTTGGGGCATGAAGTTATTTCTAGAGGTTCGACACATACCAAGTTTAGCTCAGTTCTGGGCATCTTTGAAATACCTATACAAACTTGTTCCTACATAGTATCTTGCAACTTTGAATGAGAATGTGCTTTCTTACAGTAACGTGCTATAGGTTCTGAATGCCCGGATTGGGAATCTGTGTCAAAACTTTGTTAGGAATTATGTGATCATTACTGGCTGGAAGTAAGGGTGATGGGTTATGAAGTTATTTCTAGGAGTTGGAGACATACAACGTTTAGCTCAGTTCTGGGCATCTTTGAAATACCTATACAAACTTGTTCCTACATAGTAACTTGCAACTTTGAATGAGAATGTGCTTGCTTACAGCAACGTGCTACATTTTCTGAATGCCCGAATTGGGAATCTGTGTCAAAACTTTGTTAGGAATTATGTGATCCTTACTAGCTGGAAGTAAGGGAGTTGGGGCATGAAGTCATTTCTAGAGGTTGGACACATACCAAGTTTAGCTCAGTTCTGGGTATCTTTGAAATACCTATACAAACTTGTTCCTACATAGTAACTTGCATCTTTGAATGAGAATGTGCTTGCTTACAGCAACGTGCTACATGTTCTGAATGCCCGAATTGGGAACCTGTGTCAAAACTTTGTTAGAAATTATGTGATCCTTATTAGCTGGAAGTAAGGGAGATTGGGCATGAAGTTATTTCTAGGAGTTGGAGACATACAACGTTTAGCTCAGTTCTGGGCATCTTTGAAATACCTGTACAAACTTGTTCCTACATAGTAACTTGCAACTTTGAATGAGAATGTGCTTGCTTACAGCAACGTGCTACATGTTCTGAATGCCCGAATTGGGAATCTGTGTCAAAACTTTGTTAGGAATTATGTGATCCTTACTAGCTGGAATTAAGGGAGATGGGGCATGAAGTTATTTCTAGGAGTTGGACACATACCAAGTTTAGCTCAGTTCTGGGCATCTTTGAAATACCTATACAAACTTGTTCCTACATATTAACTTGCAACTTTGAATGAGAATGTGCTTGCTTTCAGCAACGTGCTATATGTTCTGAATGCCCGAATTGGGAATCTGTGTCAAAATTTGTTAGGAATTATGTGATCCTTACTAGCTGGAAGTAAGGGAGTTGGGGCATGAAGGTATTTCTAGGAGTTGGACACATACCAAGTTTAGCACAGTTCTGGGCATCTTTGAAATACCTATACAAACTTGTTCCTACATAGTAACTTGCAACTTTGAATGAGAATGTGCTTACTTACAGCAACGTGCGATATATTCTGAATGCCCGAATTGGGAATCTGTGTCAAAACTTTGTTAGGAATTATGTGAACCTTACTAGCTGGAAGTAAGGGAGATGGGTCATGGAGTTATTTCTAGGAGTTGGACACATACCAAGCTTAGCTCAGTTCTGGGCATCTTTGAAATTCCTATTCAAACTTGATCCTACATAGTAACTTGCAACTTTGAATGAGAATGTGCTTGCTTACAGCAACGTGCTATATGTTCTGAATGACCGAATTGGGAATCTGTGTCAAAACTTTGTTAGGAATTATGTGATGCTTACTCGCTGGAAGTAAGGGAGTTTGGGGCATGAAGTTATTTCTAGGAGATGGACACATACCAAGTTTAGCTCACTTCTGGGCATCTTTGAAATACCTATACAAACTTGTTCCTACATAGTATCTTGCAACTTTGAATGAGAATGTGCTTTCTTACAGCAACGTGCTATATGTTCTGAATGCCCGAATTGGGAATCTGTGTCAAAACTTTGTTAGGAATTATGTGATCCTTCCTAGCTGGAAGTAAGGGTGATGGGGCATGAAGTTATTTCTAGGAGTTGGAGACATACAACGTTTAGCTCAGTTCTGGGCATCTTTGAAATACCTGTACAAACTTGTTCTTACATAGTAACTTGCAACTTTGAATGAGAATGTGCTTGCTCCCAGCAACCTGCTACATGTTCTGAATGACCGAATTGGGAATCTGTGTTAAAACTTTGTTAGAAATTATGTGATCCTTACTAGATGGAAGTAAGGGAGATGGGGCATGAAGTTATTTCTAGGAGTTGGAGACATACAACGTTTAGCTCAGTTCTGGGCATCTTTGAAATACCTATACAAACTTGTTCCTACATAGTAACTTGCAACTTTGAATGAGAATGTGCTTGCTTACAGCAAACGTGCTATATGTTCTGAATGCCCGAATTGGGAATCTGTGTCAAAACTTTGTTAGGAATTATGTGATCCTTACTGGCTGGAAGTAAGGGAGTTGGGGCATGAAGTTATTTCTAGAGGTTCGACACATACCAAGTTTAGCTCAGTTCTGGGCATCTTTGAAATACCTATACAAACTTGTTCCTACATAGTATCTTGCAACTTTGAATGAGAATGTGCTTTCTTACAGTAACGTGCTATAGGTTCTGAATGCCCGGATTGGGAATCTGTGTCAAAACTTTGTTAGGAATTATGTGATCATTACTGGCTGGAAGTAAGGGTGATGGGTTATGAAGTTATTTCTAGGAGTTGGAGACATACAACGTTTAGCTCAGTTCTGGGCATCTTTGAAATACCTATACAAACTTGTTCCTACATAGTAACTTGCAACTTTGAATGAGAATGTGCTTGCTTACAGCAACGTGCTACATTTTCTGAATGCCCGAATTGGGAATCTGTGTCAAAACTTTGTTAGGAATTATGTGATCCTTACTAGCTGGAAGTAAGGGAGTTGGGGCATGAAGTCATTTCTAGAGGTTGGACACATACCAAGTTTAGCTCAGTTCTGGGTATCTTTGAAATACCTATACAAACTTGTTCCTACATAGTAACTTGCATCTTTGAATGAGAATGTGCTTGCTTACAGCAACGTGCTACATGTTCTGAATGCCCGAATTGGGAACCTGTGTCAAAACTTTGTTAGAAATTATGTGATCCTTATTAGCTGGAAGTAAGGGAGATTGGGCATGAAGTTATTTCTAGGAGTTGGAGACATACAACGTTTAGCTCAGTTCTGGGCATCTTTGAAATACCTGTACAAACTTGTTCCTACATAGTAACTTGCAACTTTGAATGAGAATGTGCTTGCTTACAGCAACGTGCTACATGTTCTGAATGCCCGAATTGGGAATCTGTGTCAAAACTTTGTTAGGAATTATGTGATCCTTACTAGCTGGAAGTAAGGGAGATGGGGCATGAAGTTATTTCTAGGAGTTGGACACATACCAAGTTTAGCTCAGTTCTGGGCATCTTTGAAATACCTATACAAACTTGTTCCTACATATTAACTTGCAACTTTGAATGAGAATGTGCTTGCTTTCAGCAACGTGCTATATGTTCTGAATGCCCGAATTGGGAATCTGTGTCAAAATTTGTTAGGAATTATGTGATCCTTACTAGCTGGAAGTAAGGGAGTTGGGGCATGAAGGTATTTCTAGGAGTTGGACACATACCAAGTTTAGCACAGTTCTGGGCATCTTTGAAATACCTATACAAACTTGTTCCTACATAGTAACTTGCAACTTTGAATGAGAATGTGCTTACTTACAGCAACGTGCGATATATTCTGAATGCCCGAATCGGGAATCTGTGTCAAAACTTTGTTAGGAATTATGTGAACCTTACTAGCTGGAAGTAAGGGAGATGGGTCATGGAGTTATTTCTAGGAGTTGGACACATACCAAGCTTAGCTCAGTTCTGGGCATCTTTGAAATTCCTATTCAAACTTGATCCTACATAGTAACTTGCAACTTTGAATGAGAATGTGCTTGCTTACAGCAACGTGCTATATGTTCTGAATGACCGAATTGGGAATCTGTGTCAAAACTTTGTTAGGAATTATGTGATGCTTACTCGCTGGAAGTAAGGGAGTTTGGGGCATGAAGTTATTTCTAGGAGATGGACACATACCAAGATTAGCTCACTTCTGGGCATCTTTGAAATACCTATACAAACTTGTTCCTACATAGTAACTTGCAACTTTGAATGAGAATGTGCTTGCTTACAGCAACGTGCTATATGTTCTGAATGCCCGAATTGGGAATCTGTGTCAAAACTTTTTAGGAATTATGTGATCCTTACCGGCTGGAAGTAAGGGAGTTGGGGCATGAAGTTACTTCTAGGAGTTGGAGACATACAACGTTTAGCTCACTTTTGTGCATCTTTGAAATACCTATACAAACTTGTTCCTACATAGTAACTTGCAACTTTGAATGAGAATGTGCTTGCATACAGCAACGTGCTACATGTTCTGAATGCCCGAATTGGGAATCTGTGTCAAAATTTTGTTAGAAATTATGTGATCCTTATTAGCTTCAAGTAAGGGAGATTGGGCATGAAGTTATTTCTAGGAGTTGGAGACATACAACGTTTAGCTCAGTTCTGGGAATCCTTGAAATACCTGTACAAACTTGTTCATACATAGTAACTTGCAACTTTGAATGAGAATGTGCTTGCTTACAGCAACGTGCTACATGTTCTGAATGCCCGAATTGGGAATCTGTGTCAAAACTTGGTTAGGAATTATGTGATCCTAACTAGCTGGAAGTAAGGGAGATGGTGCATGAAGTTATTTCTAGGAGTTGGACACATACCAAGTTTAGCTCAGTTCTGGGCATCTTTGAAATACCTATACAAACTTGTTCCTACAAAGTAACTTGCATCTTTCAATGAGAATGTGCTTGCTTACAGCAACGTGCGATATGTTCTTAATGCCCGAATTGGGAATCTGTGTCAAAACTTTGTTAGGAATTATGTGATCATTACTGGCTGGAAGTAAGGGTGATGGGGCATGAAGTTATTTCTAGGAGTTGGAGACATACAACGTTTAGCTCAGTTCTGGGCATCTTTGAAATACCTTTACAAACTTGTTCCTACATAGTAACTTGCAACTTTGAATGAGAATGTGCTTGCTTACAGCAACGTGCTACATGTTCTGAATGCCCGAATTGGGAATCAGTGTTAAAACTTTGTTAGAAATTATGTGATCCTTACTAGATGGAAGTAAGGGAGATGGGGCATGAAGTTATTTTTGGAGTTGGAGACATACCAAGTTTAGCTCAGTTCTGGGCATCTTTGAAATACCTATACAAACTTGTTCCTACATAGTAACTTGCAACTTTGAATGAGAATGTGCTTGCATACAGCAACGTGCTACATGTTCTGAATGCCCGAATTGGGAATCTGTGTCAAAACTTTGTTAGAAATTATGTGATCCTTATTAGCTTCAAGTAAGGGAGATTGGGCATGAAGTTATTTCTAGGAGTTGGAGACATACAACGTTTAGCTCAGTTCTGGGAATCCTTGAAATACCTGTACAAACTTGTTCATACATAGTAACTTGCAACTTTGAATGAGAATGTGCTTGCTTACAGCAACGTGCTACATGTTCTGAATGCCCGAATTGGGAATCTGTGTCAAAACTTTGTTAGGAATTATGTGATCCTAACTAGCTGGAAGTAAGGGAGATGGGGCATGAAGTTATTTCTAGGAGTTGGACACATACCAAGTTTAGCTCAGTTCTGGGCATCTTTGAAATACCTATACAAACTTGTTCCTACAAAGTAACTTGCATCTTTCAATGAGAATGTGCTTGCTTACAGCAACGTGCGATATGTTCTTAATGCCCGAATTGGGAATCTGTGTCAAAGCTTTGTTAGGAATTATGTGATCCTTACTAGCTGGAAGTAAGGGAGATGGGGCATGAAGATATTTCTAGGAGTTGGAGACATACCAAGTTTAGCTCAGTTCTGGGCATCTTTGAAAGTCCTATTCAAACTTGTTCCTACATAGTAACTTGCAACTTTGAATGAGAATGTGCTTGCTTACAGCACCGTGCTATATGTTCTGAATGCCCGAATTGGGAATCTGTGTCAAAACTTTATTAGGAATTATGTGATCCTTACTAGCTGGAAGTAAGGGAGATGGGGCATGGAGTTATTTCTAGGAGTTGGACACATACCAAGTTTAGCTCAGTTCTGGGCTTCTTTGAAACTCCTATTCAAACTTGTTTCTACATAGTAACTTGCAACTTTGAATGAGAATGTGCTTGCTTACAGCAACGTGCTATATGTTCTGAATGACCGAATTGGGAATCTGTGTCAAAACTTTGTTAGGAATTATGTGATCCTTACTAGCTGGAAGTAAGGGAGTTTGGGGCATGAAGCTATTTCTAGGAGATGGACACATACCAAGTTTAGCTCACTTCTGGGCATCTTGGAAATACCTATACAAACTTGTTCCTACATAGTAACTTGCAACTTTGAATGAGAATGTGCTTGCTTACAGCAACGTGCGATATGTTCTGAATGCCCGTATTGGGAATCTTTGTCAAAACTTTTTAGGAATTATGTGATCCTTACCGGCTGGAAGTAAGGGAGTTGGGGCATGAAGTTATTTCTAGGAGTTGGAGACATACCAAGTTTAGCTCAGTTCTGTGCATCTTTGAAATACCTATACAAACTTGTTCCTACATAGTAACTTGCAACTTTGAATGAGAATGTGCTTGCTTACAGCAACGTGCTACATGTTCTGAATGCCCGAATTGGGAACCTGTGTCAAAACTTTGTTAGAAAATATGTGATCCTTATTAGCTGGAAGTAAGGGAGATTGGGCATGAAGTTATTTCTAGGAGTTGGAGACATACAACGTTTAGCTCAGTTCTGGGAATCATTGAAATACCTGTACAAACTTGTTCCTACATAGTAACTTGCAACTTTGAATGAGAATGTGCTTGCTTACAGCAACGTGCTACATGTTCTGAATGCCCGAATTGGGAATCTGTGTCAAAACATTGTTAGGAATTATGTGATCCTTACTAGCTGGAAGTAAGGGAGATTGGGCATGAAGTTATTTCTAGGAGTTGGACACATACCATGTTTAGCTCAGTTCTGGGCATCTTTGAAATACCTATACAAAGTTGTTCCTACATAGTAACTTGCAACTTTGAATGAGAATGTCCTTGCTTACAGCAACGTGCTATATGTTCTGAATGCCCGAATTGGGAATCTGTGTCAAAATTTGTTAGGAATTATGTGAATCTTACTAGCTTGAAGTAAGGGAGTTGCGGCATGAAGGTTTTTCTAGGATTTGGACACATACCAAGTTTAGCACAGTTCTGGGCATCTTTGAAATACCTATACAAACTTGTTCCTACATAGTAACTTGCAACTTTGAATGAGAATGTGCTTGCTTACAGCAACGTGCGATATATTCTGAATGCCCTAATTGGGAACCTGTGTCAAAACTTTATTAGAAATTATGTGATCCTTATTAGCTGGAAGTAAGGGAGATGGGGCATGGAGTTATTTCTAGGAGTTGGAGACATACAACGTTTAGCTCAGTTCTGGGCATCTTTGAAATTCCTATTCAAACTTGTTCCTACATAGTAACTTGCAACTTTGAATGAGAATGTGCTTGCTTACAGCAACGTGCTATATGTTCTGAATGCCCGAATTGGGAATCTGTGTCAAATCTTTGTTAGGAATTATGTGATCCTTACTAGCTGGAAGTAAGGGAGACGGGGCATGAAGTTATTTCTAGGAGTTGGAGACATGCAACGTTTAGCTCAGTTCTCGGCATCTTTGAAATACCTATACAAACTTGTTCCTACATAGTAACTTGAAACTTTGAATGAGAATGTGCTTGCTTACAGCAACGTGCTACATGTTCTGAATGCCCGAATTGGGAATCTGTGTCAAAACTTTGTTAGGAATTATGTGATCCTTACTACCTGGAAGTAAGTGAGATGGGGCATGAAGTTATTTCTAGGAGTTGGACACATACCAAGTTTAGCTCAGTTCTGGGCATCTTTGAAATACCTATACGAACTTGTTCCTACATATTAACTTGCAACTTTGAATGAGAATGTGCTTGCTTTCAGCAACGTGCTATATGTTCTGAATGCCCGAATTGGGAATCTTTGTCAAAATTTGTTAGGAATTATGTGATCCTTACTAGCTGGAAGTAAGGGAGTTGGGGCATGAAGGTATTTCTAGGAGTTGGACACATACCAAGTTTAGCACAGTTCTGGGCATCTTTGAAATACCTATACAAACTTGTTCCTACATAGTAACTTGCAACTTTGAATGAGAATGTGCTTGCTTACAGCAACGTGCGATATATTCTGAATGCCCGAATTGGGAATCTGTGTCAAAACTTTGTTAGGAATTATGTGATCCTTACTAGCTGGAAGTAAGGGAGATGGGGCATGGAGTTATTTCTAGGAGTTGGACACATACCAAGTTTAGCTGAGTTCTGGGCATCCTAGAAATTCCTATTCAAACTTGTTCCTACATAGTAACTTGCAACTTTGAATTAGAATGTGCTTGCTTACGGCAACGTGCTATATGATCTGAATGCCCGAATTGGGAATCTGTGTCAAAACTTTGTTAGGAATTATGTGATCCTTACTAGCTGGAAGTAAGGGAGTTTGGGGCATGAAGTTATTTCTAGGAGATGGACACATACAAAGTTTATCACAGTTCTGGGCATCTTTGAAATACCTATACAAACTTGTTCCTACATAGTAACTTGCAACTTTGAATGAGAAAGTGCTTGCTTACAGCAACGTGCGATATGTTCTGAATGCCCGAATTGGGAATCTGTGTCAAAACTTTGTTAGGAATTATGTGATCCTTACTAGCTGGAAGTAAGGGAGATGGGGCATGAAGTTATTTGTAGGAGTTGGAGACATACCAAGTTTAGCTCAGTTCTGGGCATCTTTGAAATACCTATACAAACTTGTTCCTACATAGTAACTTGCAACTTTGAATGAGAATGTGCTTGCTTTCATCAACGTGCTATATGAACTGAATGCCCGAATTTTGAATCTGTGTCAAAACTTTGTTAGGAATTATGTGATCCTTACTAGATGGAAGCAAGGGAGATGGGGCATGAAGTTATTTCTAGGAGTTGGACACATACCAAGTTTAGCTCAGTTCTGGGCATCATTGAAATACCTATACCAACTTGTTCCTACATATTAACTTGCAACTTTGAATGAGAATGTGCTTGCTTACAGCAACGTGCTATATGTTCTGAATGCCCGAATTGGGAATCTTTGTCAAAATTTGTTAGGAATTATGTGATCCTTACTAGCTGGAAGTAAGGGAGTTGGGGCATGAAGATATTTCTAGGAGTTGGACACGTACCAAGTTTAGCACAGTTCTGGGCATCTTTGAAATACCTATACAAACTTGTTCCTACATAGCAACTTGCAACTTTGAATGAGAATGTGTTTGCTTACAGCAACGTGCGATATGTTCTGAATGCCCGAATTGGGAATCAGTGTCAAAACTTTGTTAGAAATTATGTGATCCTTACCAGCTGGAAGTAAGGGAGATGGGGCATGAAGTTATTTCTTGGAGTTGGAGACATACCAAGTTTAGCTCAGTTCTGGGCATCTTTGAAAGTCCTATTCAAACTTGTTCCTACATAGCAACTTGCAACTTTGAATGAGAATGTGCTTGCTTACAGCAACGTGCTATATGTTCTGAATGCCCGAATTGGGAATGTGTGTCAAAACTTTGTTAGGAATTATGTGATCCTTACTAGCTGGAAGTAAGGGAGTTGGGGCATGAAGTTATTTCTAGAGGTTGGAGACATACCAAGTTTAGCTCAGTTCTGGGCATCTTTGAAAGTCCTATTCAAACTTGTTCCTACATAGTAACTTGCAACTTTGAATGAGAATGTGCTTGCTTACAGCACCGTGCTATAGGTTCTGAATGACCAAAATGGGAATCTGTGTCAAAACTTTGTTAGAAATTATGTGATCCTTACCAGCTGGAAGTAAGGGAGATGGTGCATGATGTTATTTCTAGGAGTTGGAGACATACAACGTTTAGCTCAGTTCTGGGCATCTTTGAAATACCTATACAAACTTGTTCCTACATAGTAACTTGCAACTTTGAATGAGAATGTGCTTGCTTACAGCAACGTGCTATATGTTCTGAATGACTGAAATGGGAATCTGTGTCAAAACTTTGTTAGAAATTATGTGATCCTTACAAGCTGGAAGTAAGGGAGATGGGGCATGAAGTTATTTCTATGAGTTGGAGACATACAACGTTTAGCTCAGTTCTGGGCATCTTTGAAATACCTATACAAACTTGTTCCTACATAGTAACTTGCAACTTTGAATGAGAATGTGCTTGCTTACAGCAACGTGCTACATGTTCTGAATGCCCGAATTGGGAATCTGTGTCAAAACTTTGTTAGGAATTATGTGATCCTTACTAGCTGGAAGTAAGGGAGTTGGGGCATGAAGGTATTTCTAGGAGTTGGACACATACCAAGTTTAGCTCAGTTCTGGGCATCTTTGAAATACCTATACAAACTTGTTCCTACATAGTAACTTGCATCTTTGAATGAGAATGTGCTTGCTTACAGCAACGTGCTATATGTTCTGAATACCCGAATTGGGAATCTGTGTCAAAACTTTGTTAGGAATTATGTGATGCTTACTAGCTGGAAGTAAGGGTGATGGGGCATGAAGTTATTTTTGGAGTTGGAGACATACAACGTTTAGCTCAGTTCTGGGCATCTTTGAAATACCTATACAAACTTGTTCCTACATAGTAACTTGCAACTTTGAATGAGAATGTGCTTGCTTACAGCAACGAGCTACATGTTCTGAATGCCCGAATTAGGAATCTGTGTCAAAACTTTGTTAGGAATTATGTGATCCTTATAAGCTGGAAGTAAGGGAGATGGGGCATGAAGTTACTTCTAGGAGTTGGACACATACCAAGTTTAGCTCAGTTCTGGGCATCTTTGAAATACCTATACAAACTTCTTCCTACACAGTAACTTGCAACTTTGAATGAGAATGTGCTAGCTTACAGCAACGTGCTCTATGTTCTGAATGCCCGAATTGGGAATCTGTGTCAAAACTTTGTTAGGAATTATGTGATCCTTACTAGCTGGAAGTAAGTGAGATGGGGCATGAAGTTATTTCTAGGAGTTGGAGACATACCACGTTTAGCTCAGTTCTGGGCATCTTTGAAATACCTATACAAACTTGTTCCTACATAGTAACTTGCATCTTTGAATGAGAATCTGCTTGCTTACAGCAACGTGCTATATGTTCTGAATGCCTTAATTGGGAATCTGTTTCAAAACTTTGTTAGGAATTATGTGATCCTTACTAGCTGGAAGTAAGGGAGATGGGGCATGAAGTTATTTCTAGGAGTTGGACACATACCAAGTTTAGCTCAGTTCTGGGCATCTTTGAAATACCTATAGAAACTTGTTCCTACATAGTAACTTGAAACTTTGAATGAGAATCTGCTTGCTTACAGCAACGTGCTATATGCTCTGAATGCCCGAATTGGGAATCTGTGTCAAAACTTTGTTAGGAATTATGTGATCCTTACTAGCTGGAAGTAAGGGAGATGGGGCATGAAGATATTTCTAGGAGTTGGAGACATACCACGTTAAGCTCAGTTCTGGGCATCTTTGAAATACCTATACAAACTTGTTCCTACATAGTAACTTGCATCTTTGAATGAGAATCTGCTTGCTTATGGCAAAGTGCTATATGTTCTGAATGCCCGAATTGGGAATCTGTGTCAAAATTTGTTAGGAATTATGTGATCCTTACTAGCTGGAAGTAAGGGAGATGGGGCATGAAGTTATTTCTAGGAGTTGGACACATACCAAGTTTAGCTCAGTTCTGGGCATCTTTGAAATACCTATACAAACTTGTTCCTACATAGTAACTTGCATCTTTGAATGAGAATGTGCTTGCTTACAGCAACGTGCTATATGTTCTGAATGCCCGAATTGGGAATATGTGTCAAAACTTTGTTAGGAATTATGTGATCCTTACTAGCTGGAAGTAAGGGAGATGGGGCATGAAGTTATTTCTAGGAGTTGGACACATACCAAGTTCAGCTCAGTTCTGGGCATCTTTGAAATACCTATACAAACTTGTTCCTACATAGTAACTTGCAACTTTGAATGAGAATGTGCTTGCTTACAGCAACGTGCTATATGTTCTGAATGCCCGAATTGGGAATATGTGTCAAAACTTTGTTAGGAATTATGTGATCCTTACTAGATGGAAGTAAGGGAGTTGGGGCATGAAGATATTTCTAGGAGTTGGACACATACCAAGTTTAGCACAGTTCTGGGCATCTTTGAAATACCTATACAAACTTGTTCCTTCATAGTAACTTGCAACTTTGAATGAGAATGTGCTTGCTTACAGCAACGTGCTATATGTTCTGAATGCCCGAATTGGGAATCTGTGTCAAAATTTGTTAGGAATTATGTGATCCTTACTAGCTGGAAGTAAGGGAGTTGCCGCATGAAGGTATTTCTAGGAGTTGGACATAAACCAAGTTTAGCACAGTTCTGGGCATCTTAGAAATACCTATACAAACTTGTTCCTACATAGTAACTTGCAACTTTGAATGAGAATGTGCTTGCTTACAGCAACGTGCTATATTCTCTGAATGCCCGAAAATGGAATCTGTGTCAAAACTTTGTTAGGAATTATGTGATCCTTTCTAGCTGGAAGTAAGTGAGATGGGGCATGAAGTTATTTCTAGGAGTTGGAGACATACAACGTTTAGCTCAGTTCTGGGCATCTTTGAAATACCTATACAAACTTGTTCCTACATAGTAACTTGCAACTTTGAATGAGAATGTGCTTGCTTACAGCAACGTGCTATATGTTCTGAATGCCCGAATTGGGAATCTGTGTCAAAAATTTGTTAGGAATTATGTGATCCTTACTAGCTGGAAGTAAGGGAGATGGGGCATGAAGTTATTTCTAGGAGTTGGAGACATACAACGTTTAGCTCAGTTCTGGGCATCTTTGAAATACCTATACAAACTTGTTCCTACATAGTAACTTGCAACTTTGAATGAGAATGTGCTTGCTTACAGCAACGTGCTATATGTTCTGAATGCCCGAATTGGTAATCTGTGTCAAACTTTGTTAGGAATTATGTGATCCTTACTAGCTGGAAGTAAGGGAGTTGTGGCATGAAGTTATTTCTAGGAGTTGGAAACATACCAAGTTTCGCTCAGTTCTGGGCATCTTTGAAATACCTATACAAACTTGTTCCTACATAGTAACTTGCAACTTTGAAGGAGAATGTGCTTGCTTACAGCAACGTGCTATATGTTCTGAATGCCCGAATTGGGAATCTGTGTCAAAACTTTGTTAGGAATTATGTGATCCTTACTAGCTGGAAGTAAGTGAGATGGGGCATGAAGTTATTTCTAGGAGTTGGACACATACCAAGTTTAGCTCAGTTCTGGGCATCTTTGAAATACCTATACAAATTTGTTCCTACATAGTAACTTGTAACTTTGAATGAGAATGTGCTTGCTTACAGCAACGTGCTATATGTTCTGAATGCCCGAATAGGGAATCTGTCTCAAAACTTTGTTAGAAATTATGTGATCCTTACTAGCTGGAAGTAAGGGAGATGGGGCATGAAGTTATTTCTAGGTGTTGGACAGATACCAAGTTTAGCTCAGTTCTGGGCATCTTTGAAATACCTATACAAACTTGTTCCTACATAGTAACTTGCAACTTTGAATGAGAATGTGCTTGCTTACAGCAACGTGCTATATGTTCTGAATGCCCGAATTGGGAATCTGTGTCAAAACTTTGTTAGAAATTATGTGATCCTTACTAGCTGGAAGTAAGGGAGATGGGGCATCAAGTTATTTCTAGGAGTTGGACACATACCAAGTTTAGCTCAGTTCTTGGCATCTTTGAAATACCTATACAAACTTGTTCCTACATAGTAACTTGCAACTTTGAATGAGAATGTGCTTGCTTACAGCAACGTGCTATATGTTCTGAATGCCCGAATTGGGAATCTGTGTCAAAACTTTGTTAGAAATTATGTGATCCTTACTAGCTGGAAGTAAGTGAGATGGGGCATGAAGTTATTTCTAGGAGTTGGACAGATACCAAGTTTAGCTCAGTTCTTGGCATCTTTGAAATACCTATACAAACTTGTTCCTACATAGTAACTTGCAACTGTGAATGAGAATGTGCTTGCTTACAGCAACGTGCTATATGCTCTGAATGCCCGAAAAGGGAATGTGTGTCAAAACTTTGTTAGGAATTATCTGATCCTTACTAGCTGGAAGTAAGTGAGATGGGGCAAGAAGTTATTTCTAGGAGTTGGAGACATGCAACGTTTAGCTCAGTTCTCGGCATCTTTGAAATACCTATACAAACTTGTTCCTACATAGTAACTTGCAACTTTGAATGAGAATGTGCTTGCTTGCAGCAACGTGCTATATGTTCTGAATGCCCGAATTGGGAATCTGTGTCAAAACTTTCTTAGGAATTATGTGATCCTTACTAGCTGGAAGTGAGGGAGCTGGGGCATGAAGTTATTTCTAGGAGTTGGAAACATACCAAGTTTAGCTCAGTTCTGGGCATCTTTGAAATACCTATACAAACTTGTTCCTACATAGTAACTTGCAACTTTGAATGAGAATGTGCTTGCTTACAGCAACATGCTATATGTTCTGAATGCCCGAATTGGGAATCTGTGTCAAAATATGTTAGGAATTATGTGATCCTTACTAGCTGGAAGTAAGGGAGTTGCCGCATGAAGGTATTTCTAGGAGTTGGACACAAACCAAGTTTAGCACAGTTCTGGGCATCTTAGAAATACCTATACAAACTTGTTCCTACATAGTAACTTGCAACTTTGAAGGAGAATGTGCTTGCTTACAGCAACGTGCTATATGTTCTGAATGCCCGAATTGGGAATCTGTGTCAAAACTTTGTTAGGAATTATGTGATCCTTACTAGCTGGAAGTAAGTGAGATGGGGCATGAAGTTATTTCTAGGAGTTGGAGACATACAACGTTTAGCTCAGTTCTGGGCATCTTTGAAATACCTATACAAACTTGTTCCTACATAGTAACTTGCAACTTTGAATGAGAATGTGCTTGCTTACAGCAACGTGCTATATGTTCTGAATGCCCGAATTGGGAATCTGTCTCAAAACTTTGTTAGAAATTATGTGATCCTTACTAGCTGGAAGTAAGGGAGATGGGGCATGAAGTTATTTCTAGGAGTTGGACAGATACCAAGTTTAGCTCAGTTCTGGGCATCTGTGAAATACCTATACAAACTTGTTCCTACATAGTAACTTGCAACTTTGAATGAGAATGTGCTTGCTTACAGCAACGTGCTATATGTTCTGAATGCCCGAATTGGGAATCTGTGTCAAAACTTTGTTAGAAATTATGTGATCCTTACTAGCTGGAAGTAAGGGAGATGGGGCATGAAGTTATTTCTAGGAGTTGGACACATACCAAGTTTAGCTGAGTTCTTGGCATCTTTGAAATACCTATACAAACTTGTTCCTACATAGTAACTTGCAACTTTGAATGAGAATGTGCTTGCTTACAGGAACGTGCTATATGTTCTGAATGCCCGAATTGGGAATCTGTGTCAAAATTTGTTAGGAATTATGTGATCCTTACTAGCTGGAAGTAAGGGAGTTGGGGCATGAAGGTATTTCTAGGAGTTGGACACATACCAAGTTTAGCTCAGTTCTGGGCATCTTTGAAATACCTATACAAACTTGTTCCTACATAGTAACTTGCAACTTTGAATGAGAATGTGCTTGCTTACAACAACGTGCTATATGTTCTGAATGCCCGAATTGGGAATCTGTGTCAAAATTTGTTAGGAATTATGGGATCCTTACTAGCTGGAAGTAAGGGAGTTGGGGCATGAAGGTATTTCTAGGAGTTGGACACATACCATGTTTAGCACAGTTCTGGGCATCTTTGAAATACCTATACAAACTTGTTCGTACATAGTAACTTGCAACTTTGAATGAGAATGTGCTTGCTTACAGCAACGTGCTATATGCTCTGAATACATGAAAAGGGAATCTGTGTCAAAACTTTGTTAGGAATTATGTGATCCTTACTAGCTGGAAGTAAGTGAGATGGGGCATGAAGTTATTTCTAGGAGTTGGAGACATACAACTTTTAGCTCAGTTCTGGGCATCTTTGAAATACCTATACAAACTTGTTCTTACATAGTAACTTGCAACTTTGAATGAGAATGTGCTTGCTTACAGCAACGTGCTATATGTTCTGAATGCCCGAATTGGGAATCTGTGTCAAAAATTTGTTAGAAATTATGTGATCCTTACTAGCTGGAAGTAAGGGAGATGGGGCATGAAGTTATTTCTAGGAGTTGGACACATACCAAGTTTAGCTCAGTTCTTGGCATCTTTGAAATACCTATACAAACTTGTTCCTACATAGTAACTTGCAACTTTGAATGAGAATGTGCTTGCTTACAGCAACGTGCTATATGTTCTCAATGCCCGAATAGGGAATCTGTGTCAAATCTTTGTTAGAAATTATGTGATCCTTACTAGCTGGAAGTAAGGGAGATGGGGCATGAAGTTATTTCTAGGAGTTGGACACATACCAAGTTTAGCTCTGTTCTGGGCATCTTTGAAATACCTATACAAACTTGTTCCTACATAGTAACTTGCAACTTTGAATGAGAATGTAGTTGCTTACAGCAACGTGCTATATGTTGTGAATGCCAGAATTGGGAATCTGTGTCAAAATTTGTTAGGAATTATGTGATCCATACTAGCTGGAAGTAAGGGAGTTGGGGCATGAAGTTATTTCTAGGAGTTGGAGACATACCAAGTTTAGCTCAGTTCTGGGCATCTTTGAAATACCTATACAAACTTGTTCCTACATAGTAACTTGCAACTTTGAATGAGAATGTGCTTGCTTGCAGCAACGTGCTATATGTTCTGAATGCCCGAATTGGGAATGTGTGTCAAAAGTTTGTTAGGAATTATGTGATCCTTACTAGCTGGAAGTAAGGGAAATGGGGAATGAAGTTATTTCTAGGAGTTGGACACATACCAAGTTTAGCTCAGTTCTGGGCATCTTTGAAATACCTGTACAAACTTGTTCCTACATAGTAACTTGCAACTATGAATGAGAATGTGCTTGGTTGCAGCAACGTGCTATATGTTCTGAATGCCCGAATTGGGAATCTGTGTCAAAACTTTGTTAGGAATTATGTGATCCTTACTAGCTGGAAGTAAGGGTGATGGGGCATGAAGTTATTTCTAGGAGTTGGACACATACCAAGTTTAGCTCAGTTCTGGGCATCTTTGAAATACCTATACAAACTTGTTCCTACATATTAACTTGCAACTTTGAATGAGAATGTGCTTGCTTTCAGCAACGTGCTATATGTTCTGAATGCCCGAATTGGGAATCTGTGTCAAAATTTGTTAGGAATTATGTGATCCTTACTGGCTGGAAGTAAGGGAGTTGGGGCATGAAGATATTTCTAGGAGTTGGACACATACCAAGTTTAGCTCAGTTCTGGGCATCTTTGAAATAACTATACAAACTTGTTCCTACATAGTAACTTGCAACTTTGAATGAGAATGTGCTTGCTTACAGCAACGTGCTATATGTTCTGAATGCCCGAATTGGGAATCTGTGTCAAATCTTTGTTAGGAATTATGTGATCCTTACTAGCTGGAAGTAAGTGAGATGGGGCATGAAATTATTTCTAGGAGTTGGACACATACCAAGTTTAGCTCAGTTCTGGGCATCTTTGAAATACCTATACAAATTTGTTCCTACATAGTAACTTGCAACTTTGAATGAGAATGTGCTTGCTCATAGCAACGTGCTATATGTTCTTAATGCCCGAATTGGGAATCTGTGTCAAAACTTTGTTAGGAATTATGTGATCCTTACTAGCTGGAAGTAAGGGAGATGGTGCATGTAGTTATTTCTAGGAGTTGGAGACATACCAAGTTTAGCTCAGTTCTGGGCATCTTTGAAATACCTATACAAACTTGTTCCTACATAGTAACTTGCAACTTTGAATGAGAATGTGCTTGCTTGCAGCAACGTGCTATATGTTCTGAATGCCCGAATTGGGAATCTGTGTCAAAACTTTGTTAGGAATTATGTGATCCTTACTAGCTGGAAGTAAGGGAGATGGGGCATGAAGGTATTTCTAGGAGTTGGAAACATACCAAGTTTAGCTCAGTTCTGGGCATCTTTGAAATACCTATACAAACTTGTTCCTACATAGTAACTTGCAACTTTGAATGAGAATGTGCTTGCTTACAGCAACATGCTATATGTTCTGAATGCCCGAATTGGGAATCTGTGTCAAAATTTGTTAGGAATTATGTGATCCTTACTAGCTGGAAGTAAGGGAGTTGGGGCATGAAGTTATTTCGAGGAGTTGGACACATATCAAGTTTAGCTCAGTTCTGGGCATCTTTGAAATACCTATACAAACTTGTTCCTACATAGTAACTTGCAACTTTGAATGAGAATGTGCTTGCTTACAGCAACGTGCTATATGTTCTGAATGCCCGAATTGGGAATCTGGGTCGAAACTTTGTTAGGAATTATGTGATCCTTACTAGATGGAAGTAAGTGAGATGGGGCATGAAGTTATTTCTAGGAGTTGGAGACATACAACGTTTAGCTCAGTTCTGGGCATCTTTGAAATACCTATACAAACTTGTTCCTACATAGTAACTTGCAACTTTGAATGAGAATGTGCTTGCTTACAGCAACGTGCTATATGTTCTGAATGCCCGAATTGGGAATCTGGGTCGAAACTTTGTTAGGAATTATGTGATCCTTACTAGATGGAAGTAAGTGAGATGGGGCACGAAGTTATTTCTAGGAGTTGGAGACATACCAAGTTTAGCTCAGTTCTGGGCATCTTTGAAATACCTATACAAACTTGTTCCTACATAGTAACTTGCAACTTTGAATGAGAATGTGCTTGCTTACAGCAACGTGCTATATGTTCTGAATGCCCGAATTGGGAATCTGTGTCAAAATTTTGTTAGGAATTATGTGATCCTTACTAGCTGGAAGTAAGGGTGATGGGGCATGAAGTTATTTCTAGGAGTTGGACACATACCAAGTTTAGCTCAGTTCTGGGCATCTTTGAAATACCTATACAAACTTGTTCCTACATATTAACTTGCAACTTTGAATGAGAATGTGCTTGCTTTCAGCAACGTGCTATATGTTCTGAATGCCTGAATTGGGAATCTGTGTCAAAATTTGTTAGGAATTATGTGATCCTTACTAGCTGGAAGTAAGGGAGTTGGGGCATGAAGATATTTCTAGGAGTTGGACACATACCAAGTTTAGCTCAGTTCTGGGCATCTTTGAAATACCTATACAAACTTGTTCCTACATAGTAACTTGCAACTTTGAATGAGAATGTGCTTGCTTACAGCAACGTGCTATATGTTCTGAATGCCCGAATTCGGAATCTGTGTCAAAACTTTGTTAGGAATTATGTGATCCTTACTAGCTGGAAGTAAGGGAGATGGGGCATGAAATTATTTCTAGGAGTTGGACACATACCAAGTTTAGCTCAGTTCTGGGCATCTTTGAAATACCTATACAAACTTGTTCCTACATAGTAACTTGCAACTTTGAATGAGAATGTGCTTGCTCATAGCAACGTGCTATATGTTCTGAATGCCCGAATTGGGAATCTGTGTCAAAACTTTGTTAGGAATTATGTGATCCTTACTAGCTGGAAGTAAGGGAGATGGGGCATGAAGGTATTTCTAGGAGTTGGAGACATACCAAGTTTAGCTCAGTTCTGGGCATCTTTGAAATACCTATACAAACTTGTTCCTACATAGTAACTTGCAACTTTGAATGAGAATGTGCTTGCTTGCAGCAACGTGCTATATGTTCTGAATGCCCGAATTGGGAATCTGTGTCAAAACTTTGTTAGGAATTATGTGATCCTTACTAGCTGGAAGTAAGGGAGATGGGGCATGAAGTTATTTCTAGGAGTTGGAGACATACCAAATTTAGCTCAGTTCTGGGCATCTTTGAAATACCTATACAAACTTGTTCCTACATAGTAACTTGCAACTTTGAATGAGAATGTGCTTGCTTGCAGCAACGTGCTATATGTTCTGAATGCCCGAATTGGGAATCTGTGTAAAAACTTTGTTAGGAATTATGTGATCCTTACTAGCTGGAAGTAAGGGAGATGGGGCATGAAGTTATTTCTAGGAGTTGGACACATACCAAGTTTAGCTCAGTTCTGGGCATCTTTGAAATACCTATACAAACCTGTTCCTACATATTAAATTGAAACTTTGAATGAGAATGTGCTTGCTTTCAGCAACGTGCTATATGTTCTGAATGCCCGAATTGGGAATCTGTGTCAAAATTTGTTAGGAATTATGTGATCCTTACTAGCTGGAAGTAAGGGAGTTGGGGCATGAAGATATATCTAGGAGTTGGACACATACCAAGTTTAGCTCAGTTCTGGGCATCTTTGAAATACCTATACAAACTTGTTCCTACATAGTAACTTGCAACTTTGAATGAGAATGTGCTTGCTTACAGCAACGTGCTATATGTTCTGAATGCCCGAATTTGGAATCTGTGTCAAAACTTTGTTAGGAATTATGTGATCCTTACTAGCTGGAAGTAAGTGAGATCGGGCATGAAATTATTTCTAGGAGTTGGAGACATACCAAGTTTAGCTCAGTTCTGGGCATCTTTGAAATACCTATACAAACTTGTTCCTACATAGTAACTTGCAACTTTGAATGAGAATGTGCTTGTTTGCAGCAACGTGCTATATGTTCTGAATGCCCGAATTGGGAATCTGTGTCAAAACTTTGTTAGGAATTATGTGATCCTTACTAGCTGGAAGTAAGGGAGATGGGGCATGAAGTTATTTCTAGGAGTTGGAGACATACCAAGTTTAGCTCAGTTCTGGGCATCTTTGAAATACCTATACAAACTTGTTCCTACATAGTAACTTGCAACTTTGAATGAGAATGTGCTTGCTTGCAGCAACGTGCTATATGTTCTGAATGCCCGAATTGGGAATCTGTGTCAAAACTTTGTTAGGAATTATGTGATCCTTACTAGCTGGAAGTAAGGGAGATGGGGCATGAAGTTATTTCTAGGAGTTGGACACATACCAAGTTTAGCTCAGTTCTGGGCATCTTTGAAATACCTATACAAACTTGTTCCTACATAGTAACTTGCAACTTTGAATGAGAATGTGCTTGCTTTCAGCAACGTGCTATATATTCTGAATGCCCGAATTGGGAATCTGTGTCAAAATTTGTTAGGAATTATGTGATCCTTACTAGCTGGAAGTAAGGGAGTTGGGGCATGAAGGTATTTCTAGGAGTTGGACACAAACCAAGTTTAGCACTGTTCTGGGCATCTTAGAAATACCTATACAAACTTGTTCCTACATAGTAACTTGCAACTTTGAATGAGAATGTGCTTGCTTACAGCAACGTACTATATGCTCTGAATGCCCGAAAAGGGAATCTGTGTCAAAACTTTGTTAGGAATTATGTGATCCTTACTAGCTGGAAGTAAGGGAGTTGGGGCATGAAGTTATTTCTAGGAGTTGGAGACATACCAAGTTTAGCTCAGTTCTGGGCATCTTTGAAATACCTATACAAACTTGTTCCTACATAGTAACTTGCAACTTTGAATGAGAATGTGCTTGCTTACAGCAACGTGCTATATGTTCTGAATGCCCGAATTGGGAATCTGTGTCAAAATTTGTTAGGAATTATGTGATTCTTACTAGCTGGAAGTAAGGGAGTTGGGGCATGAAGATATTTCTAGGAGTTGGACACATACCAAGTTTAGCTCAGTTCTGGGCATCTTTGAAATACCTATACAAACTTGTTCCTACATAGTAACTTGCAACTTTGAATGAGTATGTGCTTGCTTACAGCAACGTGCTATATGCTCTGAATGCCCGAATAGGGACTCTGTGTCAAAACTTCGTTAGGAATTATGTGATCCTTACTAGCTGGAAGTAAGGGAGATGGGGCATGAAGTTATTTCTAGGAGTTGTAGACATACAACGTTTAGCTCAGTTCTGGGCATCTTTGAAATACCTATACAAACTTGTTCCTATATAGTAACTTGCAACTTTGAATGAGAATGTGCTTGCTTACAGCAACGTGCTATATGTTCTGAATGCCCGAATTGGGAATCTGTGTCAAAACTTTGTTAGGAATTATGTGATCCTTACTAGCTGGAAGTAAGTGAGATGGGGCATGAAATTATTTCTAGGAGTTGGACACATATCAAGTTTAGCTCAGTTCTGGGCATCTTTGAAATACCTATACAAACTTGTTCCTACATAGTAACTTGCAACTTTGAATGAGAATGTGCTTGCTTACAGCAACGTGCTATATGTTCTGAATGCCCGAATTGGGAATCTGTGTCAAAAGTTTGTTAGGAATTATGTGATCCTTACTAGCTGGAAGTAAGGGAGATGGGGCATGAAGTTATTTCTAGGAGTTGGACACATACCAAGTTTAGCTCAGTTCTGGGCATCTTTGAAATACCTGTACAAACTTGTTCCCACATAGTAACTTGCATATTTGAATGAGAATGTGCTTGCTTGCAGCAACGTGCTATTTGTTCTGAATGCCCAAATTGGGAATATGTGTCAAAAATTTGTTAGGAATTATGTGATCCTTACTAACTGGAAGTAAGGGAGATGGGGCATGAAGTTATTTCTAGGAGTTGGACACATACCAAGTTTAGCTCAGTTCTGGGCATCTTTGAAATACCTATACAAACTTGTTCCTACATAGTAACTTGCAACTTTGAATGAGAATGTGCTTGCTTGCAGCAACGTGCTATATGTTCTGAATGCCCGAATTGGGAATCTGTGTCAAAACTTTGATAGGAATTATGTGATCCTTACTAGCTGGAAGTAAGGGAGATGGGGCATGATGTTATTTCTAGGAGTTGGAGGCATACAACGTTTAGCTCAGTTCTAGGCATCTTTGAAATACCTATACAAACTTGTTCCTACATAGTAACTTGCATCTTTGAATGAGAATGTGCTTGCTTACAGCAACGTACTATATGTTCTGAATGCCCGAATTGGGAATCTGTGTCAAAACTTTGTTAGGAATTATGTGATCCCTACTAGATGGATGTAAAGGAGTTGGGGCATGAAGGTATTTCTAGGAGTTGGACACATACCAAGTTTAGCTCAGTTCTGGGCATCTTTGAAATACCTATACAAACTAGTTCCTACATAGAAACTTGCAACTTTGAATGAGAATGTGCTTGCTTACAGCAACGTGCGATCTGTTCTGAATGCCGGAATTGGGAATCTGTGTCAAAACTTTGTTAGGAATTATGTGATCCTTACTAGCTGGAAGTAAGGGAGATGGGGCATGAAGTTATTTCTAGGAGTTGGAGACATACCAAGTTTAGCTCAGTTCTGGGCATCTTTGAAATACCTATACAAACTTGTTCTTACATAGTAACTTGCAACTTTGAATGAGAATGTGCTTGCTTACAGCAACGTGCTATATGTTCTGAATGCCCAAATTGGGAATCTGTGTCAAAACTTTGTTAGGAATTATGTGATCCTTACTAGCTGGAAGTAAGGGAGATGGGGCATGAAGTTATTTCTAGGAGTTGGAGACATACAACGTTTAACTCAGTTCTGGGCATCTTTGAAATACCTATACAAACTTGTTCCTACATAGTAACTTGCAACTTTGAATGAGAATGTGCTTGCTTGCAGCAACGTGCTATATGTTCTGAATGCCCGAATTGGGAATCTGTGTCAAAACTTTGTTAGGAATTATGTGATCCTTACTAGCTGGAAGTAAGGGAGATGGATCATGAAGTTATTTCTAGGAGTTGGAGACATACCAAGTTTAGCTCAGTTCTCGGCATCTTTGAAATACCTATACAAACTTGTTCCTACATAGTAACTTGCAACTTTGAATGAGAATGTGCTTGCTTACAGCAACGTGCTATATGTTCTGAATGCCCGAATTAGGAATCTGTGTCAAAACTTTGTTAGGAATTATGTGATCCTTACCAGCTGGAAGTAAGGGAGATGGGGCATGAAGTTATTTCTAGGAGTTGGACACATACTAAGTTTAGCTCAGTTCTGGGCATCTTTGAAATACCTATACAAACTTGTTCCTACATAGTAACTTGCAACTTTGAATGAGAATGTGCTTGCTTTCAGCAACGTGCTATATGTTCTGAATGCCCGAATTGGGAATCTGTGTCAAATTTTGTTAGGAATTATGTGATCCATACTAGCTGGAAGTAAGGGAGTTGGGGCATGAAGTTATTTCTAGGAGTTGGAGACATACCAAGTTTAGCTCAGTTCTGGGCATCTTTGAAATACCTATACAAACTTGTTCCTACATAGTAACTTGCAACTTTGAATGAGAATGTGCTTGCTTACAGCAACGTGCTATATGTTCTGAATGCCCGAATTGGGAATCTGTGTCAAAATTTGTTAGGAATTATGTGATCCTTACTAGCTGGAAGTAAGGGAGTTGGGGCATGAAGATATTTCTAGGAGTTGGACACATACCAAGTTTAGCTCAGTTCTGGGCATCTTTGAAATACCTATACAAACTTGTTCCTACATAGTAACTTGCAACTTTGAATGAGAATGTGCTTGCTTACAGCAACGTGCTATATGCTCTGAATGCCCGAATTGGGAATCTGTGTCAAAACTTTGTTAGGAATTATGTGATCCTTACTAGCTGGAAGTAAGTGAGATGGGGCATGAAGTTATTTCTAGGAGTTGGAGACATACAACGTTTAGCTCAGTTCTCGGCATCTTTGAAATACCTATACAAACTTGTTCCTACATAGTAACTTGCAACTTTGAATGAGAATGTGCTTGCTTACAGCAACGTGCTATATGTTCTGAATGCCCGAATTGGGAATCTGTGTCAAAACTTTGTTAGGAATTATGTGATCCTTACTTGCTGGAAGTAAGGGAGATGGGGCATGAAGTTATTTCTAGGAGTTGGAGACATACCAAGTTTAGCTCAGTTCTGGGCATCTTTGAAATACCATACAAACTTGTTCCTACATAGTAACTTGCAACTTTGAATGAGAATGTGCTTGCTTTCAGCAACGTGCTATATGTTCTGAATGCCCGAATTGGGAATCTGTGTCAAAACTTTGTTAGGAATTATGTGATCCTTACTAGCTGGAAGTAAGGGAGATGGGGCATGAAGTTATTTCTAGGAGTTGGACACATACCAAGTTTAGCTCAGTTCTGGGCATCATTGAAATACCTGTACAAACTTGTTCCTACATAGTAACTTGCATCTTTGAATGAGAATGTGCTTGCTTGCAGCAACGTGCTATATGTTCTGAATGCCCGAATTGGGAATATGTGTCAAAAATGTGTTAGGAATGATGTGATCCTTACTAGCTGGAAGTAAGGGAGATGGGGCATGAAGTTATTTCTAGGAGTTGGACACATACCAAGTTTAGCTCTGTTCTGGGCATCTTTGACATACCTGTACAAACTTGTTCCTACATACTAACTTGCAACTTTGAATGAGAATGTGCTTGCTTGCAGCAACGTGCTATATGTTCTGAATGCCCGAATTGGAAATCTGTGTCAAAACTTTGTTAGGAATTATGTGATCCTTACCAGCTGGAAGTAAGGGAGATGGGGCATGAAGTTATTTCTAGGAGTTGGACACATACCAAGTTTAGCTCAGTTCTGGGCATCTTTGAAATACCTGTACAAACTTGTTCCTACATAGTAACTTGCAACTTTTAATGAGAATGTGCTTGCTTGCAGCAACGTGCTATATGTTCTGAATGCCCGAATTGGGAATCTGTGTCAAAACTTTGTTAGGAATTATGTGATCCTTACTAGCTGGAAGTAAGTTAGATGGGGCATGAAGTTATTTCTAGGAGTTGGAGACATACAACGTTTAGCTCAGTTCTGGGCATCTTTGAAATACCTATACAAACTTGTTCCTACATAGTAACTTGGAACTTTGAATGAGAATGTGCTTGCTTGCAGCAACGTGCTATATGTTCTGAATGCCCGAATTGGGAATCTGTGTCAAATCTTTGTTAGGAATTATGTGATCCTTACTAGCTGGAAGTAAGGGAGATGGGGCATGAAGTTATTTCTAGGAGTTGGACACATACCAAGTTTAGCTCAGTTCTGGGCATCTTTGAAATACCTATACAAACTTGTTCCTACATAGTAACTTGCAACTTTGAATGAGAATGTGCTTGCTTTCAGCAACGTGCTATATGTTCTGAATGCCCGAATTGGGAATCTGTGTCAAATTTTGTTAGGAATTATGTGATCCATACAAGCTGGAAGTAAGGGAGTTGGGGCATGAAGTTATTTCTAGGAGTTGGAGACATACCAAGTTTAGCTCAGTTCTGGGCATCTTTGAAATACCTATACAAACTTGTTCCTACATAGTAACTTGCAACTTTGAATGAGAATGTGCTTGCTTACAGCAACGTGCTATATGTTCTGAATGCCCGAATTGGGAATCTGTGTCAAAATTTGTTAGGAATTATGTGATTCTTACTAGCTGGAAGTAAGGGAGTTGGGGCATGAAGATATTTCTAGGAGTTGGACACATACCAAGTTTAGCTCAGTTCTGGGCATCTTTGAAATACCTATACAAACTTGTTCCTACATAGTAACTTGCAACTTTGAATGAGTATGTGCTTGCTTACAGCAACGTGCTATATGGTCTGAATGCCCGAATAGGGACTCTGTGTCAAAACTTCGTTAGGAATTATGTGATCCTTACTAGCTGGAAGTAAGGGAGATGGGGCATGAAGTTATTTCTAGGAGTTGGAGACATACAACGTTTAGCTCAGTTCTGGGCATCTTTGAAATACCTATACAAACTTGTTCCTACATAGTAACTTGCAACTTTGAATGAGAATGTGCTTGCTTGCAGCAACGTGCTATATGTTCTGAATGCCCGAATTGGGAATCTGTGTCAAATCTTTGTTAGGAATTATGTGATCCTTACTAGCTGGAAGTAAGGGAGATGGGGCATGAAGTTATTTCTAGGAGTTGGACACATACCAAGTTTAGCTCAGTTCTGGGCATCTTTGAAATACCTATACAAACTTGTTCCTACATAGTAACTTGCAACTTTGAATGAGAATGTGCTTGCTTTCAGCAACGTGCTATATGTTCTGAATGCCCGAATTGGGAATCTGTGTCAAATTTTGTTAGGAATTATGTGATCCATACAAGCTGGAAGTAAGGGAGTTGGGGCATGAAGTTATTTCTAGGAGTTGGAGACATACCAAGTTTAGCTCAGTTCTGGGCATCTTTGAAATACCTATACAAACTTGTTCCTACATAGTAACTTGCAACTTTGAATGAGAATGTGCTTGCTTACAGCAACGTGCTATATGTTCTTAATGCCCGAATTGGGAATCTGTGTCAAAACTTTGTTAGGAATTATGTGATCCTTACTAGCTGGAAGTAAGGGAGATGGGGCATGAAGTTATTTCTAGGAGTTGGAGACATACCAAGTTTAGCTCAGTTCTGGGCATCTTTGAAACACCTATACAATCTTTTTCCTACATAGTAACTTGCAACTTTGAATGAGAATGTGCTTGCTTGCAGCAACGTGCTATATGTTCTGAATGCCCGAATTGGGAATGTGTGTCAAAAGTTTGTTAGGAATTATGTGATCCTTACTAGCTGGAAGTAAGGGAGATGGGGCATGAAGTTATTTCTAGGAGTTGGACACATACCAAGTTTAGCTCAGTTCTGGGCATCTTTGAAATACCTATACAAACTTGTTCCTACATAGTAACTTGCAACTTTTAATGAGAATGTGCTTGCTTACAGCAACGTGCTATATGTGCTGAATGCCCGAATTGGGAATCTGTGTCAAAACTTTGTTAGGAATTATGTGATCCTTACTAGCTGGAAGTAAGGGAGATGGGGCATGATGTTATTTCTAGGAGTTGGAGACATACCACGTTTAGCTCAGTTCTGGGCATCTTTGAAATACCTATACAAACTTGTTCCTACATAGTAACTTGCATCTTTGAATGAGAATCTGCTTGCTTACAGCAACGTGCTATATGTTCTGAATGTCGGAATTGGGAATCTGTGTCAAAACTTTGTTAGGAATTATGTGATCCTTACTAGCTGGAAGTAAGGGAGATGGGGCATGAAGTTATTTCTAGGAGTTGGACACACACCAAGTTTAGCTCAGTTCTGGGCATCTTTGAAATACCTATACACACTTGTTCCTACATAGTAACTTGCATCTTTGAATGAGAATGTGCTTGCTTACAGCAACGTGCTATATGTTCTGAATGTCCGAATTGGGAATCTGTGTCAAAACTTTGTTAGGAATTATGTGATCCTTACTAGATGGATGTAAGGGAGTTGGGGCATGAAGGTATTTCTAGGAGTTGGACACATACCAAGTTTAGCACAGTTCTGGGCATCTTTGAAATACCTATACAAACTTGTTCCTACATAGTAACTTGCAACTTTGAATGAGAATGTGCTTGCTTACAGCAACGTGCTATATGTTCTGAATGCCCGAATTGGGAATCTGTGTCAAAACTTTGTTAGGAATTATGTGATCCTTACTAGCTGGAAGTAAGGGAGATGGGGCATGAAGTTATTTCTAGGAGTTGGAGACATACAACGTTTAGCTCAGTTCTGGGCATCTTTGAAATACCTATACAAACTTGTTCCTACATAGTAACTTGCAACTTTGAATGAGAATGTGCTTGCTTGCAGCAACGTGCTATATGTTCTGAACGCCCGAATTGAGAATCTGTGTCAAAACTTTGTTAGGAATTATGTGATCCTTACTAGCTGGAAGTAAGGGAGATGGATCATGAAGTTATTTCTAGGAGTTGGACACATACCAAGTTTAGCTCAGTTCTGGGCATCTTTGAAATACCTATACAAACTTGTTCATACATAGTAACTTGAATCTTTGAATGAGAATGTGCTTGCTTACAGCAACGTGCTATATGTTCTGAATGCCCGAATTAGGAATCTGTGTCAAAACTTTGTTAGGAATTATGTGATCCTTCCTAGCTGGAAGTAAGTGAGATGGGTCATGAAATTATTTCTAGGAGTTGGACACATACCAAGTTTAGCTCATTTCTGGCCATCTTTGAAATATCATACAAACTTGTTGCTACATAGTAACTTGCAACTTTGAATGAGAATGTGCTTGCTTACAGCAACGTGCTATATGTTCTGAACGCCCGAATTGGGAATCTGTGTCAAAACTTTGTTAGAAATTATGTGATCCTTACTAGCTGGAAGTAAGGGAGATGGGGCATGAAGTTATTTCTAGGAGTTGGACAGATACCAAGTTTAGCTCAGTTCTGGGCATCTTTGAAATACCTATACAAACTTGTTCCTACATAGTAACTTGCAACTTTGAATGAGAATGTGCTTGCTTCCAGCAACGTGCTATATGTTCTGAATACCCGAATTGGGAATCTCTGTCAAAACTTTGTTAGGAATTATGTGATCCTTACTAGCTGGAAGTAAGGGAGATGGGGCGTGAAGGTATTTCTAGGAGTTGGACACATACCAAGTTTAGCTCAGTTCTGGGCATCTTTGAAATAGCTATACAAACTTGTTCCTACATATTAACTTGCAACTTTGAATGAGAATGTGCTTGCTTACAGCAACGTGCTATATGTTCTGAATGCCCGAATTGGGAATCTGTGTCAAAATGTGTTAGGAATTATGTGATCCTTACTAGCTGGAAGTAAGGGAGTTGGGGTATGAAGATATTTCTAGGAGTTGGACACATACCAAGTTTAGCTCAGTTCTGGGCATCTTTGAAATACCTATACAAACTTGTTCCTACATAGTAACTTGCAACTTTGAATGAGAATGTGCTTGCTTACAGCAACGTGCTATATGTTCTGAATGCCCGAATTGGGAATCTGTGTCAAAATTTGTTAGGAATTATGTGATCCTTACTAGCTTGAAGTAAGGGAGTTGGGGCATGAAGATATTTCTAGGAGTTGGACACATACCAAGTTTAGCTCAGTTCTGGGCATCGTTGAAATACCTATACAAACTTGTTCCTACATAGTAACTTACAACTTTGAATGAGAATGTGCTTGCTTACAGCAACGTGCTATATGCTCTAAATGCCCGAAAAGGGAATCTGTGTCAAAACTTTGTTAGGAGTTATGTGATCCTTACTAGCTGGAAGTAAGGGAGATGGGGCATGAAGTTATTTCTAGGAGTTGGAGACATACCAAGTTTAGCTCAGTTCTGGGCATCTTTGAAATACCTATACAAAATTGTTCCTACATAGTAACTTGCAACTTTGAATGAGAATGTGCTTGCTTGCAGCAACGTGCTATATGTTTTGAATGCCCGAATTGGGAATGTGTGTCAAAAGTTTGTTAGGAATTATGTGATCCTTACTAGCTGGAAGTAAGGGAGATGGGGAATGAAGTTATTTCCAGGAGTTGGAGACCTACCATGTTTAGCTCAGTTCTAGGCATCTTTGAAATACCTATACAAACTTGTTCCTACCATAGTAACTTGCATCTTTGAATGAGAATGTGCTTGCTTGCAGCAACGTGCTATATGTCCTGAATGCACGAATTGGGAATCAGTGTCAAAACTTTGTTAGGAATTATGTGATCCTTACTAGCTGGAAGTAAGGGAGATGGGGCTTGAAGTTATTTCTAGGAGTTGGACACATACCAAGTTTAGCTCAGTTCTGGGCATCATTGAAATACCTGTACAAACTTGTTCCTACATAGTAACTTGCATCTTTGAATGAGAATGTGCTTGCTTGCAGCAACGTGCTATATGTTCTGAATGCCTGAATTGGGAATCTGTCTCAAAAATTTGTTAGGAATGATGTGATCCTTACTAGCTGGAAGTAAGGGAGATGGGGCATGAAGTTATTTCTAGGAGTTGGACACATACCAAGTTTAGCTCAGTTCTGGGCATCTTTGAAATACCTGTACAAACTTGTTCCTACATAGTAACTTGCAACTTTGAATGAGAATGTGCTTGCTTGCAGCAACGTGCTATATGTTCTGAATGCCCGAATTGGGAATCTGTGTCAAAACTTTGTTAGGAATTATGTGATCCTTACTAGCTGGAAGTAAGGGAGATGGGGCATGAAGTTATTTCTTGGAGTTGGAGACATACCAAGTTTAGCTCAGTTCTGGGCATCTTTGAAATACCTATACAAACTTGTTCCTACATAGTAACTTGCAACTTTGAATGAGAATGTGCTTGCTTGCAGCAACGTGCTATATGTTCTGAATGCCCGAATAGTGAATCTGTGTCAAAACTTTGTTAGGAATTATGCGATCCTTACTAGCTGGAAGTAAGGGAGATGGGGCATGAAGTTATTTCTAGGAGTTGGACACATACCAAGTTTAGCTCAGTTCTGGGCATCTTTGAAATACCTATACAAACTTGTTCCTACATAGTAACTTGCATCTTTAATGAGAATGTGCTTGCTTACAGCAACGTGCTATATGTTCTGAATGCCCGAATTGGGAATCTGTGTCAAAACTTTGTTAGGAATTATGTGATCCTTACTAGCTGGAAGTAAGGGAGTTGGGGCATGAAGTTATTTCTAGGAGTTGGACACATACCAAGTTTAGCTCAGTTCTGGGCATCTTTGAAATACCTATACAAACTTGTTCCTACATAGTAACTTGCAACTTTGAATGAGAATGTGCTTGCTTGCAGCAACGTGCTATATGTTCTGAATGCCCGAATTGGGAATGTGTGTCAAAACTTTGTTAGGAATTATGTGATCCTTACTAGCTGGAAGTAAGGGAGATGGTGAATGAAGTTATTTCTAGGAGTTGGAGAGCTACCAAGTTTAGCTCAGTTCTGGGCATCTTTGAAATACCTATACAAACTTGTTCCTACATAGTAACTTGCATCTTTGAATGAGAATGTGCTTGCTTGCAGCAACGTGCTATATGTTCTGAATGCCCGAATTGGGAATCTGTGTCAAAACTTTGTTAGAAATTATGTGATCCTTACTAGCTGGAAGTAAGGGAGATGGGGCATGAAGTTATTTCTAGGAGTTGGACACATACCAAGTTTAGCTCAGTTCTGGGCATCATTGAAATACCTGTACAAACTTGTTCCTACATAGTAACTTGCATCTTTGAATGAGAATGTGCTTGCTTGCAGCAACGTGCTATATGTTCTGAATGCCCGAATTGGGAATCTGTGTCAAAACTTTGTTAGGAATTATGTGATCCTTACTAGCTGGAAGTAAGGGAGATGGGGCATGAAGTTATTTCTAGGAGTTGGAGACATACAACGTTTAGCTCAGTTCTGGGCATCTTTGAAATACCTATACAAACTTGTTCCTACATAGTAACTTGCAACTTTGAATGAGAATGTGCTTGCTTGCAGCAACGTGCTATATGTTCTGAATGCCCGAATTGGGAATCTGTGTCAAAACTTTGTTAGGAATTATGTGATCCTTACTAGCTGGAAGTAAGGGAGATGGGGCATGAAGTTATTTCTAGGAGTTGGACACATACCAAGTTTAGCTCAGTTCTGGGCATCTTTGAAATACCTATACAAACTTGTTCCTACATAGTAACTTGCAACTTTGAATGAGAATGTGCTTGCTTTCAGCAACGTGCTATATGTTTTGAATGCCCGAATTGGGAATCTGTGTCAAATTTTGTTAGGAATTATGTGATCCATACTAGCTGGAAGTAAGGGAGTTGGGGCATGAAGTTATTTCTAGGAGTTGGAGACATACCAAGTTTAGCTCAGTTCTGGGCATCTTTGAAATACCTATACAAACTTGTTCCTACATAGTAACTTGCAACTTTGAATGAGAATGTGCTTGCTTACAGCAACGTGCTATATGTTCTGAATGCCCGAATTGGGAATCTGTGTCAAAATTTGTTAGGAATTATGTGGTCCTTACTAGCTGGATGTAAGGGAGATGGGGCATGAAGTTATTTCTAGGAGTTGGACACATACCAAGTTTAGCTCAGTTCTGGGCATCTTTGAAATACCTATACAAACTTGTTCCTACATAGTAACTTGCAACTTTGAATGAGAATGTGCTTGCTTGCAGCAACGTGCTATACGTTCTGAATGCCCGAATTGGGAATCTGTGTCAAAACTTTGTTAGGAATTATGTTATCCTTACTAGCTGGAAGTAAAGGAGATGGGGCATGAAGTTATTTCTAGGAGTTGGACACATACCAAGTTTAGCTCACTTCTGGGCATCTTTGAAATAGCTATACAAACTTGTTCCTACATAGTAACTTGCAACTTTGAATGAGAATGTGCTTGCTTTCAGCAACGTGCTATATGTTCTGAATGCCCGAATTGGGAATCTGTGTCAAATTTTGTTAGGAATTATGTGATCCATACTAGCTGGAAGTAAGGGAGTTGGGGCATGAAGTTATTTCTAGGAGTTGGAGACATACCAAGTTTAGCTCAGTTCTGGGCATCTTTGAAATACCTATACAAACTTGTTCCTACATAGTAACTTGCAACTTTGAATGAGAATGTGCTTGCTTACAGCAACGTGCTATATGTTCTGAATGCCCGAATTGGGAATCTTTGTCAAAATTTGTTAGGAATTATGTGGTCCTTACTAGCTGGAAGTAAGGGAGTTGGGGCATGAAGATATTTCTAGGAGTTGGACACATACCAAGTTTAGCTCAGTTCTGGGCATCTTTGAAATACCTATACAAACTTGTTCCTACATAGTAACTTGCAACTTTGAATGAGAATGTGCTTGCTTACAGCAACGTGCTATATGCTCTGAATGCCCGAAAAGGGAATCTGTGTCAAAACTTTGTTAGGAATTATGTGATCCTTACTAGCTGGAAGTAAGGGAGATGGGGCATGAAGTTATTTCTAGGAGTTGGAGACATACAACGTTTAGCTCAGTTCTGGGCATCTTTGAAATACCTATACAAACTTGTTCCTACATAGTAACTTGCATCTTTGAATGAGAAAGTGCTTGCTTACAGCAACGTGCTATATGTTCTGAATGCCCGAATTGGCAATCTGTGTCAAAACTTTGTTAGGAATTATGTGATCCTTACTAGCTGGAAGTAAGTGAGATGGGGCATGAAGTTATTTCTAGGAGTTGGACACATACCAAGTTTAGCTCAGTTCTGGGCATCTTTGAAATACCTATACAAACTTGTTCCTACATAGTAACTTGCATCTTTGAATGAGAATGTGCTTGCTTATAGCAACGTGCTATATGTTCTGAATGTCCGAATTGGGAATCTGTGTCAAAACTTTGTTAGGAATTATGTGATCCTTACTAGATGGACGTAAGGGAGTTGGGGCATGAAGGTATTTCTAGGAGTTGGACACATACCAAGTTTAGCACAGTTCTGGGCATCTTTGAAATACCTATACAAACTTATTCCTACATAGTAACTTGCAACTTTGAATGAGAATGTGCTTGCTTACAGCAACGTGCTATATGTTCTGAATGCCCGAATTGGGAATCTGTGTCAAAACTTTGTTAGGAATTATGTGATCCTTACTAGCTGGAAGTAAGGGAGATGGGGCATGAAGTTATTTCTAGGAGTTGGACACATACCAAGTTTAGCTCAGTTCTGGGCATCTTTGAAATACCTATACAAACTTGTACTTACTTAGTAACTTGCAACTTTGAATGTGAATGTGCTTGCTTACAGCAACGTGCTATATGTTCTGAATGCCCGAATTGGGAATCTGTGTCAAAACTTTGTTAGGAATTATGTGATCCTTACTAGCTGGAAGTAAGGGAGATGGGGCATGAAGTTATTTCTAGGAGTTGGAGACATACAACGTTTAGCTCAGTTCTGGGCATCTTTGAAATACCTATACAAACTTGTTCCTACATAGTAACTTGCAACTTTGAATGAGAATGTGCTTGCTTGCAGCAACGTGCTATATGTTCTGAATGCCCGAATTGGGAATCTGTGTGAAAACTTTGTTAGGAATTATGTGATCCTTACTAGCTGGAAGTAAGGGAGATGGATCATGAAGTTATTTCTAGGAGTTGGACACATACCAAGTTTAGCTCAGTTCTGGGCATCTTTGAAATACCTATACAAACTTGTTCCTACATAGTAACTTGCAACTTTGAATGAGAATGTGCTTGCTTGCAGCAACGTGCTATATGTTCTGAATGCCCGAATTGGGAATCTGTGTCAAAACTTTGTTAGGAATTATGTGATCCTTACTAGCTGGAAGTAAAGGAGATGGGGCATGAAGTTATTTCTAGGAGTTGGACACATACCAAGTTTAGCTCACTTCTGGGCATCTTTGAAATACCTATACAAACTTGTTCCTACATAGTAACTTGCAACTTTGAATGAGAATGTGCTTGCTTTCAGCAACGTGCTATATGTTCTGAATGCCCGAATTGGGAATCTGTGTCAAATTTTGTTAGGAATTATGTGATCCATACTAGCTGGAAGTAAGGGAGTTGGAGCATGAAGTTATTTCTAGGAGTTGGAGACATACCAAGTTTAGCTCAGTTCTGGGCATCTTTGAAATACCTATACAAACTTGTTCCTACATAGTAACTTGCAACTTTGAATGAGAATGTGCTTGCTTACAGCAACGTGCTATATGTTCTGAATGCCCGAATTGGGAATTTGTGTCAAAATTTGTTAGGAATTATGTGGTCCTTACTAGCTGGAAGTAAGGGAGTTGGGGCATGAAGATATTTCTAGGAGTTGGACACATACCAAGTTTAGCTCAGTTCTGGGCATCTTTGAAATACCTATACAAACTTGTTCCTACATACTAACTTGCAACTTTGAATGAGAATGTGCTTGCTTACAGCAACGTGCTATATGCTCTGAATGCCCGAAAAGGGAATCTGTGTCAAAACTTTGTTAGGAATTATGTGATCCTTACTAGCTGGAAGTAAGGGAGATGGGGCATGAAGTTATTTCTAGGAGTTGGAGACATACAACGTTTAGCTCAGTTCTGGGCATCTTTGAAATACCTATACAAACTTGTTCCTACATAGTAACTTGCATCTTTGAATGAGAATGTGCTTGCTTACAGCAACGTGCTATATGTTCTGAATGCCCGAATTGGCAATCTGTGTCAAAACTTTGTTAGGAATTATGTGATCCTTACTAGCTGGAAGTAAGGGAGATGGGGCATGAAGTTATTTCTAGGAGTTGGACACATACCAAGTTTAGCTCAGTTCTGGGCATCTTTGAAATACCTATACAAACTTGTTCCTACATAGTAACTTGCATCTTTGAATGAGAATCTGCTTGCTTACAGCAACGTGCTATATGTTCTGAATGCCCGAATTGGGAATCTGTGTCAAAACTTTGTTAGGAATTATATGATCCTTACTAGCTGGAAGTAAGGGAGATGGGGCATGAAGTTATTTCTAGGAGTTGGACACATACCAAGTTTAGCTCAGTTCTGGGCATCTTTGAAATACCTATACAAACTTGGTCGTACATATTAACTTGCAACTTTGAATGAGAATGTGCTTGCTTGCAGCAACGTGCTATATGTTCTGAATGCCCGAATAGTGAATCTGTGTCAAAACTTTGTTAGGAATTATGCGATCCTTACTAGCTGGAAGTAAGGGAGATGGGGCATGAAGTTATTTCTAGGAGTTGGACACATACCAAGTTTAGCTCAGTTCTGGGCATCTTTGAAATACCTATACAAACTTGTTCCTACATAGTAACTTGCATCTTTAATGAGAATGTGCTTGCTTACAGCAACGTGCTATATGTTCTGAATGCCCGAATTGGGAATCTGTGTCCAAACTTTGTTAGGAATTATGTGATCCTTACTAGCTGGAAGTAAGGGAGATGGGGCATGAATTTATTTCTAGGAGTTGGACACATACCAAGTTTAGCTCAGTTCTGGGCATCTTTGAAATACCTATACAAATTTGTTCCTACATAGTAACTTGCATCTTTGAATGAGAATGTGCTTGCTTACAGCAACGTGCTATATGTTCTGAATGCCCGAATTGGCAATCTGTGTCAAAACTTTGTTAGATATTATGTGATCCTTACTAGCTGGAAGTAAGGGAGATGGGGCATGAAGTTATTTCTAGGAGTTGGACACATACCAAGTTTAGCTCAGTTCTGGGCATCTTTGAAATACCTATACAAACTTGTTCCTACATAGTAACTTGCATCTTTGAATGAGAATGTGCTTGCTTACAGCAACGTGCTATATGTTCTGAATGCCCGAATTGGCAATCTGTGTCAAAACTTTGTTAGGAATTATGTGATCCTTACTAGCTGGAAGTAAGGGAGATGGGGCATGAAGTTATTTCTAGGAGTTTGACACATACCAAGTTTAGGTCAGTTCTGGGCATCTTTGAAATACCTATACAAACTTGTTCCTACATAGTAACTTGCATCTTTGAATGAGAATCTGCTTGCTTACAGCAACGTGCTATATGTTCTGAATGCCCGAATTGGGAATCTGTGTCAAAACTTTGTTAGGTATTATGTGATCCTTACTAGCTGGAAGTAAGGGAGATGGGGCATGAAGTTATTTCTAGGAGTTGGACACATACCAAGTTTAGCTCAGTTCTGGGCATCTTTGAAATACCTATACAAACTTGTTCCTACATAGTAACTTGCAACTTTGAATGAGAATGTGCTTGCTTACAGCAACGTGCTATATGTTCTGAATGCCCGAATTGGGAATCTGTGTCAAAACTTTGTTAGGAATTATGTGATCCGTACTAGCTGGCAGTAAGGGAGTTGGGGCATGAAGTTATTTCTTGGAGTTGGAGACATACCAAGTTTAGCTCAGTTCTGGGCATCTTTGAAATACCTATACAAACTTGTTCCTACATAGTAACTTGCTACTTTGAATGAGAATGTGCTTGCTTGCAGCAACGTGCTATATGTTCTGAATGCCGGATTTGTAAATCTGTGTCAAAACTTTGTTAGGAATTATGTGATCCTTACTAGCTGGAAGTAAGGGAGGTGGAGCATGAAGTTATTTCTAAGAGTTGGACACATACCAAGTTTAGCTCAGTTCTGGGCATCTTTGAAATACCTATACAAACTTGTTCCTACATAGTAACTTGCATCTTTGAATGAGAATCTGCTTGCTTACAGCAACGTGCTATATGTTCTGAATGCCCGAATTGGGAATCTGTGTCAAAACTTTTTAGGAATTATGTGATCCTTACTAGCTGGAAGTAAGGGAGATGGGGCATGAAGTTATTTCTAGGAGTTGGACACATACCAAGTTTAGCTCAGTTCTGGGCATCTTTGAAATACCTATACAAACTTGTTCCTACATAGTAACTTGCATCTTTGAATGAGAATGTGCTTGCTTAGAGCAACATGCTATATGTTCTGAATGCCCGAATTGGGAATCTGTGTCAAAACTTTGTTAGGAATTATGTGATCCTTACTAGCTGGAAGTAAGGGTGATGGGGCATGAAGTTATTTCTAGGAGTTGGACACATACCAAGTTTAGCTCAGTTCTGGGCATGTTTGAAATACCTATACAAACTTGTTCCTACATAGTAACTTGCATCTTTGAATGAGAATCTGCTTGCTTACAGCAACGTGCTATATGTTCTGAATGCCCGAATTGGGAATCTGTGTCAAAATTTTGTTAGGAATTATGTGATCCTTACTAGCTGGAAGTAAGGGAGATGGGGCATGAAGTTATTTCTAGGAGTTGGACACATACCAAGTTTAGCTCAGTTCTGGGCATCTTTGAAATACCTATACAAACTTGTTCCTACATAGTAACTTGCAACTTTGAATGAGAATGTGCTTGCTTACAGCAACGTGGTATATGTTCTGAATGCCCGAATTGGGAATCTGTGTCAAAACTTTGTTAGGAATTATGTGATCCTTACTAGCTGGAAGTAAGGGAGATGGGGCATGAAGTTATTTCTTGGAGTTGGAGACATACCAAGTTTAGCTCAGTTCTGGGCATCTTGAAATACCTATACAAACTTGTTCCTACATAGTAACTTGCAACTTTGAATGAGAATGTGCTTTCTTGCAGCAACGTGCTATATGTTCTCAATGCCCGATTTGGGAATCTGTGTCAAAACTTTGTTAGGAATTATGTGATCCTTACTAGCTGGAAGTAAGGGAGATGGGGCATGAAGTTATTTCTAGGAGTTGGACACATACCAAGTTTAGCTCAGTTCTGGGCATCTTTGAAATACCTATACAAACTTGTTCCTACATAGTAACTTGCATCTTTGAATGAGAATCTGCTTGCTTACAGCAACGTGCTATATGTTCTGAATGCCCGAATTGGGAATCTGTGTCAAAACTTTGTTAGGAATTATGTGATCCTTACTAGCTGGAAGTAAGGGAGATGGGGCATGAAGTTATTTCTAGGAGTTGGACACATACCATGTTTAGCTCAGTTCTGGGCATCTTTGAAATACCTATACAAACTTGTTCCTACATAGTAACTTGCAACTTTGAATGAGAATGTGCTTGCTTACAGCAACGTGCTATATGTTCTGAATGCCCGAATTGGGAATCTGTGTCAAAACTTTGTTAGGAATTATGTGATCCTTACTAGCTGGAAGTAAGGGAGATGGGGCATGAAGTTATTTCTAGGAGTTGGACACATACCAAGTTTAGCTCAGTTCTGGGCATCTTTGAAATACCTATACAAACTTGTTCCTACATAGTAACTTGCAACTTTGAATGAGAATGTGCTTGCTTACAGCAACGTGCTATATGTTCTGAATGCCCGAATTGGGAATCTGTGTCAAAACTTTGTTAGGAATTATGTGATCCTTACTAGCTGGAAGTAAGGGAGATGGGGCATGAAGTTATTTCTAGGAGTTGGACACATACCAAGTTTAGCTCAGTTCTGGGCATCTTTGAAATACCTATACAAACTTGTTCCTACATAGTAACTTGCATCTTTGAATGAGAATGTGATTGCTTACAGCAACGTGCTATATGTTCTGAATGCCCGAATTTGGAATCTGTGTCAAAACTTTGTTAGGAATTATGTGATCCTTACTAGGTGGAAGTAAGGGAGATGGGGCATGAAGTTATTTCTAGGAGTTGGACACATACCAAGTTTAGCTCAGTTCTGGGCATCTTTGAAATACCTATACAAACTTGTTCCTACATAGTAACTTGCATCTTTAATGAGAATGTGCTTGCTTACAGCAACGTGCTATATTTTCTGAATGCCCGAATTGGGAATCTGTGTCAAAACTTTGTTAGGAATTATGTGATCCTTACTAGCTGGAAGTAAGGGAGATGGGGCATGAAGTTATTTCTAGGAGTTGGACACATACCAAGTTTAGCTCAGTTCTGGGCATCTTTGAAATACCTATACAAACTTGTTGCTACATAGTATCTTGCATCATTAATGAGAATGTGCTTGCTTACAGCAACGTGCTATATGTTCTGAATCACCGAATTGGGAATCTGTGTCAAAACTTTGTTAGGAATTATGTGATCCTTACTAGCTGGAAGTAAGGGAGATGGGGCATGAAGTTATTTCTAGGAGTTGGACACATACCAAGTTTAGCTCAGTTCTGGGCATCTTTGACATACCTATACAAACTTGTTCCTACATAGTAACTTGCAACTTTGAATGAGAATGTGCTTGCTTACAGCAACGTGCTATATGTTCTGAATGCCCGATTTGGGAATCTGTGTCAAAACATTGTTAGGAATTATGTGATCCTTACTAGCTGGAAGTAAGGGAGATGGGGCATGAAGTTATTTCTAGGAGTTGGACACATACCAAGTTTAGCTCAGTTCTGGGCATCTTTGAAATACCTATACAAACTTGTTCCTACATGGTAACTTGCATCTTTGAATGAGAATCTGCTTGCTTACAGCAACGTGCTATATGTTCTGAATGCCCGAATTGGGAATCTGTGTCAAAACTTTGTTAGGAAGTATGTGATCCTTACTAGCTGGAACTAAGGGAGATGGGGCATGAAGTTATTTCTAGGAGTTGGACACATACCAAGTTTAGCTCAGTTCTGGGCATCTTTGAAATACCTATACAAATTTGTTCCTACATAGTAACTTGCATCTTTGAATGAGAATCTGCTTGCTTACAGCAACGTGCTATATGTTCTGAATGCCCGAATTGGGAATCTGTGTCAAAACTTTGTTAGGAATTATGTGATCCTTACTAGCTGGAAGTAAGGGAGATGGGGCATGAAGTTATTTCTAGGAGTTGGACACATATCAAGTTTAGCTCAGTTCTGGGCATCTTTGAAATACCTATACAAACCTGTTCCTACATAGTAACTTGCATATTTGAATGAGAATCTGCTTGCTTACAGCAACGTGCTATATGTTCTGAATGCCCGAATTGGGAATCTGTGTCAAAACTTTGTTAGGAATTATGTGATCCTTACTAGCTGGAAGTAAGGGAGATGGGGCATGAAGTTATTTCTAGGAGTTGGACACATACCAAGTTTAGCTCAGTTCTGGGCATCTTTGAAATACCTATACAAACTTGTTCCTACATAGTAACTTGCAACTTTGAATGAGAATGTGCTTGCTTACAGCAACGTGCTATATGTTCTGAATGCCCGAATTGGGAATCTGTGTCAAAACTTTGTTAGGAATTATGTGATCCTTACTAGCTGGAAGTAAGGGAGATGGGGCATGAAGTTATTTCTTGGAGTTGGAGACATACCAAGTTTAGCTCAGTTCTGGGCATCTTTGAAATACCTATACAAACTTGTTCCTACATAGTAACTTGCAACTTTGAATGAGAATGTGCTTGCTTGCAGCAACGTGCTATATGTTCTGAATGCCCGATTTGGGAATCTGTGTCAAAACTTTGTTAGGAATTATGTGATCCTTACTAGCTGGAAGTAAGGGAGATGGAGCATGAAGTTATTTCTAGGAGTTCGACACATACCAAGTTTAGCTCAGTTCTGGGCATCTTTGAAATACCTATACAAACTTGTTCCTACATAGTAACTTGCATCTTTGAATGAGAATGTGCTTGCTTACAGCAACGTGCTATATGTTCTGAATGCCCGAATTGGCAATCTGTGTCAAAACTTTGTTAGGAATTATGTGATCCTTACTAGCTGGAAGTAAGGGAGATAGGGCATGAAGTTATTTCTAGGAGTTGGACACATACCAAGTTTAGCTCAGTTCTGGGCATCTTTGAAATACCTATACAAACTTGTTCCTACATAGTAACTTGCATCTTTGAATGAGAATGTGCTTGCTTACAGCAACGTGCTATATGTTCTGAATGCCCGAATTGGGAATCTGTGTCAAAACTTTGTTAGGAATTATGTGATCCTTACTAGCTGGAAGTAAGGGAGATGGGGCATGAAGTTATTTCTAGGAGTTGGACACATACCAAGTTTAGCTCAGTTCTGGGCATCTTTGAAATACCTATACAAACTTGTTCCTACATAGTAACTTGCAACTTTGAATGAGAATGTGATTGCCTACAGCAACGTGCTATATGTTCTGAATGCCCGAATTGGGAATCTGTGTCAAAACTTTGTTAGGAATTATGTGATCCTTACTAGCTGGAAGTAAGGGAGATGGGGCATGAAGTTATTTCTAGGAGTTGGACACATACCAAGTTTAGCTCAGTTCTGGGCATCTTTGAAATACCTATACAAACTTGTTCCTACATAGTAACTTGCAACTTTGAATGAGAATGTGCTTGCTTACAGCAACGTGCTATATGTTCTGAATGCCCGCATTGGGAATCTGTGTCAAAACTTTGTTAGGAAGTATGTGATCCTTACTAGCTGGAAGTAAGAGAGATGGGGCATGAAGTTATTTCTAGGAGTTGGACACATACCAAGTTTAGCTCAGTTCTGGGCATCTTTGAAATACCTATACAAACTTGTTCCTACATAGTAACTTGCAACTTTGAATGAGAATCTGCTTGCTTACAGCAACGTGCTATATGTTCTGAATGCCCGAATTGGGAATCTGTGTCAAAACTTTGTTAGGAATTATGTGATCCTTACTAGCTGGAAGTAAGGGAGATGGGGCATGAAGTTATTTCTAGGAGTTGGACACATACCAAGTTTAGCTCAGTTCTGGGCATCTTTGAAATACCTATACAAACTTGTTCCTACATAGTAACTGGCATCTTTGAATGAGAATCTGCTTGCTTACAGCAACGTGCTATATGTTCTGAATGCCCGAATTGGGAATCTGTGTCAAAACTTTGTTAGGAATTATGTGATCCTTACTAGCTGGAAGTAAGGGAGATGGGGCATGAAGTTATTTCTAGGAGTTGGACACATACCAAGTTTAGCTCAGTTCTGGGCATCTTTGAAATACCTATACAAACTTGTTCCTACATAGTAACTTGCATCTTTGAATGAGAATCTGCTTGCTTACAGCAACGTGCTATATGTTCTGAATGCCCGAATTGGGAATCTGTGTCAAAACTTTGTTAGGAATTATGTGATCCTTACTAGCTGGAAGTAAGGGAGATGGGGCATGAAGTTATTTCTAGGAGTTGGAGACATAGCACGTTTAGCTCAGTTCTGGGCATCTTTGAAATACCTATACAAACTTGTTCCTACATAGTAACTTGCAACTTTGAATGAGAATGTGCTTGCTTACAGCAACGTGCTATATGTTCTGAATGCCCGAATTGGGAATCTGTGTCAAAACTTTGTTAGGAATTATGTGATCCTTACTAGCTGGAAGTAAGGGAGATGGATCATGAAGTTATTTCTAGGAGTTGGACACATACCAAGTTTAGCTCAGTTCTGGGCATCTTTGAAATACCTATACAAACTTGTTCCTACATAGTAACTTGCAACTTTGAATGAGAATGTGCTTGCTTACAGCAACGTGCTATATGTTCTGAATGCCCGAATTGGGAATCTGTGTCAAAACTTTGTTAGGAATTATGTGATCCTTACTAGCTGGAAGTAAGGGAGATGGGGCATGAAGTTATTTCTAGGAGTTGGACACATACCAAGTTTAGCTCAGTTCTGGGCATCTTTGAAATACCTATACAAACTTGTTCCTACATAGTAACTTTCATCTTTGAATGAGAATGTGCTTGCTTACAGCAACGTGCTATATGTTCTGAATGCCCGAATTGGGAATCTGTGTCAAAACTTTGTTAGGAATTATGTGATCCTTACTAGCTGGAAGTAAGGGAGATGGGGCATGAAGTTATTTCTTGGAGTTGGAGACATACCAAGTTTAGCTCAGTTCTGGGCATCTTTGAAATACCTATACAAACTTGTTCCTACATAGTAACTTGCAACTTTGAATGAGAATGTGCTTGCTTGCAGCAACGTGCTATATGTTCTGAATGCCCGATTTGGGAATCCGTGTCAAAACTTTGTTAGGAATTATGTGATCCTTACTAGCTGGAAGTAAGGGAGATGGAGCATGAAGTTATTTCTAGGAGTTCGACACATACCAAGTTTAGCTCAGTTCTGGGCATCTTTGAAATACCTATACAAACTTGTTCCAACATAGTAACTTGCATCTTTGAATGAGAATGTGCTTGCTTACAGCAACGTGCTATATGTTCTGAATGCCCGAATTGGCAATCTGTGTCAAAACTTTGTTAGGAATTATGTGATCCTTACTAGCTGGAAGTAAGGGAGATGGGGCATGAAGTTATTTCTAGGAGTTGGACACATACCAAGTTTAGCTCAGTTCTGGGCATCTTTGAAATACCTATACAAACTTGTTCCTACATAGTAACTTGCATCTTTGAATGAGAATGTGCTTGCTTACAGCAACGTGCTATATGTTCTGAATGCCCGAATTGGGAATCTGTGTCAAAACTTTGTTAGGAATTATGTGATCCTTACTAGCTGGAAGTAAGGGAGATGGGGCATGAAGTTATTTCTAGGAGTTGGACACATACCAAGTTTAGCTCAGTTCTGGGCATCTTTGAAATACCTATACAAACTTGTTCCTACATAGTAACTTGCAACTTTGAATGAGAATGTGATTGCCTACAGCAACGTGCTATATGTTCTGAATGCCCGAATTGGGAATCTGTGTCAAAACTTTGTTAGGAATTATGTGATCCTTACTAGCTGGAAGTAAGGGAGATGGGGCATGAAGTTATTTCTAGGAGTTGGACACATACCAAGTTTAGCTCAGTTCTGGGCATCTTTGAAATACCTATACAAACTTGTTCCTACATAGTAACTTGCAACTTTGAATGAGAATGTGCTTGCTTACAGCAACGTGCTATATGTTCTGAATGCCCGCATTGGGAATCTGTGTCAAAACTTTGTTAGGAAGTATGTGATCCTTACTAGCTGGAAGTAAGGGAGATGGGGCATGAAGTTATTTCTAGGAGTTGGACACATACCAAGTTTAGCTCAGTTCTGGGCATCTTTGAAATACCTATACAAACTTGTTCCTACATAGTAACTTGCAACTTTGAATGAGAATCTGCTTGCTTACAGCAACGTGCTATATGTTCTGAATGCCCGAATTGGGAATCTGTGTCAAAACTTTGTTAGGAATTATGTGATCCTTACTAGCTGGAAGTAAGGGAGATGGGGCATGAAGTTATTTCTAGGAGTTGGACACATACCAAGTTTAGCTCAGTTCTGGGCATCTTTGAAATACCTATACAAACTTGTTCCTACATAGTAACTGGCATCTTTGAATGAGAATCTGCTTGCTTACAGCAACGTGCTATATGTTCTGAATGCCCGAATTGGGAATCTGTGTCAAAACTTTGTTAGGAATTATGTGATCCTTACTAGCTGGAAGTAAGGGAGATGGGGCATGAAGTTATTTCTAGGAGTTGGACACATACCAAGTTTAGCTCAGTTCTGGGCATCTTTGAAATACCTATACAAACTTGTTCCTACATAGTAACTTGCATCTTTGAATGAGAATCTGCTTGCTTACAGCAACGTGCTATATGTTCTGAATGCCCGAATTGGGAATCTGTGTCAAAACTTTGTTAGGAATTATGTGATCCTTACTAGCTGGAAGTAAGGGAGATGGGGCATGAAGTTATTTCTAGGAGTTGGAGACATAGCACGTTTAGCTCAGTTCTGGGCATCTTTGAAATACCTATACAAACTTGTTCCTACATAGTAACTTGCAACTTTGAATGAGAATGTGCTTGCTTACAGCAACGTGCTATATGTTCTGAATGCCCGAATTGGGAATCTGTGTCAAAACTTTGTTAGGAATTATGTGATCCTTACTAGCTGGAAGTAAGGGAGATGGGGCATGAAGTTATTTCTAGGAGTTGGACACATACCAAGTTTAGCTCAGTTCTGGGCATCTTTGAAATACCTATACAAACTTGTTCCTACATAGTAACTTGCAACTTTGAATGAGAATGTGCTTGCTTACAGCAACGTGCTATATGTTCTGAATGCCCGAATTGGGAATCTGTGTCAAAACTTTGTTAGGAATTATGTGATCCTTACTAGCTGGAAGTAAGGGAGATGGGGCATGAAGTTATTTCTAGGAGTTGGACACATACCAAGTTTAGCTCAGTTCTGGGCATCTTTGAAATACCTATACAAACTTGTTCCTACATAGTAACTTTCATCTTTGAATGAGAATGTGCTTGCTTACAGCAACGTGCTATATGTTCTGAATGCCCGAATTGGGAATCTGTGTCAAAACTTTGTTAGGAATTATGTGATCCTTACTAGCTGGAAGTAAGGGAGATGGGGCATGAAGTTATTTCTTGGAGTTGGAGACATACCAAGTTTAGCTCAGTTCTGGGCATCTTTGAAATACCTATACAAACTTGTTCCTACATAGTAACTTGCAACTTTGAATGAGAATGTGCTTGCTTGCAGCAACGTGCTATATGTTCTGAATGCCCGATTTGGGAATCCGTGTCAAAACTTTGTTAGGAATTATGTGATCCTTACTAGCTGGAAGTAAGGGAGATGGAGCATGAAGTTATTTCTAGGAGTTCGACACATACCAAGTTTAGCTCAGTTCTGGGCATCTTTGAAATACCTATACAAACTTGTTCCAACATAGTAACTTGCATCTTTGAATGAGAATGTGCTTGCTTACAGCAACGTGCTATATGTTCTGAATGCCCGAATTGGCAATCTGTGTCAAAACTTTGTTAGGAATTATGTGATCCTTACTAGCTGGAAGTAAGGGAGATGGGGCATGAAGTTATTTCTAGGAGTTGGACACATACCAAGTTTAGCTCAGTTCTGGGCATCTTTGAAATACCTATACAAACTTGTTCCTACATAGTAACTTGCATCTTTGAATGAGAATGTGCTTGCTTACAGCAACGTGCTATATGTTCTGAATGCCCGAATTGGGAATCTGTGTCAAAACTTTGTTAGGAATTATGTGATCCTTACTAGCTGGAAGTAAGGGAGATGGGGCATGAAGTTATTTCTAGGAGTTGGACACATACCAAGTTTAGCTCAGTTCTGGGCATCTTTGAAATACCTATACAAACTTGTTCCTACATAGTAACTTGCAACTTTGAATGAGAATGTGATTGCCTACAGCAACGTGCTATATGTTCTGAATGCCCGAATTGGGAATCTGTGTCAAAACTTTGTTAGGAATTATGTGATCCTTACTAGCTGGAAGTAAGGGAGATGGGGCATGAAGTTATTTCTAGGAGTTGGACACATACCAAGTTTAGCTCAGTTCTGGGCATCTTTGAAATACCTATACAAACTTGTTCCTACATAGTAACTTGCAACTTTGAATGAGAATGTGCTTGCTTACAGCAACGTGCTATATGTTCTGAATGCCCGCATTGGGAATCTGTGTCAAAACTTTGTTAGGAATTATGTGATCCTTACTAGCTGGAAGTAAGGGAGATGGGGCATGAAGTTATTTCTAGGAGTTGGACACATACCAAGTTTAGCTCAGTTCTGGGCATCTTTGAAATACCTATACAAACTTGTTCCTACATAGTAACTTGCAACTTTGAATGAGAATGTGCTTGCTTACAGCAACGTGCTATATGTTCTGAATGCCCGAATTGGGAATCTGTGTCAAAACTTTGTTAGGAATTATGTGATCCTTACTAGCTGGAAGTAAGGGAGATGGGGCATGAAGTTATTTCTAGGAGTTGGACACATACCAAGTTTAGCTCAGTTCTGGGCATCTTTGAAATACCTATACAAACTTGTTCCTACATAGTAACTTGCAACTTTGAATGAGAATGTGCTTGCTTACAGCAACGTGCTATATGTTCTGAATGCCCGAATTGGGAATCTGTGTCAAAACTTTGTTAGGAATTATGTGATCCTTACTAGCTGGAAGTAAGGGAGATGGGGCATGAAATTATTTCTAGGAGTTGGACACATACCAAGTTTAGCTCAGTTCTGGGCATCTTTGAAATACCTATACAAACTTGTTCCTACATAGTAACTTGCATCTTTGAATGAGAATGTGCTTGCTTACAGCAACGTGCTATATGTTCTGAATGCCCGAATTGGGAATCTGTGTCAAATCTTTGTTAGGAATTATGTGATCCTTACTAGCTGGAAGTAAGGGAGATGGGGCATGAAGTTATTTCTAGGAGTTGGACACATACCAACTTTAGCTCAGTTCTGGGCATCTTTGAAATACCTATACAAACTTGTTCCTACATATTAACTTGCAACTTTGAATGAGAATGTGCTTGCTTACAGCAACGTGCTATATGTTCTGAATGCCCGAATTGGGAATCTGTGTCAAAACTTTGTTAGGAATTATGTGATCCTTACTAGCTGGAAGTAAGGGAGATGGGGCATGAAGTTATTTCTAGGAGTTGGACACATACCATGTTTAGCTCAGTTCTGGGCATCTTTGAAATACCTATACAAACTTGTTCCTACATAGTAACTTGCAACTTTAAATGAGAATGTGCTTGCTTACAGCAACGTGCTATATGTTCTGAATGCCCGAATTGGCAATCTGTGTCAAAACTTTGTTAGGAATTATGTGATCCTTACTAGCTGGAAGTAAGGGAGATGGGGCATGAAGTTATTTCTAGGAGTTGGACACATACCAAGTTTAGCTCAGTTCTGGGCATCTTTGAAATACCTATACAAACTTGTTCCTACATAGTAACTTGCATCTTTGAATGAGAATGTGCTTGCTTACAGCAACGTGCTATATGTTCTGAATGCCCGAATTGGGAATCTGTGTCAAAACTTTGTTAGGAATTATGTGATCCTTACTAGCTGGAAGTAAGGGAGATGGGGCATGAAGTTATTTCTAGGAGTTGGACACATACCAAGTTTAGCTCAGTTCTGGGCATCTTTGAAATACCTATACAAACTTGTTCCTACATAGTAACTTGCAACTTTGAATGAGAATGTGATTGCCTACAGCAACGTGCTATATGTTCTGAATGCCCGAATTGGGAATCTGTGTCAAAACTTTGTTAGGAATTATGTGATCCTTACTAGCTGGAAGTAAGGGAGATGGGGCATGAAGTTATTTCTAGGAGTTGGACACATACCAAGTTTAGCTCAGTTCTGGGCATCTTTGAAATACCTATACAAACTTGTTCCTACATAGTAACTTGCAACTTTGAATGAGAATGTGCTTGCTTACAGCAACGTGCTATATGTTCTGAATGCCCGCATTGGGAATCTGTGTCAAAACTTTGTTAGGAATTATGTGATCCTTACTAGCTGGAAGTAAGGGAGATGGGGCATGAAGTTATTTCTAGGAGTTGGACACATACCAAGTTTAGCTCAGTTCTGGGCATCTTTGAAATACCTATACAAACTTGTTCCTACATAGTAACTGGCATCTTTGAATGAGAATCTGCTTGCTTACAGCAACGTGCTATATGTTCTGAATGCCCGAATTGGGAATCTGTGTCAAAACTTTGTTAGGAATTATGTGATCCTTACTAGCTGGAAGTAAGGGAGATGGGGCATGAAGTTATTTCTAGGAGTTGGACACATACCAAGTTTAGCTCAGTTCTGGGCATCTTTGAAATACCTATACAAACTTGTTCCTACATAGTAACTTGCATCTTTGAATGAGAATCTGCTTGCTTACAGCAACGTGCTATATGTTCTGAATGCCCGAATTGGGAATCTGTGTCAAAACTTTGTTAGGAATTATGTGATCCTTACTAGCTGGAAGTAAGGGAGATGGGGCATGAAGTTATTTCTAGGAGTTGGAGACATAGCACGTTTAGCTCAGTTCTGGGCATCTTTGAAATACCTATACAAACTTGTTCCTACATAGTAACTTGCATCTTTGAATGAGAATCTGCTTGCTTACAGCAACGTGCTATATGTTCTGAATGCCCAAATTGGGAATCTGTGTCAAAACTTTGTTAGGAATTATGTGATCCTTACTAGCTGGAAGTAAGGGAGCTGGGGCATGAAGTTATTTCTAGGAGTTGGAGACATAGCACGTTTAGCTCAGTTCTGGGCATCTTTGAAATACCTATACAAACTTGTTCCTACATAGTAACTTGCAACTTTGAATGAGAATGTGCTTGCTTACAGCAACGTGCTATATGTTCTGAATGCCCGAATTGGGAATCTGTGTCAAAACTTTGTTAGGAATTATGTGATCCTTACTAGCTGGAAGTAAGGGAGCTGGGGCATGAAGTTATTTCTAGGAGTTGGACACATACCAAGTTTAGCTCAGTTCTGGGCATCTTTGAAATACCTATACAAACTTGTTCCTACATAGTAACTTGCAACTTTGAATGAGAATGTGCTTGCTTACAGCAACGTGCTATATGTTCTGAATGCCCGAATTGGGAATCTGTGTCAAAACTTTGTTAGGAATTATGTGATCCTTACTAGCTGGAAGTAAGGGAGATGGGGCATGAAGTTATTTCTAGGAGTTGGACACATACCAAGTTTAGCTCAGTTCTGGGCATCTTTGAAATACCTATACAAACTTGTTCCTACATAGTAACTTGCAACTTTGAATGAGAATGTGCTTGCTTACAGCAACGTGCTATATGTTCTGAATGCCCGAATTGGGAATCTGTGTCAAAACTTTGTTAGGAATTATGTGATCCTTACTAGCTGGAAATAAGGGAGATGGGGCATGAAGTTATTTCTAGGAGTTGGACACATACCAAGTTTAGCTCAGTTCTGGGCATCTTTGAAATACCTATACAAACTTGTTCCTACATAGTAACTTGCATCTTTGAATGAGAATGTGCTTGCTTACAGCAACGTGCTATATGTTCTGAATGCCCGAATTGGGAATCTGTGTCAAAACTTTGTTAGGAATTATGTGATCCTTACTAGCTGGAAGTAAGGGAGATGGGGCATGAAGTTATTTCTAGGAGTTGGACACATACCAAGTTTAGCTCAGTTCTGGGCATCTTTGAAATACCTATACAAACTTGTTCCTACATAGTTACTTGCATCTTTGAATGAAAATGTGCTTGCTTACAGCAACGTGCTATATATTCTGAATGCCCGAATTGGGAATCTGTGTCAAAACTTTGTTAGGAATTATGTGATCCTTACTAGCTGGAAGTAAGGGAGATGGGGCATGAAGTTATTTCTAGGAGTTGGACACATACCAAGTTTAGCTCAGTTCTGGGCATCTTTGAAATACCTATACAAACTTGTTCCTACATAGTAACTTGCATCTTTGAATGAGAATGTGCTTGCTTACAGCAACGTGCTATATGTTCTGAATGCCCGAATTGGGAATCTGTGTCAAAACTTTGTTAGGAATTATGTGATCCTTACTAGCTGGAAGTAAGGGAGATGGGGCATGAAGTTATTTCTAGGAGTTGGACACATCTCAAGTTTAGCTCAGTTCTGGGCATCTTTGAAATACCTATACAAACTTCTTCCTACATAGTAACTTGCATCTTTGAATGAGAATGTGCTTGCTTACAGCAACGTGCTATATGTTCTGAATGCCCGAATTGGCAATCTGTGTCAAAACTTTGTTAGGAATTATGTGATCCTTACTAGCTGGAAGTAAGGGAGATGGGGCATGAAGTTATTTCTAGGAGTTGGACACATCTCAAGTTTAGCTCAGTTCTGGGCATCTTTGAAATACCTATACAAACTTGTTCCTACATAGTAACTTGCATCTTTAATGAGAATGTGCTTGCTTACAGCAACGTGCTATATGTTCTGAATGCCCGAATTGGGAATCTGTGTCAAAACTTTGTTAGGAATTATGTGATCCTTACTAGCTGGAAGTAAGGGAGATGGGGCATGAAGTTATTTCTAGGAGTTGGACACATACCAAGTTTAGCTCAGTTCTGGGCATCTTTGAAATACCTATACAAACTTGTTGCTACATAGTAACTTGCATCATTAATGAGAATGTGCTTGCTTACAGCAACGTGCTATATGTTCTGAATGCCCGAATTGGGAATCTGTGTCAAAACTTTGTTAGGAATTATGTGATCCTTACTAGCTGGAAGTAAGGGAGATGGGACATGAAGTTATTTCTAGGAGTTGGAGACATACCAAGTTTAGCTCAGTTCTGGGCATCTTTGAAATACCTATACAAACTTGTTCCTACATAGTAACATGCAACTTTGAATGAGAATGTGCTTGCTTGCAGCAACGTGCTATATGTTCTGAATGCCCGAATAGGGAATCTGTGTCAAAACTTTGTTAGGAATTATGTGATCCTTACTAGCTGGAAGTAAGGGAGATGGAGCATGAAGTTATTTCTAGGAGTTCGACACATACCAAGTTTAGCTCAGTTCTGGGCATCTTTGAAATACCTATACAAACTTGTTCCTACATAGTAACTTGCATCTTTGAATGAGAATGTGCTTGCTTACAGCAACGTGCTATATGTTCTGAATGCCCGAATTGGCAATCTGTGTCAAAACTTTGTTAGGAATTATGTTATCCTTACTAGCTGGAAGTAAGGGAGATGGGGCATGAAGTTATTTCTAGGAGTTGGACACATACCAAGTTTAGCTCAGTTCTGGGCATCTTTGAAATACCTATACAAACTTGTTCCTACATAGTAACTTGCATCTTTGAATGAGAATGTGCTTGCTTACAGCAACGTGCTATATGTTCTGAATGCCCGAATTGGGAATCTGTGTCAAAACTTTGTTAGGAATTATGTGATCCTTACTAGCTGGAAGTAAGGGAGATGGGGCATGAAGTTATTTCTAGGAGTTGGACACATGCCAAGTTTACCTCAGTTCTGGGCATGTTTGAAATACCTATACAAACTTGTTCCTACATAGTAACTTGCAACTTTGAATGAGAATGTGCTTGCTTACAGCAACGTGCTATATGTTCTGAATGCCCGCATTGGGAATCTGTGTCAAAACTTTGTTAGGAATTATGTGATCCTTACTAGCTGGAAGTAAGGGAGATGGAGCATGAAGTTATTTCTAGGAGTTCGACACATACCAAGTTTAGCTCAGTTCTGGGCATCTTTGAAATACCTATACAAACTTGTTCCTACATAGTAACTTGCATCTTTGAATGAGAATGTGCTTGCTTACAGCAACGTGCTATATGTTCTGAATGCACGAATTGGGAATCTGTGTCAAAACTTTGTTAGGAATTATGTGATCCTTACTAGCTGGAAGTAAGGGAGATGGGGCATGAAGTTATTTCTAGGAGTTGGACACAGGCCAAGTTTACCTCAGTTCTGGGCATCTTTGAAATACCTATACAAACTTGTTCCTACATAGTAACTTGCAACTTTGAATGAGAATGTGATTGCCTACAGCAACGTGCTATATGTTCTGAATGCCCGCATTGGGAATCTGTGTCAAAACTTTGTTAGGAATTATGTGATCCTTACTAGCTGGAAGTAAGGGAGATGGGGCATGAAGTTATTTCTAGGAGTTGGACACATACCAAGTTTAGCTCAGTTCTGGGCATCTTTGAAATACCTATACAAACTTGTTCCTACATAGTAACTTGCAACTTTGAATGAGAATGTGCTTGCTTACAGCAACGTGCTATATGTTCTGAATGCCCGAATTGGGAATCTGTGTCAAAACTTTGTTAGGAATTATGTGATCCTTACTAGCTGGAAGTAAGGGAGATGGGGCATGAAGTTATTTCTTGGAGTTGGACACATACCAAGTTTAGCTCAGTTCTGGGCATCTTTGAAATACCTATACAAACTTGTTCCTACATAGTAACTTGCAACTTTGAATGAGAATGTGCTTGCTTACAGCAACGTGCTATATATTCTGAATGCCCGAATTGGCAATCTGTGTCAAAACTTTGTTAGGAATTATGTGATCCTTACTAGCTGGAAGTAAGGGAGATGGGGCATGAAGTTATTTCTAGGAGTTGGACACATACCAAGTTTAGCTCAGTTCTGGGCATCTTTGAAATACCTATACAAACTTGTTCCTACATAGTAACTTGCATCTTTGAATGAGAATGTGCTTGCTTACAGCAACGTGCTATATGTTCTGAATGCCCGAATTGGCAATCTGTGTCAAAACTTTGTTAGGAATTATGTGATCCTTACTAGCTGGAAGTAAGGGAGATGGGGCATGAAGTTATTTCTAGGAGTTGGACACATACCAAGTTTAGCTCAGTTCTGGGCATCTTTGAAATACCTATACAAACTTGTTCCTACATAGTAACTTGCATATTTAATGAGAATGTGCTTGCTTACAGCAACGTGCTATATGTTCTGAATGCCCGAATTGGGAATCTGTGTCAAAACTTTGTTAGGAATTATGTGATCCTTACTAGCTGGAAGTAAGGGAGATGGGGCATGAAGTTATTTCTAGGAGTTGGACACATACCAAGTTTAGCTCAGTTCTGGGCATCTTTGAAATACCTATACAAACTTGTTGCTACATAGTAACTTGCATCATTAATGAGAATGTGCTTGCTTACAGCAACGAGCTATATGTTCTGAATGCCCAAATTGGCAATCTGTGTCAAAACGTTGTTAGGAATTATGTGATCCTTACTAGCTGGAAGTAAGGGAGATGGGGCATGAAGATATTTCTAGGAGTTGGAGACATACCAAGTTTAGCTCAGTTCTGGGCATCTTTGAAATACCTATACAAACTTGTTCCTACATAGTAACTTGCAACTTTGAATGAGAATGTGCTTGCTTGCAGCAACGTGCTATATGTTCTGAATGCCCGAATAGGGAATCTGTGTCAAAACTTTGTTAGGAATTATGTGATCCTTACTAGCTGGAAGTAAGGGAGATGGAGCATGAAGTTATTTCTAGGAGTTCGACACATACCAAGTTTAGCTCAGTTCTGGGCATCTTTGAAATACCTATACAAACTTGTTCCTACATAGTAACTTGCATCTTTGAATGAGAATCTGCTTGCTTACAGCAACGTGCTATATGTTCTGAATGCCCGAATTGGCAATCTGTGTCAAAACTTTGTTAGGAATTATGTGATCCTTACTAGCTGGAAGTAAGGGAGATGGGGCATGAAGTTATTTCTAGGAGTTGGACACATACCAAGTTTAGCTCAGTTCTGGGCATCTTTGAAATACCTATACAAACTTGTTCCTACATAGTAACTTGCATCTTTGAATGAGAATCTGCTTGCTTACAGCAACGTGCTATATGTTCTGAATGCCCGAATTGGGAATCTGTGTCAAAACTTTGTTAGGAATTATGTGATCCTTACTAGCTGGAAGTAAGGGAGATGGGGCATGAAGTTATTTCTAGGAGTTGGACACATACCAAGTTTAGCTCAGTTCTGGGCATCTTTGAAATACCTATACAAACTTGTTCCTACATAGTAACTTGCAACTTTGAATGAGAATGTGCTTGCTTACAGCAACGTGCTATATGTTCTGAATGCCCGAATTGGGAATCTGTGTCAAAACTTTGTTAGGAATTATGTGATCCTTACTAGCTGGAAGTACGGGAGATGGGGCATGAAGTTATTTCTAGGAGTTGGACACATACCAAGTTTAGCTCAGTTCTGGGCATCTTTGAAAAACCTATACAAACTTGTTCCTACATAGTAACTTGCATCTTTGAATGAGAATGTGCTTGCTTACAGCAACGTGCTATATGTTCTGAATGCCCGAATTGGGAATCTGTGTCAAAACTTTGTTAGGAATTATGTGATCCTTACTAGCTGGAAGTAAGGGAGATGGGGCATGAAGTTATTTCTAGGAGTTGGACACATACCAAGTTTAGCTCAGTTCTGGGCATCTTTGAAATACCTATACAAACTTGTTCCTACATAGTAACTTGCATCTTTAATGAGAATGTGCTTGCTTACAGCAACGTGCTATATGTTCTGAATGCCCGAATTGGGAATCTGTGTCAAAACTTTGTTAGGAATTATGTGATCCTTACTAGCTGGAAGTAAGGGAGATGGGGCATGAAGTTATTTCTAGGAGTTGGAGACATACCAAGTTTAGCTCAGTTCTGGGCATCTTTGAAATACCTATACAAACTTGTTCCTACATAGTAACTTGCATCTTTCAATGAGAATCTGCTTGCTTACAGCAACGTGCTATATGTTCTGAATGCCCGAATTGGGAATCTGTGTCAAAACTTTGTTAGGAATTATGTGATCCTTACTAGCTGGAAGTAAGGGAGATGGGGCATGAAGTTATTTCTAGGAGTTGGACACATACCAAGTTTACCTCAGTTCTGGGCATCTTTGAAATACCTATACAAACTTGTTCCTACATAGTAACTTGCAACTTTGAATGAGAATGTGATTGCCTACAGCAACGTGCTATATGTTCTGAATGCCCGCATTGGGAATCTGTGTCAAAACTTTGTTAGGAATTATGTGATCCTTACTAGCTGGAAGTAAGGGAGATGGGGCATGAAGTTATTTCTAGGAGTTGGACACATACCAAGTTTAGCTCAGTTCTGGGCATCTTTGAAATACCTATACAAACTTGTTCCTACATAGTAACTTGCAACTTTGAATGAGAATGTGCTTGCTTACAGCAACGTGGTATATGTTCTGAATGCCCGAATTGGGAATCTCTGTCAAAACTTTGTTAGGAATTATGTGATCCTTACTAGCTGGAAGTAAGGGAGATGGGGCATGAAGTTATTTCTTGGAGTTGGACACATACCAAGTTTAGCTCAGTTCTGGGCATCTTTGAAATACCTATACAAACTTGTTCCTACATAGTAACTTGCATCTTTGAATGAGAATGTGCTTGCTTACAGCAACGTGCTATATGTTCTGAATGCCCGAATTGGGAATCTGTGTCAAAACTTTGTTAGGAATTATGTGATCCTTACTAGCTGGAAGTAAGGGAGATGGGGCATGAAGTTATTTCTAGGAGTTGGACACATACCATGTTTAGCTCAGTTCTGGGCATCTTTGAAATACCTATACAAACTTGTTCCTACATAGTAACTTGCAACTTTGAATGAGAATCTGCTTGCTTACAGCAACGTGCTATATGTTCTGAATGCCCGAATTGGGAATCTGTGTCAAAACTTTGTTAGGAATTATGTGATCCTTACTAGCTGGAAGTAAGGGAGATGGGGCATGAAGTTATTTCTAGGAGTTGGACACATACCAAGTTTAGCTCAGTTCTGGGCATCTTTGAAATACCTATACAAACTTGTTCCTACATAGTAACTTGCATCTTTGAATGAGAATGTGCTTGCTTACAGCAACGTGCTATATGTTCTGAATGCCCGAATTGGGAATCTGTGTCAAAACTTTGTTAGGAATTATGTGATCCTTACAACCTGGAAGTAAGGGAGATGGGGCATGAAGTTATTTCTAGGAGTTGGACACATACCAAGTTTAGCTCAGTTCTGGGCATCTTTGAAATACCTATACAAACTTGTTCCTACATAGTAGCTTGCATCTTTGAATGAGAATCTGCTTGCTTACAGCAACGTGCTATATGTTCTGAATGCCCGAATTGGCAATCTGTGTCAAAACTTTGTTAGGAATTATGTGATCCTTACTAGCTGGAAGTAAGGGAGATGGGGCATGAAGTTATTTCTAGGAGTTGGACACATACCAAGTTTAGCTCAGTTCTGGGCATCTTTGAAATACCTATACAAACTTGTTCCTACATAGTAACTTGCAACTTTGAATGAGAATGTGCTTGCTTACAGCAACGTGCTATATGTTCTGAATGCCCGAATTGGGAATCTGTGTCAAAACTTTGATAGGAATTATGTGATCCTTACTAGCTGGAAGTAAGGGAGATGGGGCATGAAGTTATTTCTAGGAGTTGGACACATACCAAGTTTAGCTCAGTTCTGGGCATCTTTGAAATACCTATACAAACTTGTTCCTACATAGTAACTTGCAACTTTGAATGAGAATGTGCTTGCTTACAGCAACGTGCTATATGTTCTGAATGCCGGAATTGGGAATGTGTGTCAAAACTTTGTTAGGAATTATGTGATCCTTACTAGCTGGAAGTAAGGGAGATGGGGCATGAAGATATTTCTAGGAGTTGGACACATACCAAGTTTAGCTCAGTTCTGGGCATCTTTGAAATACCTATACAAACTTGTTCCTACATAGTAACTTGCATCTTTGAATGAGAATCTGCTTGCTTACAGCAACGTGCTATATGTTCTGAATGCCCGAATTGGGAATCTGTGTCAAAACTTTGTTAGGAATTATGTGATCCTTACTAGCTGGAAGTAAGGGAGATGGGGCATGAAGTTATTTCTAGGAGTTGGACACATACCAAGTTTAGCTCAGTTCTGGGCATCTTTGAAATACCTATACAAACTTGTTCCTACATAGTAACTTGCATCTTTGAATGAGAATGTGCTTGCTTACAGCAACGTGCTATATGTTCTGAATGCCCGAATTGGGAATCTGTGTCAAAACTTTGTTAGGAATTATGTGATCCTTACTAGCTGGAAGTAAGGGAGATGGGGCATGAAGTTATTTCTAGGAGTTGGACACATACCAAGTTTAGCTCAGTTCTGGGCATCTTTGAAATACCTATACAAACTTGTTCCTACATAGTAACTTGCATCTTTGAATGAGAATGTGCTTGCTTACAGCAACGTGCTATATGTTCTGAATGCCCGAATTGGGAATCTGTGTCAAAACTTTGTTAGGAATTATGTGATCCTTACTAGCTGGAAGTAAGGGAGATGGGGCATGAAGTTATTTCTAGGAGTTGGACACATACCAAGTTTAGCTCAGTTCTGGGCATCTTTGAAATACCTATACAAACTTGTTCCTACATAGTAACTTGCATCTTTGAATGAGAATCTGCTTGCTTACAGCAACGTGCTATATGTTCTGATTGCCCGAATTGGCAATCTGTGTCAAAACTTTGTTAGGAATTATGTGATCCTTACTAGCTGGAAGAAAGGGAGATGGGGCATGAAGTTATTTCTAGGAGTTGGACACATACCAAGTTTAGCTCAGTTCTGGGCATCATTGAAATACCTATACAATCTTGTTCCTACATAGTAACTTGCAACTTTGAATGAGAATGTGCTTGCTTACAGCAACGTACTATATGTTCTGAATGCCCGAATTGGGAATCTGTGTCAAAACTTTGTTAGGAATTATGTGATCCTTACTAGCTGGAAGTAAGGGAGATGGGGCATGAAGTTATTTCTAGGAGTTGGACACATACCAAGTTTAGCTCAGTTCTGGGCATCTTTGAAATACCTATACAAACTTGTTCCTACATAGTAACTTGCAACTTTGAATGAAAATGTGCTTGCTTACAGCAACGTGCTATATGTTCTGAATGCCCGAATTGGCAATCTGTGTCAAAACTTTGTTAGGAATTATGTGATCCTTACTAGCTGGAAGTAAGGGAGATGGGGCATGAAGTTATTTCTAGGAGTTGGACACATACCAAGTTTAGCTCAGTTCTGGGCATCTTTGAAATACCTATACAAACTTGTTCCCACATAGTAACTTGCATCTTTGAATGAGAATCTGCTTGCTTACAGCAACGTGCTATATGTTCTGAATGCCCGAATTGGGAATCTGTGTCAAAACTTTGTTAGGAATTATGTGATCCTTACTAGCTGGAAGTAAGGGAGATGGGGCATGAAGTTATTTCTAGGAGTTGGACACATACCAAGTTTAGCTCAGTTCTGGGCATCTTTGAAATACCTATACAAACTTGTTCCTACATAGTAACTTGCAACTTTGAATGAGAATGTGCTTGCTTACAGCAACGTGCTATATGTTCTGAATGCCCGAATTGGGAATCTGTGTCATAACTTTGTTAGGAATTATGTGATCCTTACTAGCTGGAAGTAAGGGAGATGGAGCATGAAGTTATTTCTAGGAGTTCGACACATACCAAGTTTAGCTCAGTTCTGGGCATCTTTGAAATACCTATACAAACTTGTTCCTACATAGTAACTTGCATCTTTGAATGAGAATGTGCTTGCTTACAGCAACGTGCTATATGTTCTGAATGCCCGAATTGGCAATCTGTGTCAAAACTTTGTTAGGAATTATGTGATCCTTACTAGCTGGAAGTAAGGGAGATGGGGCATGAAGTTATTTCTAGGAGTTGGACACATACCAAGTTTAGCTCAGTTCTGGGCATCTTTGAAATACCTATACAAACTTGTTCCTACATAGTAACTTGCATCTTTGAATGAGAATCTGCTTGCTTACAGCAACGTGCTATATGTTCTGAATGCCCGAATTGGGAATCTGTGTCAAAACTTTGTTAGGAATTATGTGATCCTTACTAGCTGGAAGTAAGGGAGATGGGGCATGAAGTTATTTCTAGGAGTTGGACACATACCAAGTTTAGCTCAGTTCTGGGCATCTTTGAAATACCTATACAAACTTGTTCCTACATAGTAACTTGCAACTTTGAATGAGAATGTGCTTGCTTACAGCAACGTGCTATATGTTCTGAATGCCCGAATTGGGAATCTGTGTCAAAACTTTGTTAGGAATTATGTGATCCTTACTAGCTGGAAGTACGGGAGATGGGGCATGAAGTTATTTCTAGGAGTTGGACACATACCAAGTTTAGCTCAGTTCTGGGCATCTTTGAAAAACCTATACAAACTTGTTCCTACATAGTAACTTGCATCTTTGAATGAGAATGTGCTTGCTTACAGCAAAGTGCTATATGTTCTGAATGCCCGAATTGGCAATCTGTGTCAAAACTTTGTTAGGAATTATGTGATCCTTACTAGCTGGAAGTAAGGGAGATGGGGCATGAAGTTATTTCTAGGAGTTGGTCACATACCAAGTTTAGCTCAGTTCTGGGCATCTTTGAAATACCTATACAAACTTGTTCCTACATAGTAACTTGCATCTTTAATGAGAATGTGCTTGCTTACAGCAACGTGCTATATGTTCTGAATGCCCGAATTGGGAATCTGTGTCAAAACTTTGTTAGGAATTATGTGATCCTTACTAGCTGGAAGTAAGGGAGATGGGGCATGAAGTTATTTCTAGGAGTTGGACACATACCAAGTTTAGCTCAGTTCTGGGCATCTTTGAAATACCTATACAAACTTGTTGCTACATAGTAACTTGCATCATTAATGAGAATGTGCTTGCTTACAGCAACGTGCTATATGTTCTGAATGCCCGAATTGGGAATCTGTCTCAAAACTTTGTTAGGAATTATGTGATCCTTACTAGCTGGAAGTAAGGGAGATGGGGCATGAAGTTATTTCTAGGAGTTGGAGACATACCAAGTTTAGCTCAGTTCTGGGCATCTTTGAAATACCTATACAAACTTGTTCCTACATAGTAACTTGCAACTTTGAATGAGAATGTGCTTGCTTGCAGCAACGTGCTATATGTTCTGAATGCCCGAATAGGGAATCTGTGTCAAAACTTTGTTAGGAATTATGTGATCCTTACTAGCTGGAAGTAAGGGAGATGGAGCATGAAGTTATTTCTAGGAGTTGGACACATACCAAGTTTAGCTCAGTTCTGGGCATCTTTGAAATACCTATACAAACTTGTTCCTACCTAGTAATTTGCATCTTTGAATGAGAATGTGCTTGCTTGCAGCAACGTGCTATATGTTCTGAATGCCCGAATTGGGAATCTGTGTCAAAACTTTGTTAGGAATTATGCATCCTTACTGGCTGGAAGTAAGGGAGATGGGGCATGAAGTCATTTCTAGGAGTTGGACACATACCAAGTTTAGCTCAGTTCTGGGCATCTTTGAAATACCTATACAAACTTGTTCCTACATAGTAACTTGCAACTTTGAATGAGAATGTGCTTGCTTACAGCAACGTGCTATATGTTCTAAATGCCCGAATTGGGAATCTGTGTCAAAACTTTGTTAGGAATTATGTGATCCTTACTAGCTGGAAGTAAGGGAGATGGGGCATGAAGTTATTTCTTGGAGTTGGACACATACCAAGTTTAGCTCAGTTCTGGGCATCTTTGAAATACCTATACAAACTTGTTCCTACATAGTAACTTGCAACTTTGAATGAGAATGTGCTTGCTTGCAGCAACGTGCTATATGTTCTGAATGCCCGAATTGGGAATCTGTGTCAAAACTTTGTTAGGAATTATGTGATCCTTACTAGCTGGAAGTAAGGGAGATGGGGCATGAAGTTATTTCTAGGAGTTGGACACACACCAAGTTTAGCTCAGTTCTGGGCATCTTTGAAATACCTATACAAACTTGTTCCTACATAGTAACTGGCATCTTTGAATGAGAATGTGCTTGCTTACAGCAACGTGCTATATGTTCTGAATGCCCGAATTGGCAATCTGTGTCAAAACTTTGTTAGGAATTATGTGATCCTTACTAGCTGGAAGTAAGGGAGATGGGGCATGAAGTTATTTCTAGGAGTTGGACACATACCAAGTTTAGCTCAGTTCTGGGCATCTTTGAAATACCTATACAAACTTGTTCCTACATAGTAACTTGCATCTTTGAATGAGAATCTGCTTGCTTACAGCAACGTGCTATATGTTCTGAATGCCCGAATTGAGAATCTGTGTCAAAACTTTGTTAGGAATTATGTGATCCTTACTAGCTGGAAGTAAGGGAGATGGGGCATGAAGTTATTTCTAGGAGTTGGACACATACCAAGTTTAGCTCAGTTTTGGGCATCTTTGAAATACCTATACAAACTTGTTCCTACATAGTAACTTGCAACTTTGAATGAAAATGTGCTTGCTTACAGCAACGTGCTATATGTTCTGAATGCCCGAATTGGGAATCTGAGTCAAAACTTTGTTAGGAATTATGTGATCCTTACTAGCTGGAAGTAAGGGAGATGGGGCATGAAGTTATTTCTAGGAGTTGGACACATACCAAGTTTAGCTCAGTTCTGGGTATCTTTGAATTACCTATACAAACTTGTTCCTACATAGTAACTTGCAACTTTGAATGAGAATGTGCTTGCTTACAGCAATGTGCTATATGTTCTGAATGCCCGAATTGGGAATCTGTGTCAAAACTTTGTTAGGAATTATGTGATCCTTACTAGCTGGAAGTAAGGGAGATGGGGCATGAAGTTATTTCTAGGAGTTGGAGACATACCAAGTTTAGCTCAGTTCTGGGCATCTTTGAAATACCTATACAAACTTGTTCCTACATAGTAACTTGCAACTTTGAATGAGAATGTGCTTGCTTGCAGCAACGTGCTATATGTTCTGAATGCCCGAATAGTTAATCTGTGTCAAAACTTTGTTAGGAATTATGCGATCCTTACTAGCTGGAAGTAAGGGAGATGGGGCATGAAGTTATTTCTAGGAGTTGGACACATACCAAGTTTAGCTCAGTTCTGGGCATCTTTGAAATACCTATACAAACTTGTTCCTACATAGTAACTTGCAATTTTGAATGAGAATGTGCTTGCTTGCAGCAACGTGCTATATGTTCTGAATGCCCGAATAGTTAATCTGTGTCAAAACTTTGTTAGGAATTATGTGATACTTACTAGCTGGAAGTAAGGGAGATGGGGCATGAAGTTATTTCTAGGAGTTGGACACATACCAAGTTTAGCTCAGTTCTGGGCATCTTTGAAATACCTATACAAACTTGTTCCTACATAGTAACTTGCATCTTTGAATGAGAATGTGCTTGCTTACAGCAACGTGCTATATGTTCTGAATGCCCGAATTGGGAATCTGTGTCAAAACTTTGTTAGGAATTCTGTGATCCTTACTAGCTGGAAGTAAGGGAGATGGGGCATGAAGTTATTTCTAGGAGTTGGACACATACCAAGTTTAGCTCAGTTCTGGGCATCTTTGAAATACCTATACAAACTTGTTCCTACATAGTAACTTGCAACTTTGAATGAGAATGTGCTTGCTTACAGCAACGTGCTATATGTTCTGAATGCCCGAATTGGGAATCTGTGTCAAAACTTTGTTAGGAATTATGTGATCCTTACTAGCTGGAAGTAAGGCAGATGGGGCATGAAGTTATTTCTAGGAGTTGGACACATACCAAGTTTAGCTCAGTTCTGGGCATCTTTGAAATACCTATACAAACTTGTTCCTACATAGTAACTTGCAACTTTGAATGAGAATGTGCTTTCTTACAGCAACGTGCTATATGTTCTGAATGCCCGAATTGGGAATCTGTGTCAAAACTTTGTTAGGAATTATGTGATCCTTACTAGCTGGAAGTAAGGGAGATGGGGCATGAAGTTATTTCTAGGAGTTGGACACATACCAAGTTTAGCTCAGTTCTGGGCATCTTTGAAATACCTATACAAACTTGTTCCTACATAGTAACTTGCAACTTTGAATGAGAATGTGCTTGCTTACAGCAACGTGCTATATGTTCTGAATGCCCGAATTGGGAATCTGTCTCAAAACTTTGTTAGGAATTATGTGATCCTTACTAGCTGGAAGTAAGGGAGATGGGGCATGAAGTTATTTCTAGGAGTTGGACACATACCAAGTTTAGCTCAGTTCTGGGCATCTTTGAAATACCTATACAAACTTGTTCCTACATAGTAACTTGCATCTTTGAATGAGAATCTGCTTGCTTACAGCAACGTGCTATATGTTCTGAATGCCCGAATTGAGAATCTGTGTCAAAACTTTGTTAGGAATTATGTGATCCTTACTAGCTGGAAGTAAGGGAGATGGGGCATGAAGTTATTTCTAGGAGTTGGACACATACCAAGTTTAGCTCAGTTATGGGCATCTTTGAAATACCTATACAATCTTGTTCCTACATAGTAACTTGCAACTTTGAATGAAAATGTGCTTGCTTACAGCAACGTGCTATATGTTCTGAATGCCCGAATTGGGAATGTGAGTCAAAACTTTGTTAGGAATTATGTGATCCTTACTAGCTGGAAGTAAGGGAGATGGGGCATGAAGTTATTTCTAGGAGTTGGACACATACCAAGTTTAGCTCAGTTCTGGGCATCTTTGAAATACCTATACAAACTTGTTCCTACATAGTAACTTGCAACTTTGAATGAGAATGTGCTTGCTTGCAGCAACGTGCTATATGTTCTGAATGCCCGAATAGTGAATCTGTGTCAAAACTTTGTTAGGAATTATGCGATCCTTACTAGCTGGAAGTAAGGGAGATGGGGCATGAAGTTATTTCTAGGAGTTGGACACATACCAAGTTTAGCTCAGTTCTGGGCATCTTTGAAATACCTATACAAACTTGTTCCTACATAGTAACTTGCATCTTTGAATGAGAATGTGCTTGCTTACAGCAACGTGCTATATGTTCTGAATGCCCGTATTGGCAATCTGTGTCAAAACTTTGTTAGGAATTATGCGATCCTTACTAGCTGGAAGTAAGCGAGATGGGGCATGAAGTTATTTCTAGGAGTTGGACACATACCAAGTTTAGCTCAGTTCTGGGCATCTTTGAAATACCTATACAAACTTGTTCCTACATAGTAACTTGCAACTTTGAATGAGAATGTGCTTGCTTACAGCAACGTGCTATATGTTCTGAATGCCCGAATTGGGAATCTGTGTCAAAACTTTGTTAGGAATTATGTGATCCTTACTAGCTGGAAGTAAGGGAGATGGGGCATGAATTTATTTCTAGGAGTTGGACACATACCAAGTTTAGCTCAGGTCTGGGCATCTTTGAAATACCTATACAAACTTGTTCCTACATAGTAACTTGCAACTTTGAATGAAAATGTGCTTGCTTACAGCAACGTGCTATATGTTCTGAATGCCCGAATTGGCAATCTGTGTCAAAACTTTGTTAGGAATTATGCGATCCTTACTAGCTGGAAGTAAGGGAGATGGGGCATGAAGTTATTTCTATGAGTTGGACACATACCAAGTTTAGCTCAGTTCTGGGCATCTTTGAAATACCTATACAAACTTGTTCCTACATAGTAACTTGCAACTTTGAATGAAAATGTGCTTGCTTACAGCAACGTGCTATATGTTCTGAATGCCCGAATTGGGAATCTGTGTCAAAACTTTGTTAGGAATTATGTGATCCTTACTAGCTGGAAGTAAGGGAGATGGGGCATGAAGTTATTTCTAGGAGTTGGACACATACCAAGTTTAGCTCAGTTCTGGGCATCTTTGAAATACCTATACAAACTTGTTCCTACATAGTAACTTGCAACTTTGAATGAGAATGTGCTTGCTTACAGCAACGTGCTATATGTTCTAAATGCCCGAATTGGGAATCTGTGTCAAAACTTTGTTAGGAATTATGTGATCCTTACTAGCTGGAAGTAAGGGACATGGGGCATGAAGTTATTTCTTGGAGTTGGAGACATACCAAGTTTAGCTCAGTTCTGGGCATCTTTGAAATACCTATACAAACTTGTTCCTACATAGTAACTTGCAACTTTGAATGAGAATGTGTTTGCTTGCAGCAACGTGCTATATGTTCTGAATGCCCGAATAGGGAATCTGTGTCAAAACTTTGTTAGGAATTATGTGATCCTTACTAGCTGGAAGTAAGGGAGATGGGGCATGAAGTTATTTCTAGGAGTTGGACACATACCAAGTTTAGCTCAGTTCTGGGCATCTTTGAAATACCTATACAAACTTGTTCCTACATAGTAACTTGCATCTTTGAATGAGAATGTGCTTGCTTACAGCAACGTGCTATATGTTCTGAATGCCCGAATTGGCAATCTGTGTCAAAACTTTGTTAGGAATTATGTGATCCTTACTAGCTGGAAGTAAGGGAGATGGGGCATGAAGTTATTTCTAGGAGTTGGACACATACCAAGTTTAGCTCAGTTCTGGGCATCTTTGAAATACCTATACAAACTTCTTCCTACATAGTAACTTGCATCTTTGAATGAGAATGTGCTTGCTTACAGCAACGTGCTATATGTTCTGAATGCCCGAATTGGGAATCTGTGTCAAAACTGTTAGGAATTATGTGATCCTTACTAGCTGGAAGTAAGGGAGATGGGGCATGAAGTTATTTCTAGGAGTTGGACACATACCAAGTTTAGCTCAGTTCTGGGCATCTTTGAAATACCTATACAAACTTGTTCCTACATAGCAACTTGCAACTTTGAATGAAAATGTGCTTGCTTACAGCAACGTGCTATATGTTCTGAATGCCCGAATTGGGAATCTGTGTCAAAACTTTGTTAGGAATTATGCGATCCTTACTAGCTGGAAGTAAGGGAGATGGGGCATGAAGTTATTTCTAGGAGTTGGACACATACCAAGTTTAGCTCAGTTCTGGGCATCTTTGAAATACCTATACAAACTTGTTCCTACATAGTAACTTGCATCTTTGAATGAGAATCTGCTTGCTTACAGCAACGTGCTATATGTTCTGAATGCCCGAATTGGCAATCTGTGTCAAAACTTTGATAGGAATTATGTGATCCTTACTAGCTGGAAGTAAGGGAGATGGGGCATGAAGTTATTTCTAGGAGTTGGACATATACCAAGTTTAGCTCAGTTCTGGGCATCTTTGAAATACCTATACAAACTTGTTCCTACATAGTAACTTGCAACTTTGAATGAAAATGTGCTTGCTTACAGCAACGTGCTATATGTTCTGAATGCCCGAATTGGGAATCTGTGTCAAAACTTTGTTAGGAATTATGTGATCCTTACTAGCTGGAAGTAAGGGAGATGGGGCATGAAGTTATTTCTAGGAGTTGGACACATACCAAGTTTAGCTCAGTTCTGGGCATCTTTGAAATACCTATACAAACTTGTTCCTACATAGCAACTTGCAACTTTGAATGAAAATGTGCTTGCTTACAGCAACGTGCTATATGTTCTGAATGCCCGAATTGGGAATCTGTGTCAAAACTTTGTTAGGAATTATGTGATCCTTACTAGCTGGAAGTAAGGGAGATGGGGCATGAAGTTATTTCTAGGAGTTGGACACATACCAAGTTTAGCTCAGTTCTGGGCATCTTGGAAATACCTATACAAACTTGTTCCTACATAGTAACTTGCAACTTTGAATGAAAATGTGCTTGCTTACAGCAACGTGCTATATGTTCTGAATGCCCGAATTGGGAATCTGTGTCAAAACTTTGTTAGGAATTATGTGATCCTTACTAGCTGGAAGTAAGGGAGATGGGGCATGAAGTTATTTCTAGGAGTTGGACACATACCAAGTTTAGCTCAGTTCTGGGCATCTTTGAAATACCTATACAAACTTGTTCCTACATAGTAACTTGCAACTTTGAATGAGAATGTGCTTGCTTACAGCAATGTGCTATATGTTCTGAATGCCCGAATTGGGAATCTGTGTCAAAACTTTGTTAGGAATTATGTGATCCTTACTAGCTGGAAGTAAGGGAGATGGGGCATGAAGTTATTTCTAGGAGTTGGACACATACCAAGTTTAGCTCAGTTCTGGGCATCTTTGAAATACCTATACAAACTTGTTCCTACATAGTAACTTGCAACTTTGAATGAGAATGTGCTTGCTTACAGCAACGTGCTATATGTTCTGAATGCCCGTATTGGGAATCTGTGTCAAAACTTTGTTAGGAATTATGTGATCCTTACTAGCTGGAAGTAAGGGAGATGGGGCAGGAAGTTATTTCTAGGAGTTGGACACATACCAAGTTTAGCGCAGTTCTGGGCATCTTTGAAATACCTATACAAACTTGTTCCTACCTAGTAACTTGCATCTTTGAATGAGAATCTGCTTGCTTACAGAAACGTGCTATATGTTCTGAATGCCCGAATTGAGAATCTGTGTCAAAACGTTGTTAGGAATTATGTGATCCTTACTAGCTGGAAGTAAGGGAGATGGGGCATGAAGTTATTTCTAGGAGTTGGACACATACCAAGTTTAGCTCAGTTCTGGGCATCTTTGAAATACCTATACAAACTTGTTCCTACATAGTAACTTGCAACTTTGAATGAAAATGTGCTTGCTTACAGCAACGTGCTATATGTTCTGAATGCCCGAATTGGGAATCTGAGTCAAAACTTTGTTAGGAATTATGTGATCCTTACTAGCTGGAAGTAAGGTAGATGGGGCATGAAGTTATTTCTAGGAGTTGGACACATACCAAGTTTAGCTCAGTTCTGGGCATCTTTGAAATACCTATACAAAATTGTTCCTACATAGTAACTTGCAACTTTGAATGAGAATGTGCTTGCTTACAGCAACGTGCTATATGTTCTAAATGCCCGAATTGGGAATCTGTGTCAAAACTTTGTTAGGAATTATGTGATCCTTACTAGCTGGAAGTAAGGGAGATGCGGCATGAAGTTATTTCTTGGAGTTGGAGACATACCAAGTTTAGCTCAGTTCTGGGCATCTTTGAAATACCTATACAAACTTGTTCCTACATAGTAACTTGCAACTTTGAATGAGAATGTGCTTGCTTGCAGCAACGTGCTATATGTTCTGAATGCCCGAATAGTGAATCTGTGTCAAAACTTTGTTAGGAATTATGCGATCCTTACTAGCTGGAAGTAAGGGAGATGGGGCATGAAGTTATTTCTAGGAGTTGGACACATACCAAGTTTAGCTCAGTTCTGGGCATCTTTGAAATACCTATTCAAACTTGTTCCTACATAGTAACTTGCATCTTTGAATGAGAATGTGCTTGCTTACAGCAACGTGCTATATGTTCTGAATGCCCGAATTGGCAATCTGTGTCAAAACTTTGTTAGGAATTATGCGATCCTTACTAGCTGGAAGTAAGGGAGATGGGGCATGAAGTTATTTCTAGGAGTTGGACACATACCAAGTTTAGCTCAGTTCTGGGCATCTTTGAAATACCTATACAAACTTGTTCCTACATAGTAACTTGCAACTTTGAATGAAAATGTGCTTGCTTACAGCAACGTTCTATATGTTCTGAATGCCCGAATTGGGAATCTGTGTCAAAACTTTGTTAGGAATTATGTGATCCTTACTAGCTGGAAGTAAGGGAGATGGGGCATGAAGTTATTTCTAGGAGTTGGACACATACCAAGTTTAGCTCAGTTCTGGGCATCTTTGAAATACCTATACTAACTTGTTCCTACATAGTAACTTGCAACTTTGAATGAGAATGTGCTTGCTTGCAGCAACGTGCTATATGTTCTGAATGCCCGAATAGGGAATCTGTGTCAAAACTTTGTTAGGAATTATGTGATCCTTACTAGCTGGAAGTAAGGGAGATGGGGCATGAAGTTATTTCTTGGAGTTGGACACATACCAAGTTTAGCTCAGTTCTGGGCATCTTTGAAATACCTATACAAACTTGTTCCTACATAGTAACTTGCATCTTTGAATGAGAATGTGCTTGCTTACAGCAACGTGCTATATGTTCTGAATGCCCGAATTGGCAATCTGTGTCAAAACTTTGTTAGGAATTATGTGATCCTTACTAGCTGGAAGTAAGGGAGATGGGGCATGAAGTTATTTCTAGGAGTTGGACACATACCAAGTTTAGCTCAGTTCTGGGCATCTTTGAAATACCTATACAAACTTGTTCCTACATAGTAACTTGCATCTTTGAATGAGAATCTGCTTGCTTACAGCAACGTGCTATATGTTCTGAATGCCCGAATTGGGAATCTGTGTCAAAACTTTGTTAGGAATTATGTGATCCTTACTAGCTGGAAGTAAGGGAGATGGGTCATGAAGTTATTTCTAGGAGTTGGACACATACCAAGTTTAGCTAGGTTCTGGGCATCTTTGAAATACCTATACAAACTTGTTCCTACATAGTAACTTGCATCTATGAATGAGAATGTGCTTGCTTACAGCAACGTGCTATATGTTCTGAATGCCCGAATTGGCAATCTGTGTCAAAACTTTGTTAGGAATTATGTGATCCTTACTAGCTGGAAGTAAGGGAGATGGGGCATGAAGTTATTTCTAGGAGTTGGACACATACCAAGTTTAGCTCAGTTCTGGGCATCTTTGAAATACCTATACAAACTTGTTCCTACATAGTAACTTGCAACTTTGAATGAGAATGTGCTTGATTACAGCAACGTGCTATATGTTCTGAATGCCCGAATTGGGAATCTGTGTCAAAACTTTGTTAGGAATTATGTGATCCTTACTAGCTGGAAGTAAGGGAGATGGGGCATGAAGTTATTTCTAAGAGTTGGACACATACCAAGTTTAGCTCAGTTCTGGGCATCTTTGAAATACCTATACAAACTTGTTCCTACATAGTAACTTGCAACTTTGAATGAGAATGTGCTTACTTACAGCAACGTGCTATATGTTCTGAATGCCCGAATTGGGAATCTGTGTCAAAACTTTGTTAGGAATTATGTGATCCTTACTAGCTGGAAGTAAGGGAGATGGGGCATCAAGTTATTTCTAGGAGTTGGACACATACCAAGTTTAGCTCAGTTCTGGGCATCTTTGAAATACCTATACAAACTTGTTCCTACATAGTAACTTGCATCTTTGAATGAGAATGTGCTTGCTTACAGCAACGTGCTATATGTTCTGAATGCACGAATTGGCAATCTGTGTCAAAACTTTGTTAGGAATTATGTGATCCTTACTAGCTGGAAGTAAGGGAGATGGGGCATGAAGTTATTTCTAGGAGTTGGACACATACCAAGTTTAGCTCAGTTCTGGGCATCTTTGAAATACCTATACAAACTTGTTCCTACATAGTAACTTGCAACTTTGAATGAGAATGTGCTTGCTTACAGCAACGTGCTATAGGTTCTGAATGCCCGAATTGGGAATCTGTGTCAAAACTTTGTTAGGAATTATGTGATCCTTACTAGCTGGAAGTAAGGGAGATGGGGCATGAAGTTATTTCTTGGAGATGGAGACATACCAAGTTTAGCTCAGTTCTGGGCATCTTTGAAATACCTATACAAACTTGTTCCTACATAGTAACTTGCAACTTTCAATGAGAATGTGCTTGCTTGCAGCAACGTGCTATAGGTTCTGAATGCCCGATTTGGGAATCTGTGCCAAACTTTGTTAGGAATTATGTGATCCTTACTAGCTGGAAGTAAGGGAGATGGGGCATGAAGTTATTTCTAGGAGTTGGACACATACCAAGTTTAGCTCAGTTCTGGGCATCTTTGAAATACCTATACAAACTTGTTCCTACATAGTAACTTGCATCTTTGAATGAGAATGTGCTTGCTTACAGCAACGTGCTATATGTTCTGAATGCCCGAATTGGGAATCTGTGTCAAAACTTTGTTAGGAATTATGTGATCCTTACTAGCTGGAAGTAAGGGAGATGGGGCATGAAGTTATTTCTAGGAGTTGGACACATACCAAGTTTAGCTCAGTTCTGGGCATCTTTGAAATACCTTTACAAACTTGTTCCTACATAGTAACTTGCAACTTTGAATGAGAATGTGCTTGCTTACAGCAACGTGCTATATGTTCTGAATGCCCGAATTGGGAATCTGTGTCAAAACTTTGTTAGGAATTATGTGATCCTTACTAGCTGGAAGTAAGGGAGATGGGGCATGAAGTTATTTCTAGGAGTTGGACACATACCAAGTTTAGCTCAGTTTTTGGCATCTTTGAAATACCTATACAAACTTGTTCCTACATAGTAACTTGCAACTTTGAATGAAAATGTGCTTGCTTACAGCAACGTGCTATATGTTCTAAATGCCCGAATTGGCAATCTGTGTCAAAACTTTGTTAGGAATTATGTGATCCTTACTAGCTTTAAGTAAGGGAGATGGGGCATGAAGTTATTTCTAGGAGTTGGACACATACCAAGTTTAGCTCAGTTCTGGGCATCTTTGAAATACCTATACAAACTTGTTCCTACATAGTAACTTGCAACTTTGAATGAGAATGTGCTTGCTTGCAGCAACGTGCTATATGTTCTGAATGCCCGAATTGGGAATCTGTGTCAAAACTTTGTTAGGAATTATGTGATCCTTACTAGCTGGAAGTAAGGGAGATGGGGCATGAAGTTATTTCTAGGAGTTGGACACATACCAAGTTTAACTCAGTTCTGGGCATCTTTGAAATACCTATACAAACTTGTTCCTACATAGTAACTTGCATCTTTGAATGAGAATCTGCTTGCTTACAGCAACGTGCTATATGTTCTGAATGCCCGAATTGGCAATCTGTGTCAAAACTTTGTTAGGAATTATGTGATCCTTACTAGCTGGAAGTAAGGGAGATGGGGCATGAAGTTATTTCTAGGAGTTGGACACATACCAAGTTTAGCTCAGTTCTGGGCATCTTTGAAATACCTATACAAACTTGTTCCTACATAGTAACTTGCATCTTTAATGAGAATCTGCTTGCTTACAGCAACGTGCTATATGTTCTCAATGCCCGAATTGGGAATCTGTGTCAAAACTTTGTTAGCAATTATGTGATCCTTACTAGCTGGAAGTAAGGGAGATGGGGCATGAAGTTATTTCTAGGAGTTGGACACATACCAAGTTTAGCTCAGTTCTGGGCATCTTTGAAATACCTGTACAAACTTGTTCCTACATAGTAACTTGCAACTTTGAATGAGAATGTGCTTGCTTACAGCAACGTGCTATATGTTCTGAATGCCCGAATTTGGAATCTGTGTCAAAACTTTGTTAGGAATTATGTGATCCTTACTAGCTGGAAGTAAGGGAGATGGGGCATGAAGTTATTTCTAGGAGTTGGACACATACCAAGTTTAGCTCCGTTCTGGGCATCTTTGAAATACCTATACAAACTTGTTCCTACATAGTAACTTGCATCTTTGAATGAGAATCTGCTTGCTTACAGCAACGTGCTATATGTTCTGAATGCCCGAATTGGGAATCTGTGTCAAAACTTTGTTAGGAATTATGTGATCCTTACTAGCTGGAAGTAAGGGAGATGGGGAATGAAGTTATTTCTAGGAGTTGGACACATACCAAGTTTAGCTCAGTTCTGGGCATCTTTGAAATACCTATACAAACTTGTTCATACATAGTAACTTGCATCTTTGAATGAGAATGTGCTTGCTTACAGCAACGTGCTATATGTTCTGAATGCCCGAATTGGCAATCTGTGTCAAAACTTTGTTAGGAATTATGTGATCCTTACTAGCTGGAAGTAAGGGAGATGGGGCATGAAGTTATTTCTAGGAGTTGGACACATACCAAGTTTAGCTCAGTTCTGGGCATCTTTGAAATACCTATACAAACTTGTTCCTACATAGTAACTTGCATCTTTAATGAGAATCTGCTTGCTTACAGCAACGTGCTATATGTTCTGAATGCCCGAATTGGCAATCTGTGTCAAAACTTTGTTAGGAATTATGTGATCCTTACTAGCTGGAAGTAAGGGAGATGGGGCATGAAGTTATTTCTAGGAGTTGGACACATACCAAGTTTAGCTCAGTTCTGGGCATCTTTGAAATACCTATACAAACTTGTTCCTACATAGTAACTTGCAACTTTGAATGAGAAACTGCTTGCTTACAGCAACGTGCTATATGTTCTGAATGCCCGAATTGGGAATCTGTGTCAAAACTTTGTTAGGAATTATGTGATCCTTACTAGCTGGAAGTAAGGGAGATGGGGCATGAAGTTATTTCTAGGAGTTGGACACATACCAAGTTTAGCTCAGTTCTGGGCATCTTTGAAATACCTATACAAACTTGTTCCTACATAGTAACTTGCAACTTTGAATGAGAATGTGCTTGCTTGCAGCAACGTGCTATATGTTCTGAATGCCCGATTTGGGAATCTGTGTCAAAACTTTGTTAGGAATTACGTGATCCTTACTAGCTGGAAGTAAGGGAGATGGAGCATGAAGTTATATCTAGGAGTTGGACACATACCAAGTTTAGCTCAGTTCTGGGCATCTTTGAAATACCTATACAAACTTGTTCCTACATAGTAACTTGCATCTTTGAATGAGAATCTGCTTGCTTACAGCAACGTGCTATATGTTCTGAATGCCCGAATTGGCAATCTGTGTCAAAACTTTGTTAGGAATTATGTGATCCTTACTAGCTGGAAGTAAGGGAGATGGGGCATGAAGTTATTTCTAGGAGTTGGACACATCCCAAGTTTAGCTCAGTTCTGGGCATCTTTGAAATACCTATACAAACTTGTTCCTACATAGTAACTTGCATCTTTAATGAGAATCTGCTTGCTTACAGCAACGTGCTATATGTTCTGAATGCCCGAAATAGCAATCTGTGTCAAAACTTTGTTAGGAATTATGTGATCCTTACTAGCTGGAAGTAAGGGAGATGGGGCATGAAGTTATTTCTAGGAGTTGGACACATACCAAGTTTAGCTCAGTTCTGGGCATCTTTGAAATACCTATACAAACTTGTTCCTACATAGTAACTTGCAACTTTGAATGAGAATCTGCTTGCTTACAGCAACGTGCTATATGTTCTGAATGCCCGAATTGGGAATCTGTGTCAAAACTTTGTTAGGAATTATGTGATCCTTACTAGCTGGAAGTAAGGGAGATGGGGCATGAAGTTATTTCTAGGAGTTGGACACATACCAAGTTTAGCTCAGTTCTGGGCATCTTTGAAATACCTATACAAACTTGTTCCTACATAGTAACTTGCAACTTTGAATGAGAATGTGCTTGCTTGCAGCAACGTGCTATATGTTCTGAATGCCCGATTTGGGAATCTGTGTCAAAACTTTGTTAGGAATTACGTGATCCTTACTAGCTGGAAGTAAGGGAGATGGGGCATGAAGTTATTTCTAGGAGTTGGACACATACCAAGTTTAGCTCAGTTCTGGGCATCTTTGAAATACCTATACAAACTTGTTCCTACATAGTAAGTTGCATCTTTGAATGAGAATGTGCTTGCTTGCAGCAACGTGCTATATGTTCTGAATGCCCGAATAGGGAATCTGTGTCAAAACTTTGTTAGGAATTATGTGATCCTCTCTAGCTGGAAGTAAGGGAGATGGAGCATGAAGTTATTTCTAGGAGTTGGACACATACCAAGTTTAGCTCAGTTCTGGGCATCTTTGAAATACCTATACAAACTTGTTCCTACCTATTAACTTGCATATTTGAATGAGAATGTGCTTGCTTACAGCAACGTGCTATATTTTCTGAATGCCCGAATAGGGAATCTGTGTCAAAACTTTGTTAGGAATTATGTGATCCTTACTAGCTGGAAGTAAGGGAGATGGGGCATGAAGTTATTTCTAGGAGTTGGACACATACCAAGTTTAGCTCAGTTCTGGGCATCTTTGAAATACCTATACAAACTTGTTCCTACATAGTAACTTGCAACTTTGAATGAAAATGTGCTTGCTTACAGCAACGTGCTATATGTTCTGAATGCCCGCATTGGGAATCTGTGTCAAAACTTTGTTAGGAATTATGTGATCCTTACTAGCTGGAAGTAAGGGAGATGGGGCATGAAGTTATTTCTAGGAGTTGGACACATACCAAGTTTAGCTCAGTTCTGGGCATCTTTGAAATACCTATACAAACTTGTTCCTACATAGTAACTTGCAACTATGAATGAAAATGTGCTTGCTTACAGCAACGTGCTATATGTTCTGAATGCCCGCATTGGGAATCTGTGTCAAAACTTTGTTAGGAATTATGTGATCCTTACTAGCTGGAAGTAAGGGAGATGGGGCATGAAGTTATTTCTAGGAGTTGGACACATACCAAGTTTAGCTCAGTTCTGGGCATCTTTGAAATACCTATACAAACTTGTTCCTACCTAGTAACTTGCATCTTTGAATGAGAATGTGCTTGCTTACAGCAACGTGCTATATGTTCTGAATGCCCGAATTGGGAATCTGTGTCAAAACTTTGTTAGGAATTATGTGATCCTTACTAGCTGGAAGTAAGGGAGATGGGGCATGAAGTTATTTCTAGGAGTTGGACACATACCAAGTTTAGCTCAGTTCTGGGCATCTTTGAAATACCTATACAAACTTGTTCCTACATAGTAACTTGCAACTTTGAATGAAAATGTGCTTGCTTACAGCAACGTGCTATATGTTCTGAATGCCCGAATTGGGAATCTGTGTCAAAACTTTGTTAGGAATTATGTGATCCTTACTAGCTGGAAGTAAGGGAGATGGGGCATGAAGTTATTTCTAGGAGTTGGACACATACCAAGTTTAGCTCAGTTCTGGGCATCTTTGAAATACCTATACAAACTTGTTCCTACATAGTAACTTGCATCTTTGAATGAGAATCTGCTTGCTTACAGCAACGTGCTATATGTTCTGAATGCCCGAATTGGGAATCTGTGTCAAAACTTTGTTAGGAATTATGTGATCCTTACTAGCTGGAAGTAAGGGAGATGCGGCATGAAGTTATTTCTTGGAGTTGGAGACATACCAAGTTTAGCTCAGTTCTGGGCATCTTTGAAATACCTATACAAACTTGTTCCTACATAGTAACTTGCAACTTTGAATGAGAATGTGCTTGCTTGCAGCAACGTGCTATATGTTCTGAATGCCCGAATAGTGAATCTGTGTCAAAACTTTGTTAGGAATTATGCGATCCTTACTAGCTGGAAGTAAGGGAGATGGGGCATGAAGTTATTTCTAGGAGTTGGACACATACCAAGTTTAGCTCAGTTCTGGGCATCTTTGAAATACCTATTCAAACTTGTTCCTACATAGTAACTTGCATCTTTGAATGAGAATGTGCTTGCTTACAGCAACGTGCTATATGTTCTGAATGCCCGAATTGGCAATCTGTGTCAAAACTTTGTTAGGAATTATGCGATCCTTACTAGCTGGAAGTAAGGGAGATGGGGCATGAAGTTATTTCTAGGAGTTGGACACATACCAAGTTTAGCTCAGTTCTGGGCATCTTTGAAATACCTATACAAACTTGTTCCTACATAGTAACTTGCAACTTTGAATGAAAATGTGCTTGCTTACAGCAACGTTCTATATGTTCTGAATGCCCGAATTGGGAATCTGTGTCAAAACTTTGTTAGGAATTATGTGATCCTTACTAGCTGGAAGTAAGGGAGATGGGGCATGAAGTTATTTCTAGGAGTTGGACACATACCAAGTTTAGCTCAGTTCTGGGCATCTTTGAAATACCTATACTAACTTGTTCCTACATAGTAACTTGCAACTTTGAATGAGAATGTGCTTGCTTGCAGCAACGTGCTATATGTTCTGAATGCCCGAATAGGGAATCTGTGTCAAAACTTTGTTAGGAATTATGTGATCCTTACTAGCTGGAAGTAAGGGAGATGGGGCATGAAGTTATTTCTTGGAGTTGGACACATACCAAGTTTAGCTCAGTTCTGGGCATCTTTGAAATACCTATACAAACTTGTTCCTACATAGTAACTTGCATCTTTGAATGAGAATGTGCTTGCTTACAGCAACGTGCTATATGTTCTGAATGCCCGAATTGGCAATCTGTGTCAAAACTTTGTTAGGAATTATGTGATCCTTACTAGCTGGAAGTAAGGGAGATGGGGCATGAAGTTATTTCTAGGAGTTGGACACATACCAAGTTTAGCTCAGTTCTGGGCATCTTTGAAATACCTATACAAACTTGTTCCTACATAGTAACTTGCATCTTTGAATGAGAATCTGCTTGCTTACAGCAACGTGCTATATGTTCTGAATGCCCGAATTGGGAATCTGTGTCAAAACTTTGTTAGGAATTATGTGATCCTTACTAGCTGGAAGTAAGGGAGATGGGTCATGAAGTTATTTCTAGGAGTTGGACACATACCAAGTTTAGCTAGGTTCTGGGCATCTTTGAAATACCTATACAAACTTGTTCCTACATAGTAACTTGCATCTATGAATGAGAATGTGCTTGCTTACAGCAACGTGCTATATGTTCTGAATGCCCGAATTGGCAATCTGTGTCAAAACTTTGTTAGGAATTATGTGATCCTTACTAGCTGGAAGTAAGGGAGATGGGGCATGAAGTTATTTCTAGGAGTTGGACACATACCAAGTTTAGCTCAGTTCTGGGCATCTTTGAAATACCTATACAAACTTGTTCCTACATAGTAACTTGCAACTTTGAATGAGCATGTGCTTGATTACAGCAACGTGCTATATGTTCTGAATGCCCGAATTGGGAATCTGTGTCAAAACTTTGTTAGGAATTATGTGATCCTTACTAGCTGGAAGTAAGGGAGATGGGGCATGAAGTTATTTCTAAGAGTTGGACACATACCAAGTTTAGCTCAGTTCTGGGCATCTTTGAAATACCTATACAAACTTGTTCCTACATAGTAACTTGCAACTTTGAATGAGAATGTGCTTACTTACAGCAACGTGCTATATGTTCTGAATGCCCGAATTGGGAATCTGTGTCAAAACTTTGTTAGGAATTATGTGATCCTTACTAGCTGGAAGTAAGGGAGATGGGGCATCAAGTTATTTCTAGGAGTTGGACACATACCAAGTTTAGCTCAGTTCTGGGCATCTTTGAAATACCTATACAAACTTGTTCCTACATAGTAACTTGCATCTTTGAATGAGAATGTGCTTGCTTACAGCAACGTGCTATATGTTCTGAATGCACGAATTGGCAATCTGTGTCAAAACTTTGTTAGGAATTATGTGATCCTTACTAGCTGGAAGTAAGGGAGATGGGGCATGAAGTTATTTCTAGGAGTTGGACACATACCAAGTTTAGCTCAGTTCTGGGCATCTTTGAAATACCTATACAAACTTGTTCCTACATAGTAACTTGCAACTTTGAATGAGAATGTGCTTGCTTACAGCAACGTGCTATAGGTTCTGAATGCCCGAATTGGGAATCTGTGTCAAAACTTTGTTAGGAATTATGTGATCCTTACTAGCTGGAAGTAAGGGAGATGGGGCATGAAGTTATTTCTTGGAGATGGAGACATACCAAGTTTAGCTCAGTTCTGGGCATCTTTGAAATACCTATACAAACTTGTTCCTACATAGTAACTTGCAACTTTCAATGAGAATGTGCTTGCTTGCAGCAACGTGCTATAGGTTCTGAATGCCCGATTTGGGAATCTGTGCCAAACTTTGTTAGGAATTATGTGATCCTTACTAGCTGGAAGTAAGGGAGATGGGGCATGAAGTTATTTCTAGGAGTTGGACACATACCAAGTTTAGCTCAGTTCTGGGCATCTTTGAAATACCTATACAAACTTGTTCCTACATAGTAACTTGCATCTTTGAATGAGAATGTGCTTGCTTACAGCAACGTGCTATATGTTCTGAATGCCCGAATTGGGAATCTGTGTCAAAACTTTGTTAGGAATTATGTGATCCTTACTAGCTGGAAGTAAGGGAGATGGGGCATGAAGTTATTTCTAGGAGTTGGACACATACCAAGTTTAGCTCAGTTCTGGGCATCTTTGAAATACCTTTACAAACTTGTTCCTACATAGTAACTTGCAACTTTGAATGAGAATGTGCTTGCTTACAGCAACGTGCTATATGTTCTGAATGCCCGAATTGGGAATCTGTGTCAAAACTTTGTTAGGAATTATGTGATCCTTACTAGCTGGAAGTAAGGGAGATGGGGCATGAAGTTATTTCTAGGAGTTGGACACATACCAAGTTTAGCTCAGTTTTTGGCATCTTTGAAATACCTATACAAACTTGTTCCTACATAGTAACTTGCAACTTTGAATGAAAATGTGCTTGCTTACAGCAACGTGCTATATGTTCTAAATGCCCGAATTGGCAATCTGTGTCAAAACTTTGTTAGGAATTATGTGATCCTTACTAGCTTTAAGTAAGGGAGATGGGGCATGAAGTTATTTCTAGGAGTTGGACACATACCAAGTTTAGCTCAGTTCTGGGCATCTTTGAAATACCTATACAAACTTGTTCCTACATAGTAACTTGCAACTTTGAATGAGAATGTGCTTGCTTGCAGCAACGTGCTATATGTTCTGAATGCCCGAATTGGGAATCTGTGTCAAAACTTTGTTAGGAATTATGTGATCCTTACTAGCTGGAAGTAAGGGAGATGGGGCATGAAGTTATTTCTAGGAGTTGGACACATACCAAGTTTAGCTCAGTTCTGGGCATCTTTGAAATACCTATACAAACTTGTTCCTACATAGTAACTTGCATCTTTGAATGAGAATCTGCTTGCTTACAGCAACGTGCTATATGTTCTGAATGCCCGAATTGGCAATCTGTGTCAAAACTTTGTTAGGAATTATGTGATCCTTACTAGCTGGAAGTAAGGGAGATGGGGCATGAAGTTATTTCTAGGAGTTGGACACATACCAAGTTTAGCTCAGTTCTGGGCATCTTTGAAATACCTATACAAACTTGTTCCTACATAGTAACTTGCATCTTTAATGAGAATCTGCTTGCTTACAGCAACGTGCTATATGTTCTCAATGCCCGAATTGGGAATCTGTGTCAAAACTTTGTTAGCAATTATGTGATCCTTACTAGCTGGAAGTAAGGGAGATGGGGCATGAAGTTATTTCTAGGAGTTGGACACATACCAAGTTTAGCTCAGTTCTGGGCATCTTTGAAATACCTGTACAAACTTGTTCCTACATAGTAACTTGCAACTTTGAATGAGAATGTGCTTGCTTACAGCAACGTGCTATATGTTCTGAATGCCCGAATTTGGAATCTGTGTCAAAACTTTGTTAGGAATTATGTGATCCTTACTAGCTGGAAGTAAGGGAGATGGGGCATGAAGTTATTTCTAGGAGTTGGACACATACCAAGTTTAGCTCCGTTCTGGGCATCTTTGAAATACCTATACAAACTTGTTCCTACATAGTAACTTGCATCTTTGAATGAGAATCTGCTTGCTTACAGCAACGTGCTATATGTTCTGAATGCCCGAATTGGGAATCTGTGTCAAAACTTTGTTAGGAATTATGTGATCCTTACTAGCTGGAAGTAAGGGAGATGGGGAATGAAGTTATTTCTAGGAGTTGGACACATACCAAGTTTAGCTCAGTTCTGGGCATCTTTGAAATACCTATACAAACTTGTTCATACATAGTAACTTGCATCTTTGAATGAGAATGTGCTTGCTTACAGCAACGTGCTATATGTTCTGAATGCCCGAATTGGCAATCTGTGTCAAAACTTTGTTAGGAATTATGTGATCCTTACTAGCTGGAAGTAAGGGAGATGGGGCATGAAGTTATTTCTAGGAGTTGGACACATACCAAGTTTAGCTCAGTTCTGGGCATCTTTGAAATACCTATACAAACTTGTTCCTACATAGTAACTTGCATCTTTAATGAGAATCTGCTTGCTTACAGCAACGTGCTATATGTTCTGAATGCCCGAATTGGCAATCTGTGTCAAAACTTTGTTAGGAATTATGTGATCCTTACTAGCTGGAAGTAAGGGAGATGGGGCATGAAGTTATTTCTAGGAGTTGGACACATACCAAGTTTAGCTCAGTTCTGGGCATCTTTGAAATACCTATACAAACTTGTTCCTACATAGTAACTTGCAACTTTGAATGAGAAACTGCTTGCTTACAGCAACGTGCTATATGTTCTGAATGCCCGAATTGGGAATCTGTGTCAAAACATTGTTAGGAATTATGTGATCCTTACTAGCTGGAAGTAAGGGAGATGGGGCATGAAGTTATTTCTAGGAGTTGGACACATACCAAGTTTAGCTCAGTTCTGGGCATCTTTGAAATACCTATACAAACTTGTTCCTACATAGTAACTTGCAACTTTGAATGAGAATGTGCTTGCTTGCAGCAACGTGCTATATGTTCTGAATGCCCGATTTGGGAATCTGTGTCAAAACTTTGTTAGGAATTACGTGATCCTTACTAGCTGGAAGTAAGGGAGATGGAGCATGAAGTTATATCTAGGAGTTGGACACATACCAAGTTTAGCTCAGTTCTGGGCATCTTTGAAATACCTATACAAACTTGTTCCTACATAGTAACTTGCATCTTTGAATGAGAATCTGCTTGCTTACAGCAACGTGCTATATGTTCTGAATGCCCGAATTGGCAATCTGTGTCAAAACTTTGTTAGGAATTATGTGATCCTTACTAGCTGGAAGTAAGGGAGATGGGGCATGAAGTTATTTCTAGGAGTTGGACACATCCCAAGTTTAGCTCAGTTCTGGGCATCTTTGAAATACCTATACAAACTTGTTCCTACATAGTAACTTGCATCTTTAATGAGAATCTGCTTGCTTACAGCAACGTGCTATATGTTCTGAATGCCCGAAATAGCAATCTGTGTCAAAACTTTGTTAGGAATTATGTGATCCTTACTAGCTGGAAGTAAGGGAGATGGGGCATGAAGTTATTTCTAGGAGTTGGACACATACCAAGTTTAGCTCAGTTCTGGGCATCTTTGAAATACCTATACAAACTTGTTCCTACATAGTAACTTGCAACTTTGAATGAGAATCTGCTTGCTTACAGCAACGTGCTATATGTTCTGAATGCCCGAATTGGGAATCTGTGTCAAAACTTTGTTAGGAATTATGTGATCCTTACTAGCTGGAAGTAAGGGAGATGGGGCATGAAGTTATTTCTTGGAGTTGGAGACATACCAAGTTTAGCTCAGTTCTGGGCATCTTTGAAATACCTATACAAACTTGTTCCTACATAGTAACTTGCAACTTTGAATGAGAATGTGCTTGCTTACAGCAACGTGCTATATGTTCTGAATGCCCGAATTGGGAATCTGTGTCAAAACTTTGTTAGGAATTATGTGATCCTTACTAGCTGGAAGTAAGGGAGATGGGGCATGAAGTTATTTCTAGGAGTTGGACACATACCAAGTTTAGCTCAGTTCTGGGCATCTTTGAAATACCTATACAAACTTGTTCCTACATAGTAACTTGCATCTTTGAATGAGAATGTGCTTGCTTACAGCAACGTGCTATATGTTCTGAATGCCCGAATTGGGAATCTGTGTCAAAACTTTGTTAGGAATTATGTGATCCTTACTAGCTGGAAGTAAGGGAGATGGGGCATGAAGTTATTTCTTGGAGTTGGAGACATACCAAGTTTAGCTCAGTTCTGGGCATCTTTGAAATACCTATACAAACTTGTTCCTACATAGTAACTTGCAACTTTGAATGAGAATGTGCTTGCTTGCAGCAACGTGCTATATGTTCTGAATGCCCGAATAGGGAATCTGTGTCAAAACTTTGTTAGGAATTATGTGATCCTTACTAGCTGGAAGTAAGGGAGATGGGGCATGAAGTTATTTCTAGGAGTTGGACACATACCAAGTTTAGCTCAGTTCTGGGCATCTTTGAAATACCTATACAAACTTGTTCCTACCCAGTAACTTGCATCTTTCAATGAGAATCTGTTTGCTTACAGCAACGTGCTATATGTTCTGAATGCCCGAATTGGGAATCTGTGTCAAAACTTTGTTAGGAATTATGTGATCCTTACTAGCTGGAAGTAAGGGAGATGGGGCATGAAGTTATTTCTAGGAGTTGGACACATACCAAGTTTAGCTCAGTTCTGGGCATCTTTGAAATACCTATACAAACTTGTTCCTACATAGTAACTTGCAACTTTGAATGAAAATGTGCTTGCTTACAGCAACGTGCTATATGTTCTGAATGCCCGAATTGGGAATCTGTGTCAAAACTTTGTTAGGAATTATGTGATCCTTACTAGCTGGAAGTAAGGGAGATGGGGCATGAAGTTATTTCTAGGAGTTGGACACATACCAAGTTTAGCTCAGTTCTGGGCATCTTTGAAATACCTATACAAACTTGTTCCTACATAGTAACTTGCATCTTTGAATGAGAATCTGCTTGCTTACAGCAACGTGCTATATGTTCTGAATGCCCGAATTGGGAATCTGTGTCAAAACTTTCTTAGGAATTATGTGATCCTTACTAGCTGGAAGTAAGGGAGATGGGGCATGAAGTTATTTCTAGGAGTTGGACACATACCAAGTTTAGCTCAGTTCTGGGCATCTTTGAAATACCTATACAAACTTTTTCCTACATCGTAACTTGCAACTTTGAATGAGAATGTGCTTGCTTACAGCAACGTGCTATATGTTCTGAATACCCGAATTGGGATTCTGTGTCAAAACTTTGTTAGGAATTATGTGATCCTTACTAGCTGGAAGTAAGGGAGATGGGGCATGAAGTTATTTCTAGGAGTTGGACACATACCAAGTTTAGCTCAGTTCTGGGCATCTTTGTAATACCTATACAAACTTGTTCCTACATAGTAACTTGCAACTTTGAATGAGAATCTGCTTGCTTACAGCAACGTGCTATATGTTCTGAATGCCCGAATTGGGAATCTGGGTCAAAACTTTGTTAGGAATTATGTGATCCTTACTAGCTGGAAGTAAGGGAGATGGGGCATGAAGTTATTTCTAGGAGTTGGACACATACCAAGTTTAGCTCAGTTCTGGGCATCTTTGAAATACCTATACAAACTTGTTCCTACATAGTAACTTGCATCATTGAATGAGAATGTGCTTGCTTACAGCAACGTGCTATATGTTCTGAATGCCCGAATTGGGAATCTGTGTCAAAACTTTGTTAGGAATTATGTGATCCTTACTAGCTGGAAGTAAGGGAGATGGGGCATGAAGTTATTTCTTGGAGTTGGAGACATACCAAGTTTAGCTCAGTTCTGGGCATCTTTGAAATACCTATACAAACTTGTTCCTACATAGTAACTTGCAACTTTGAATGAGAATGTTCTTGCTTGCAGCAACGTGCTATATGTTCTGAATGCCCGAATAGGGAATCTGTGTCAAAACTTTGTTAGGAATTATGTGATCCTTACTAGCTGGAAGTAAGGGAGATGGGGCATGAAGTTATTTCTAGGAGTTGGACACATACCAAGTTTAGCTCAGTTCTGGGCATCTTTGAAATACCTATACAAACTTGTTCCTACCTAGTAACTTGCAACTTTGAATGAGAATGTGCTTGCTTGCAGCAACGTGCTATATGTTCTGAATGCCCGAATAGGGAATCTGTGTCAAAACTTTGTTAGGAATTATGTGATCCTTACTAGCTGGAAGTAAGGGAAATGGAGCATGAAGTTATTTCTAGGAGTTGGACACATATCAAGTTTAGCTCAGTTCTGGGCATCTTTGAAATACCTATACAAACTTGTTCCTACCTAGTAACTTGCATCTTTGAATGAGAATGTGCTTGCTTACAGCAACGTGCTATATGTTCTGAATGCCCGAATAGGGAATCTGTGTCAAAACTTTGTTAGGAATTATGTGATCCTTACTAGCTGGAAGTAAGAGAGATGGGGCATGAAGTTATTTCTAGGAGTTGGACACATACCAAGTTTAGCTCAGTTCTGGGCATCTTTGAAATACCTATACAAACTTGTTCCTACCTAGTAACTTGCATCTTTGAATGAGAATGTGCTTGCTTACAGCAACGTGCTATATGTTCTGAATGCCCGAATAGGGAATCTGTGTCAAAACTTTGTTAGGAATTATGTGATCCTTACTAGCTGGAAGTAAGGGAGATGGGGCATGAAGTTATTTCTAGGAGTTGGACACATACCAAGTTTAGCTCAGTTCTGGGCATCTTTGAAATACCTATACAAACTTGTTCCTACCTAGTAACTGGCATCTTTGAATGAGAATCTGCTTGCTTACAGCAACGTGCTATATGTTCTGAATGCCCGAATTGGCAATCTGTGTCAAAACTTTGTTAGGAATTATGTGATCCTTACTAGCTGGAAGTAAGGGAGATGGGGCATGAAGTTATTTCTAGGAGTTGGACACATACCAAGTTTAGCTCAGTTCTGGGCATCTTTGAAATACCTATACAAACTTGTTCCTACATAGTAACTTGCAACTTTGAATGAGAATGTGCTTGCTTACAGCAACGTGCTATATGTTCTGAATGCCCGAATAGGGAATCTGTGTCAAAACTTTGTTAGGAATTATGTGATCCTTACTAGCTGGAAGTAAGGGAGATGGGGCATGAAGTTATTTCTCGGAGTTGGACACATACCAAGTTTAGCTCAGTTCTGGGCATCTATGAAATACCTATACAAACTTGTTCCTACCTAGTAACTTGCATCTTTGAATGAAAATGTGCTTGCTTACAGCAACGTGCTATATGTTCTGAATGCCCGAATTGGGAATCTGTGTCAAAACTTTGTTAGGAATTATGTGATCCTTACTAGCTGGAAGTAAGGGAGATGGGGCATGAAGTTATTTCTAGGAGTTGGACACATACCAAGTTTAGCTCAGTTCTGGGCATCTTTGAAATACCTATACAAACTTGTTCCTACATAGTAACTTGCAACTTTGAATGAGAATGTGCTTGCTTACAGCAACGTGCTATATGTTCTAAATGCCCGAATTGGGAATCTGTGTCAAAACTTTGTTAGGAATTATGTGATCCTTACTAGCTGGAAGTAAGGGAGATGGGGCATGAAGTTATTTCTAGGAGTTGGACACATACCAAGTTTAGCTCAGTTCTGGGCATCTTTGAAATACCTATACAAACTTGTTCCTACATAGTAACTTGCAACTTTGAATGAAAATGTGCTTGCTTACAGCAACGTGCTATATGTTCTGAATGCCCGAATTGGGAATCTGTGTCAAAACTTTGTTAGGAATTATGTGATCCTTACTAGCTGGAAGTAAGGGAGATGCGGCATGAAGTTATTTCTAGGAGTTGGACACATACCAAGTTTAGCTCAGTTCTGGGCATCTTTGAAATACCTATACAAACTTGTTCCTACATAGTAACTTGCAACTTTGAATGAGAATGTGCTTGCTTGCAGCAACGTGCTATATGTTCTGAATGCCCGAATTGGGAATCTGTGTCAAAACTTTGTTAGGATTTATGTGATCCTTACTAGCTGGAAGTAAGGGAGATGGGGCATGAAGTTATTTCTTGGAGTTGGACACATACCAAGTTTAGCTCAGTTCTGGGCATCTTTGAAATACCTATACAAACTTGTTCCTACATAGTAACTTGCAACTTTGAATGAGAATGTGTTTGCTTGCAGCAACGTGCTATATGTTCTGAATGCCCGAATTGGGAATCTGTGTCAAAACTTTGTTAGGAATTATGTGATCCTTACTAGCTGGAAGTAAGGGAGATGGGGCATGAAGTTATTTCTAGGAGTTGGACACATACCAAGTTTAGCTCAGTTCTGGGCATCTTTGAAATACCTATACAAACTTGTTCCTACCTAGTAACTTGCATATTTGAATGAGAATCTGCTTGCTTACAGCAACGTGCTATATGTTCTGAATGCCCGAATTGGGAATCTGTGTCAAAACTTTGTTAGGAATTATGTGATCCTTACTAGCTGGAAGTAAGGGAGATGGGGCATGAAGTTATTTCTAGGAGTTGGACACATACCAAGTTTAGCTCAGTTCTGGGCATCTTTGAAATACCTATACAAACTTGTTCCTACCTAGTAACTTGCATCTTTGAATGAGAATCTGCTTGCTTACAGAAACGTGCTATATGTTCTGAATGCCCGAATTGGGAATCTGTGTCAAAACTTTGTTAGGAATTATGTGATCCTTACTAGCTGGAAGTAAGGGAGATGGGGCATGAAGTTATTTCTAGGAGTTGGACACATACCAAGTTTAGCTCAGTTCTGGGCATCTTTGAAATACCTATACAAACTTGTTCCTACATAGTAACTTGCAACTTTTAATGAAAATGTGCTTGCTTACAGCAACGTGCTATATGTTCTGAATGCCCGAATTGGGAATCTGTGTCAAAACTTTGTTAGGAATTATGTGATCCTTACTAGCTGGAAGTAAGGGAGATGCGGCATGAAGTTATTTCTAGGAGTTGGACACATACCAAGTTTAGCTCAGTTCTGGGCATCTTTGAAATACCTATACAAACTTGTTCCTACATAGTAACTTGCAACTTTGAATGAGAATGTGCTTGCTTACAGCAACGTGCTATATGTTCTGAATGCCCGAATTGGGAATCTGTGTCAAAACTTTGTTAGGAATTATGTGATCCTTACTAGCTGGAAGTAAGGGAGATGGGGCATGAAGTTATTTCTAGGAGTTGGAAACATACCAAGTTTAGCTCAGTTCTGGGCATCTTTGAAATACCTATACAAACTTGTTCCTACATAGTAACTTGCAACTTTGAATGAGAATGTGCTTGCTTACAGCAACGTGCTATATGTTCTGAATGCCCGAATTGGGAATCTGTGTCAAAACTTTGTTAGGAATTATGTGATCCTTACTAGCTGGAAGTAAGGGAGATGGGGCATGAAGTTATTTCTCGGAGTTGGACACATACCAAGTTTAGCTCAGTTCTGGGCATCTATGAAATACCTATACAAACTTGTTCCTACATAGTAACTTGCAACTTTGAATGAGAATGTTCTTGCTTACAGCAACGTGCTATATGTTCTGAATGCCCGAATTGGGAATCTGTGTCAAAACTTTGTTAGGAATTATGTGATCCTTACTAGCTGGAAGTAAGGGAGATGGGGCATGAAGTTATTTCTCGGAGTTGGACACATACCAAGTTTAGCTCAGTTCTGGGCATCTTTGAAATACCTATACAAACTTGTTCCTACATAGTAACTTGCATCTTTGAATGAGAATGTGCTTGCTTGCAGCAACGTGCTATATGTTCTGAATGCCCGAATTGGGAATCTGTGTCAAAACTTTGTTAGGAATTATGTGATCCTTACTAGCTGGAAGTAAGGGAGATGGGGCATGAAGTTATTTCTAGGAGTTGGACACATACCAATTTTAGCTCAGTTCTGGGCATCTTTGAAATACCTATACAAACTTGTTCCTACATAGTAACTTGCATCTTTGAATGAGAATGTGCTTGCTTGCAGCAACGTGCTATATGTTCTGAATGCCCGAATTGGGAATCTGTGTCAAAACTTTGTTAGGAATTATGTGATCCTTACTAGCTGGAAGTAAGTGAGATGGGGCATGAAGTTATTTCTAGGAGTTGGACACATACCAAGTTTAGCTCAGTTCTGGGCATCTTTGAAATACCTATACAAACTTGTTCCTACATAGTAACTTGCATCTTTGAATGAGAATGTGCTTGCTTACAGCAACGTGCTATATGTTCTGAATGCCCGAATTGGGAATCTGTGTCAAAACTTTGTTAAGAATTATGTGATCCTTACTAGCTGGAAGTAAGGGAGATGGGGCATGAAGTTATTTCTAGGATTTGGACACATACCAAGTTTAGCTCAGTTCTGGGCATCTTTGAAATACCTATACAAACTTGTTCCTACATAGTAACTTGCAACTTTGAATGAGAATGTGCTTGCTTGCAGCAACGTGCTATATGTTCTGAATGCCCGAATAGGGAATCTGTGTCAAAACTTTGTTAGGAATTATGTGATCCTTACTAGCTGGAAGTAAGGGAGATGGGGCATGAAGTTATTTCTAGGAGTTGGACACATACCAAGTTTAGCTCAGTTCTGGGCATCTGTGAAATACCTATACAAACTTGTTCCTACATAGTAACTTGCATCTTTGAATGAGAATGTGCTTGCTTGCAGCAACGTGCTCTATGTTCTGAATGCCCGAATAGGGAATCTGTGTCAAAACTTTGTTAGGAATTATGTGATCCTTACTAGCTGGAAGTAAGGGAGATGGGGCATGAAGTTATTTCTAGGAGTTGGACACATACCAAGTTTAGCTCAGTTCTGGGCATCTTTGAAATACCTATACAAACTTGTTCCTACATAGTAACTTGCATCTTTGAATGAGAATGTGCTTGCTTACAGCAACGTGCTATATGTTCTGAATGCCCGAATTGGGAATCTGTGTCAAAACTTTGTTAGGAATTATGTGATCCTTACTAGCTGGAAGTAAGGGAGATGGGGCATGAAGTTATTTCTCGGAGTTGGACACATACCAAGTTTAGCTCAGTTCTGGGCATCTTTGAAATACCTATACAAACTTGTTCCTACATAGTAACTTGCAACTTTGAATGAGAATGTGCTTGCTTACAGCAACGTGCTATATGTTCTGAATGCCCGAATTGGGAATCTGTGTCAAAACTTTGTTAGGAATTATGTGATCCTTACTAGCTGGAAGTAAGGGAGATGGGGCATGAAGTTATTTCTAGGAGTTGGACACATACCAATTTTAGCTCAGTTCTGGGCATCTTTGAAATACCTATACAAACTTGTTCCTACATAGTAACTTGCATCTTTGAATGAGAATCTGCTTGCTTGCAGCAACGTGCTATATGTTCTGAATGTCCGAATTGGGAATCTGTGTCAAAACTTTGTTAGGAATTATGTGATCCTTACTAGCTGGAAGTAAGGGAGATGGGGCATGAAGTTATTTCTTGGAGTTGGAGACATACCAAGTTTAGCTCAGTTCTGGGCATCTTTGAAATACCTATACAAACTTGTTCCTACATAGTAACTTGCAACTTTGAATGAGAATGTGCTTGCTTGCAGCAACGTGCTATATGTTCTGAATGCCCAATTTGGGAATCTGTGTCAAAACTTTGTTAGGAATTATGTCATCCTTACTAGCTGGAAGTAAGGGAGATGGGGCATGAAGTTATTTCTTGGAGTTGGAGACATACCAAGTTTAGCTCAGTTCTGGGCATCTTTGAAATACCTATACAAACTTGTTCCTACATAGTAACTTGCAACTTTGAATGAGAATGTGCTTGCTTGCAGCAACGTGCTATATGTTCTGAATGCCCGAATAGGGAATCTGTGTCAAAACTTTGTTAGGAATTATGTGATCCTTACTAGCTGGAAGTAAGGGAGATGGGGCATGAAGTTATTTCTAGGAGTTGGACACATACCAAGTTTAGCTCAGTTCTGGGCATCTGTGAAATACCTATACAAACTTGTTCCTACATAGTAACTTGCATCTTTGAATGAGAATGTGCTTGCTTGCAGCAACGTGCTCTATGTTCTGAATGCCCGAATAGGGAATCTGTGTCAAAACTTTGTTAGGAATTATGTGATCCTTACTAGCTGGAAGTAAGGGAGATGGGGCATGAAGTTATTTCTAGGAGTTGGACACATACCAAGTTTAGCTCAGTTCTGGGCATCTTTGAAATACCTATACAAACTTGTTCCTACATAGTAACTTGCAACTTTGAATGAGAATGTGCTTGCTTACAGCAACGTGCTATATGTTCTGAATGCCCGAATTGGGAATCTGTGTCAAAACTTTGTTAGGAATTATGTGATCCTTACTAGCTGGAAGTAAGGGAGATGGGGCATGAAGTTATTTCTCGGAGTTGGACACATACCAAGTTTAGCTCAGTTCTGGGCATCTTTGAAATACCTATACAAACTTGTTCCTACATAGTAACTTGCAACTTTGAATGAGAATGTGCTTGCTTACAGCAACGTGCTATATGTTCTGAATGCCCGAATTGGGAATCTGTGTCAAAACTTTGTTAGGAATTATGTGATCCTTACTAGCTGGAAGTAAGGGAGATGGGGCATGAAGTTATTTCTAGGAGTTGGACACATACCAAGTTTAGCTCAGTTCTGGGCATCTTTGAAATACCTATACAAACTTGTTCCTACATAGTAACTTGCATCTTTGAATGAGAATCTGCTTGCTTACAGCAACGTGCTATATGTTCTGAATGTCCGAATTGGGAATCTGTGTCAAAACTTTGTTAGGAATTATGTGATCCTTACTAGCTGGAAGTAAGGGAGATGGGGCATGAAGTTATTTCTTGGAGTTGGAGACATACCAAGTTTAGCTCAGTTCTGGGCATCTTTGAAATACCTATACAAACTTGTTCCTACATAGTAACTTGCAACTTTGAATGAGAATGTGCTTGCTTGCAGCAACGTGCTATATGTTCTGAATGCCCAATTTGGGAATCTGTGTCAAAACTTTGTTAGGAATTATGTCATCCTTACTAGCTGGAAGTAAGGGAGATGGGGCATGAAGTTATTTCTTGGAGTTGGAGACATACCAAGTTTAGCTCAGTTCTGGGCATCTTTGAAATACCTATACAAACTTGTTCCTACATAGTAACTTGCAACTTTGAATGAGAATATGCTTGCTTGCACCAACGTGCCATATGTTCTGAATGCCCGAATTGGGAATCTGTGTCAAAACTTTGTTAGGAATTATGTGATCCTTAATAGCTGGAAGTAAGGGAGATGGAGCATAAAGTTATTTCTAGGAGTTGGACACATACCAAGTTTAGCTCAGTTCTGGGCATCTTTGAAATACCTATACAAACTTGTTCCTACCTAGTAACTTGCATCTTTGAATGAGAATGTGCTTGCTTACAGCAACGTGCTATATGTTCTGAATGCCCGAATTGGGAATCTGTGTCAAAACTTTGTTAGGAATTATGTGTTCCTTACTAGCTGGAAGTAAGGGAGATGGGGCATGAAGTTATTTCTAGGAGTTGGACACATACCAAGTTTAGCTCAGTTCTGGGCATCTTTGAAATACCTATACAAACTTGTTCCTACATAGTAACTTGCATCTTTGAATGAGAATCTGCTTGCTTACAGCAACGTGCTATATGTTCTGAATGCCCGAATTGGGAATCTGTGTCAAAACTTTGTTAGGAATTATGTGATCCTTACTAGCTGGAAGTAAGGGAGATGGGGCATGAAGTTATTTCTAGGAGTTGGACACATACCAAGTTTAGCTCAGTTCTGGGCCTCTTTGAAATACCTATACAAACTTGTTCCTACATAGTAACTTGCAACTTTGAATGAGAATGTGCTTGCTTACAGCAACGTGCTATATGTTCTGAATGCCCGAATTGGGAATCTGTCTCAAAACTTTGTTAGGAATTATGTGATCCTTACTAGCTGGAAGTAAGGGAGATGGGGCATGAAGTTATTTCTAGGAGTTGGACACATACGAAGTTTAGCTCAGTTCTGGGCATCTTTGAAATACCTATACAAACTTGTTCCTACATAGTAACTTGCAACTTTGAATGAGAATATGCTTGCTTGCACCAACGTGCCATATGTTCTGAATGCCCGAATTGGGAATCTGTGTCAAAACTTTGTTAGGAATTATGTGATCCTTAATAGCTGGAAGTAAGGGAGATGGAGCATAAAGTTATTTCTAGGAGTTGGACACATACCAAGTTTAGCTCAGTTCTGGGCATCTTTGAAATACCTATACAAACTTGTTCCTACCTAGTAACTTGCATCTTTGAATGAGAATGTGCTTGCTTACAGCAACGTGCTATATGTTCTGAATGCCCGAATTGGGAATCTGTGTCAAAACTTTGTTAGGAATTATGTGTTCCTTACTAGCTGGAAGTAAGGGAGATGGGGCATGAAGTTATTTCTAGGAGTTGGACACATACCAAGTTTAGCTCAGTTCTGGGCATCTTTGAAATACCTATACAAACTTGTTCCTACATAGTAACTTGCATCTTTGAATGAGAATCTGCTTGCTTACAGCAACGTGCTATATGTTCTGAATGCCCGAATTGGGAATCTGTGTCAAAACTTTGTTAGGAATTATGTGATCCTTACTAGCTGGAAGTAAGGGAGATGGGGCATGAAGTTATTTCTAGGAGTTGGACACATACCAAGTTTAGCTCAGTTCTGGGCCTCTTTGAAATACCTATACAAACTTGTTCCTACATAGTAACTTGCAACTTTGAATGAGAATGTGCTTGCTTACAGCAACGTGCTATATGTTCTGAATGCCCGAATTGGGAATCTGTCTCAAAACTTTGTTAGGAATTATGTGATCCTTACTAGCTGGAAGTAAGGGAGATGGGGCATGAAGTTATTTCTAGGAGTTGGACACATACGAAGTTTAGCTCAGTTCTGGGCCTCTTTGAAATACCTATACAAACTTGTTCCTACATAGTAACTTGCAACTTTGAATGAAAATGTGCTTGCTTACAGCAACGTGTTATATGTTCTGAATGCCCGAATTTGGAATCTGTGTCAAAACTTTGTTAGGAATTATGTGATCCTTACTAGCTGGAAGTAAGGGAGATGGGGCATGAAGTTATTTCTAGGAGTTGGACACATACCAAGTTTAGCTCAGTTCTGGGCATCTTTGAAATACCTATACAAACTTGTTCCTACATAGTAACTTGCATCTTTGAATGAGAATCTGCTTGCTTACAGCAACGTGCTATATGTTCTGAATGCCCGAATTGGGAATCTGTGTCAAAACTTTGTTAGGAATTATGTGATCCTTACTAGCTGGAAGTAAGGGAGATGGGGCATGAAGTTATTTCTAGGAGTTGGACACATACCAAGTTTAGCTCAGTTCTGGGCATCTTTGAAATACCTATACAAACTTGTTCCTACATAGTAACTTGCAACTTTGAATGAGAATGTGCTTGCTTACAGCAACGTGCTATATGTTCTGAATGCCCGAATTGGGAATCTGTGTCAAAACTTTGTTAGGAATTATGTGATCCTTACTAGCTGGAAGTAAGGGAGATGGGGCATGAAGTTATTTCTCGGAGTTGGACACATACCAAGTTTAGCTCAGTTCTGGGGATCTTTGAAATACCTATACAAACTTGTTCCTACATAGTAACTTGCAACTTTGAATGAAAATGTGCTTGCTTACAGCAACGTGCTATATGTTCTGAATGCCCGAATTGGGAATCTGTGTCAAAACTTTGTTAGGAATTATGTGATCCTTACTAGCTGGAAGTAAGGGAGATGGGGCATGAAGTTATTTCTAGGAGTTGGACACATACCAAGTTTAGCTCAGTTCTGGGCGTCTTTGAAATACCTATACAAACTTGTTCCTACATAGTAACTTGCATCTTTGAATGAGAATCTGCTTGCTTACAGCAACGTGCTATATGTTCTGAATGCCCGAATTGGGAATCTGTGTCAAAACTTTGTTAGGAATTATGTGATCCTTACTAGCTGGAAGTAAGGGAGATGGGGCATGAAGTTATTTCTTGGAGTTGGAGACATACTAAGTTTAGCTCAGTTCTGGGCATCTTTGAAATACCTATACAAACTTGTTCCTACATAGTAACTTGCAACTTTGAATGAGAATGTGCTTGCTTGCAGCAACGTGCTATATGTTCTGAATGCCCAATTTGGGAATCTGTGTCAAAACTTTGTTAGGAATTATGTCATCCTTACTAGCTGGAAGTAAGGGAGATGGGGCATGAAGTTATTTCTTGGAGTTGGAGACATACCAAGTTTAGCTCAGTTCTGGGCATCTTTGAAATACCTATACAAACTTGTTCCTACATAGTAACTTGCAACTTTGAATGAGAATGTGCTTGCTTGCAGCAACGTGCTATATGTTCTGAATGCCCGAATTGGGAATCTGTGTCAAAACTTTGTTAGGAATTATGTGACCTTACTAGCTGGAAGTAAGGGAGATGGAGCATAAAGTTATTTCTAGGAGTTGGACACATACCAAGTTTAGCTCAGTTCTGGGCATCTTTGAAATACCTATACAAACTTGTTCCTACCTAGTAACTTGCATCTTTGAATGAGAATGTGCTTGCTGACAGCAACGTGCTATATGATCTGAATGCCCGAATTGGGAATCTGTGTCAAAACTTTGTTAGGAATTATGTGTTCCTTACTAGCTGGAAGTAAGGGAGATGGGGCATGAAGTTATTTCTAGGAGTTGGACACATACCAAGTTTAGCTCAGTTCTGGGCATCTTTGAAATACCTATACAAACTTGTTCCTACATAGTAACTTGCATCTTTGAATGAGAATCTGCTTGCTTACAGCAACGTGCTATATGTTCTGAATGCCCGAATTGGGAATCTGTGTCAAAACTTTGTTAGGAATTATGTGATCCTTACTAGCTGGAAGTAAGGGAGACGGGGCATGAAGTTATTTCTAGGAGTTGGACACATACCAAGTTTAGCTCAGTTCTGGGCCTCTTTGAAATACCTATACAAACTTGTTCCTACATAGTAACTTGCAACTTTGAATGAAAATGTGCTTGCTTACAGCAACGTGCTATATGTTCTGAATGCCCGAATTGGGAATCTGTGTCAAAACTTTGTTAGGAATTATGTGATCCTTACTAGCTGGAAGTAAGGGAGACGGGGCATGAAGTTATTTCTAGGATTTGGACACATACCAAGTTTAGCTCAGTTCTGGGCATCTTTGAAATACCTATACAAACTTGTTCCTACATAGTAACTTGCAACTTTGAATGAGAATGTGCTTGCTTGCAGCAACGTGCTATATGTTCTGAATGCCCGAATTGGGAATCTGTGTCAAAACTTTGTTAGGAATTATGTGATCCTTACTAGCTGGAAGTAAGGGAGATGGGGCATGAAGTTATTTCTAGGAGTTGGACACATACCAAGTTGAGCTCAGTTCTGGGCATCTTTGAAATACCTATACAAACTTGTTCCTACATAGTAACTTGCATCTTTGAATGAGAATCTGCTTGCTTACAGCAACGTGCTATATGTTCTGAATGCCCGAATTGGGAATCTGTGTCAAAACTTTGTTATGAATTATGTGATCCTTACTAGCTGGAAGTAAGGGAGATGGGGCATGAAGTTATTTCTAGGAGTTGGACACATACGAAGTTTAGCTCAGTTCTGGGCCTCTTTGAAATACCTATACAAACTTGTTCCTACATAGTAACTTGCAACTTTGAATGAAAATGTGCTTGCTTACAGCAACATGCTATATGTTCTGAATGCCCGAATTGGGAATCTGTGTCAAAACTTTGTTAGGAATTATGTGATCCTTACTAGCTGGAAGTAAGTGAGATGGGGCATGAAGTTATTTCTAGGAGTTGGACACATACCAAGTTTAGCTCAGTTCTGGGCATCTTTGAAATACCTATACAAACTTGTTCCTACATAGTAACTTGCATCTTTGAATGAGAATCTGCTTGCTTACAGCAACGTGCTATATGTTCTGAATGCCCGAATTGGGAATCTGTGTCAAAACTTTGTTAGGAATTATGTGATCCTTACTAGCTGGAAGTAAGGGAGATGGGGCATGAAGTTATTTCTAGGAGTTGGACACATATCAAGTTTAGCTCAGTTCTGGGCATCTTTGAAATACCTATACAAACTTGTTCCTACATAGTAACTTGCAACTTTGAATGAAAATGTGCGTGCTTATAGCAACGTGCTATATGTTCTGAATGCCCGAATTGGGAATCTGTGTCAAAACTTTGTTAGGAATTATGTGATCCTTACTAGCTGGAAGTAAGGGAGATGGGGCATGAAGTTATTTCTAGGAGTTGGACACATATCAAGTTTAGCTCAGTTCTGGGCATCTTTGAAATACCTATACAAACTTGTTCCTACATAGTAACTTGCAACTTTGAATGAGAATGTGCTTGCTTACAGCAACGTGCTATATGTTCTGAATGCCCGAATTGGGAATCTGTGTCAAAACTTTGTTAGGAATTATGTGATCCTTACTAGCTGGAAGTAAGGGAGATGGGGCTTGAAGTTATTTCTAGGAGTTGGACACATATCAAGTTTAGCTCAGTTCTGGGCATCTTTGAAATACCTATACAAACTTGTTCCTACATAGTAACTTGCAACTTTGAATGAAAATGTGCTTTCTTACAGCAACGTGCTATATGTTCTGAATGCCCGAATTGGGAATCTGTGTCAAAACTTTGTTAGGAATTATGTGATCCTTACTAGCTGGAAGTAAGGGAGATGGGGCATGAAGTTATTTCTAGGAGTTGGACACATACCAAGTTTAGCTCAGTTCTGGGCATCTTTGAAATACCTATACAAACTTGTTCCTACATAGTAACTTGCATCTTTGAATGAGAATGTGCTTGCTTACAGCAACGTGCTATATGTTCTGAATGCCCGAATTGGCAATCTGTGTCAAAACTTTGTTAGGAATTATGCGATCCTTACTAGCTGGAAGTAAGGGAGATGGGGCATGAAGTTATTTCTAGGAGTTGGACACATACCAAGTTTAGCTCAGTTCTGGGCATCTTTGAAATACCTATACAAACTTGTTCCTACATAGTAACTTGCAACTTTGAATGAGAATGTGCTTGCTTGCAGCAACGTGCTATATGTTCTGAATGCCCGATTTGGGAATCTGTGTCAAAACTTTGTTAGGAATTATGCGATCCTTACTAGCTGGAAGTAAGGGAGATGGGGCATGAAGTTATTTCTAGGAGTTGGACACATACCAAGTTTAGCTCAGTTCTGGGCATCTTTGAAATACCTATACAAACTTGTTCCTACATAGTAACTTGCAACTTTGAATGAGAATGTGCTTGCTTGCAGCAACGTGCTATATGTTCTGAATGCCCGAATAGGGAATCTGTGTCAAAACTTTGTTAGGAATTATGTGATCCTTACTAGCTGGAAGTAAGGGAGATGGGGCATGAAGTTATTTCTAGGAGTTGGACACATACCAAGTTTAGCTCAGTTCTGGGCATCTTTGAAATACCTATACAAACTTGTTCCTACATAGTAACTTGCATCTTTGAATGAGAATCTGCTTGCTTACAGCAACGTGCTATATGTTCTGAATGCCCGAATTGGCAATCTGTGTCAAAACTTTGTTAGGAATTATGTGATCCTTACTAGCTGGAAGTAAGGGAGATGGGGCATGAAGTTATTTCTAGGAGTTGGACACATACCAAGTTTAGCTCAGTTCTGGGCATCTTTGAAATACCTAAACAAACTTGTTCCTACATAGTAACTTGCATCTTTGAATGAGAATGTGCTTGCTTGCAACAACGTGCTATATGTTCTGAATGCCCGAATTGGGAATCTGTGTCAAAACTGTTAGGAATTATGTGATCCTTACTAGCTGGAAGTAAGGGAGATGGGGCATGAAGTTATTTCTAGGAGTTGGACACATACCAAGTTTAGCTCAGTTCTGGGCATCTTTGAAATACCTATACAAACTTGTTCCTACATAGTAACTTGCATCTTTGAATGAGAATCTGCTTGCTTACAGCAACGTGCTATATGTTCTGAATGCCCGAATTGAGAATGTGTGTCAAAACTTTGTTAGGAATTATGTGATCCTTACTAGCTGGAAGTAAGGGAGATGGGGCATGAAGTTATTTCTAGGAGTTGGACACATACCAAGTTTAGCTCAGTTCTGGGCATCTTTGAAATACCTATACAAACTTGTTCCTACATAGTAACTTGCAACTTTGAATGAGAATGTGCTTGCTTACAGCAACGTGCTATATGTTCTAAATGCCCGAATTGGGAATCTGAGTCAAAACTTTGTTAGGAATTATGTGATCCTTACTAGCTGGAAGTAAGGGAGATGGGGCATGAAGTTATTTCTTGGAGTTGGAGACATACCAAGTTTAGCTCAGTTCTGGGCATCTTTGAAATACCTATACAAACTTGTTCCTAAATAGTAACTTGCAACTTTGAATGAGAATGTGCTTGCTTACAGCAACGTGCTATATGTTCTGAATGCCCGAATTGGGAATCTGTGTCAAAACTTTGTTAGGAATTATGTGATCCTTACTAGCTGGAAGTAAGGGAGATGGGGCATGAAGTTATTTCTAGGAGTTGGACACATACCAAGTTTAGCTCAGTTCTGGGCATCTTTGAAATACCTATACAAACTTGTTCCTACATAGGAACTTGCATCTTTGAATGAGAATCTGCTTGCTTACAGCAACGTGCTGTATGTTCTAAATGCCCGAATTGGGAATCTGTGTCAAAACTTTGTTAGGAATTATGTGATCCTTACCAGCTGGAAGTAAAGGAGATGGGGCATGAAGTTATTTCTTGGAGTTGGAGACATACCAAGTTTAGCTCAGTTCTGGGCATCTTTGAAATACCTATACAAACTTGTTCCTACATAGTAACTTGCATCTTTGAATGAGAATGTGCTTGCTTGCAGCAACGTGCTATATGTTCTGAATGCCCGAATAGGGAATCTGTGTCAAAACTTTGTTAGGAATTATGTGATCCTTACTAGCTGGAAGTAAGGGAGATGGGGCATGAAGTTATTTCTAGGAGTTGGACACATACCAAGTTTAGCTCAGTTCTGGGCATCTTTGAAATACCTATACAAACTTGATCCTACATAGTAACTTGCATCTTTGAATGAGAATGTGCTTGCTTACAGCAACGTGCTATATGTTCTGAATGCCCGAATTGGGAATCTGTGTCAAAACTGTTAGGAATTATGTGATCCTTACTAGCTGGAAGTAAGGGAGATGGGGCATGAAGTTATTTCTAGGAGTTGGACACATACCAAGTTTAGCTCAGTTCTGGGCATCTTTGAAATACCTATACAAACTTGTTCCTACATAGTAACTTGCAACTTTGAATGAGAATGTGCTTGCTTACAGCAACGTGCTATATGTTCTGAATGCCCGAATTGGGAATCTGTGTCAAAACTTTGTTAGGAATTATGTGATCCTTACTAGCTGGAAGTAAGGGAGATGGGGCATGAAGTTATTTCTAGGAGTTGGACACATACCAAGTTTAGCTCAGTTCTGGGCATCTTTGAAATACCTATACAAACTTGATCCTACATAGTAACTTGCATCTTTGAATGAGAATGTGCTTGCTTGCAGCAACGTGCTATATGTTCTGAATGCCCGATTTGGGAATCTGTGTCAAAACTTTGTTAGGAATTATGCGATCCTTACTAGCTGGAAGTAAGGGAGATGGGGCATGAAGTTATTTCTAGGAGTTGGACACATACCAAGTTTAGCTCAGTTCTGGGCATCTTTGAAATACCTATACAAACTTGTTCCTACATAGTAACTTGCAACTTTGAATGAGAATGTGCTTGCTTGCAGCAACGTGCTATATGTTCTGAATGCCCGAATAGGGAATCTGTGTCAAAACTTTGTTAGGAATTATGTGATCCTTACTAGCTGGAAGTAAGGGAGATGGGGCATGAAGTTATTTCTAGGAGTTGGACACATACCAAGTTTAGCTCAGTTCTGGGCATCTTTGAAATACCTATACAAACTTGTTCCTACATAGTAACTTGCATCTTTGAATGAGAATCTGCTTGCTTACAGCAACGTGCTATATGTTCTGAATGCCCGAATTGGCAATCTGTGTCAAAACTTTGTTAGGAATTATGTGATCCTTACTAGCTGGAAGTAAGGGAGATGGGGCATGAAGTTATTTCTAGGAGTTGGACACATACCAAGTTTAGCTCAGTTCTGGGCATCTTTGAAATACCTAAACAAACTTGTTCCTACATAGTAACTTGCATCTTTGAATGAGAATGTGCTTGCTTGCAACAACGTGCTATATGTTCTGAATGCCCGAATTGGGAATCTGTGTCAAAACTGTTAGGAATTATGTGATCCTTACTAGCTGGAAGTAAGGGAGATGGGGCATGAAGTTATTTCTAGGAGTTGGACACATACCAAGTTTAGCTCAGTTCTGGGCATCTTTGAAATACCTATACAAACTTGTTCCTACATAGTAACTTGCATCTTTGAATGAGAATCTGCTTGCTTACAGCAACGTGCTATATGTTCTGAATGCCCGAATTGAGAATGTGTGTCAAAACTTTGTTAGGAATTATGTGATCCTTACTAGCTGGAAGTAAGGGAGATGGGGCATGAAGTTATTTCTAGGAGTTGGACACATACCAAGTTTAGCTCAGTTCTGGGCATCTTTGAAATACCTATACAAACTTGTTCCTACATAGTAACTTGCAACTTTGAATGAGAATGTGCTTGCTTACAGCAACGTGCTATATGTTCTGAATGCCCGAATTGGGAATCTGTGTCAAAACTTTGTTAGGAATTATGTGATCCTTACTAGCTGGAAGTAAGGGAGATGGGGCATGAAGTTATTTCTAGGAGTTGGACACATACCAAGTTTAGCTCAGTTCTGGGCATCTTTGAAATACCTATACAAACTTGTTCCTACATAGGAACTTGCATCTTTGAATGAGAATCTGCTTGCTTACAGCAACGTGCTGTATGTTCTAAATGCCCGAATTGGGAATCTGTGTCAAAACTTTGTTAGGAATTATGTGATCCTTACCAGCTGGAAGTAAAGGAGATGGGGCATGAAGTTATTTCTTGGAGTTGGAGACATACCAAGTTTAGCTCAGTTCTGGGCATCTTTGAAATACCTATACAAACTTGTTCCTACATAGTAACTTGCATCTTTGAATGAGAATGTGCTTGCTTGCAGCAACGTGCTATATGTTCTGAATGCCCGAATAGGGAATCTGTGTCAAAACTTTGTTAGGAATTATGTGATCCTTACTAGCTGGAAGTAAGGGAGATGGGGCATGAAGTTATTTCTAGGAGTTGGACACATACCAAGTTTAGCTCAGTTCTGGGCATCTTTGAAATACCTATACAAACTTGATCCTACATAGTAACTTGCATCTTTGAATGAGAATGTGCTTGCTTACAGCAACGTGCTATATGTTCTGAATGCCCGAATTGGGAATCTGTGTCAAAACTGTTAGGAATTATGTGATCCTTACTAGCTGGAAGTAAGGGAGATGGGGCATGAAGTTATTTCTAGGAGTTGGACACATACCAAGTTTAGCTCAGTTCTGGGCATCTTTGAAATACCTATACAAACTTGTTCCTACATAGTAACTTGCAACTTTGAATGAGAATGTGCTTGCTTACAGCAACGTGCTATATGTTCTGAATGCCCGAATTGGGAATCTGTGTCAAAACTTTGTTAGGAATTATGTGATCCTTACTAGCTGGAAGTAAGGGAGATGGGGCATGAAGTTATTTCTAGGAGTTGGACACATACCAAGTTTAGCTCAGTTCTGGGCATCTTTGAAATACCTATACAAACTTGATCCTACATAGTAACTTGCATCTTTGAATGAGAATGTGCTTGCTTACAGCAACGTGCTATATGTTCTGAATGCCCGAATTGGGAATCTGTGTCAAAACTGTTAGGAATTATGTGATCCTTACTAGCTGGAAGTAAGGGAGATGGGGCATGAAGTTATTTCTAGGAGTTGGACACATACCAAGTTTAGCTCAGTTCTGGGCATCTTTGAAATACCTATACAAACTTGTTCCTACATAGTAACTTGCAACTTTGAATGAGAATGTGCTTGCTTACAGCAACGTGCTATATGTTCTGAATGCCCGAATTGGGAATCTGTGTCAAAACTTTGTTAGGAATTATGTGATCCTTACTAGCTGGAAGTAAGGGAGATGGGGCATGAAGTTATTTCTAGGAGTTGGACACATATCAAGTTTAGCTCAGTTCTGGGCATCTTTGAAATACCTATACAAACTTGTTCCTACATAGTAACTTGCAACTTTGAATGAGAATGTGCTTGCTTACAGCAACGTGCTATATGTTCTGAATGCCCGAATTGGGAATCTGTGTCAAAACTTTGTTAGGAATTATGTGATCCTTACTAGCTGGAAGTAAGGGAGATGGGGCATGAAGTTATTTCTAGGAGTTGGACACATATCAAGTTTAGCTCAGTTCTGGGCATCTTTGAAATACCTATACAAACTTGTTCCTACATAGTAACTTGCAACTTTGAATGAAAATGTGCTTTCTTACAGCAACGTGCTATATGTTCTGAATGCCCGAATTGGGAATCTGTGTCAAAACTTTGTTAGGAATTATGTGATCCTTACTAGCTGGAAGTAAGGGAGATGGGGCATGAAGTTATTTCTAGGAGTTGGACACATACCAAGTTTAGCTCAGTTCTGGGCATCTTTGAAATACCTATACAAACTTGTTCCTACATAGTAACTTGCATCTTTGAATGAGAATGTGCTTGCTTACAGCAACGTGCTATATGTTCTGAATGCCCGAATTGGCAATCTGTGTCAAAACTTTGTTAGGAATTATGCGATCCTTACTAGCTGGAAGTAAGGGAGATGGGGCATGAAGTTATTTCTAGGAGTTGGACACATACCAAGTTTAGCTCAGTTCTGGGCATCTTTGAAATACCTATACAAACTTGTTCCTACATAGTAACTTGCAACTTTGAATGAGAATGTGCTTGCTTGCAGCAACGTGCTATATGTTCTGAATGCCCGATTTGGGAATCTGTGTCAAAACTTTGTTAGGAATTATGCGATCCTTACTAGCTGGAAGTAAGGGAGATGGGGCATGAAGTTATTTCTAGGAGTTGGACACATACCAAGTTTAGCTCAGTTCTGGGCATCTTTGAAATACCTATACAAACTTGTTCCTACATAGTAACTTGCAACTTTGAATGAGAATGTGCTTGCTTGCAGCAACGTGCTATATGTTCTGAATGCCCGAATAGGGAATCTGTGTCAAAACTTTGTTAGGAATTATGTGATCCTTACTAGCTGGAAGTAAGGGAGATGGGGCATGAAGTTATTTCTAGGAGTTGGACACATACCAAGTTTAGCTCAGTTCTGGGCATCTTTGAAATACCTATACAAACTTGTTCCTACATAGTAACTTGCATCTTTGAATGAGAATCTGCTTGCTTACAGCAACGTGCTATATGTTCTGAATGCCCGAATTGGCAATCTGTGTCAAAACTTTGTTAGGAATTATGTGATCCTTACTAGCTGGAAGTAAGGGAGATGGGGCATGAAGTTATTTCTAGGAGTTGGACACATACCAAGTTTAGCTCAGTTCTGGGCATCTTTGAAATACCTAAACAAACTTGTTCCTACATAGTAACTTGCATCTTTGAATGAGAATGTGCTTGCTTGCAACAACGTGCTATATGTTCTGAATGCCCGAATTGGGAATCTGTGTCAAAACTGTTAGGAATTATGTGATCCTTACTAGCTGGAAGTAAGGGAGATGGGGCATGAAGTTATTTCTAGGAGTTGGACACATACCAAGTTTAGCTCAGTTCTGGGCATCTTTGAAATACCTATACAAACTTGTTCCTACATAGTAACTTGCATCTTTGAATGAGAATCTGCTTGCTTACAGCAACGTGCTATATGTTCTGTATGCCCGAATTGAGAATGTGTGTCAAAACTTTGTTAGGAATTATGTGATCCTTACTAGCTGGAAGTAAGGGAGATGGGGCATGAAGTTATTTCTAGGAGTTGGACACATACCAAGTTTAGCTCAGTTCTGGGCATCTTTGAAATACCTATACAAACTTGTTCCTACATAGTAACTTGCAACTTTGAATGAGAATGTGCTTGCTTACAGCAACGTGCTATATGTTCTAAATGCCCGAATTGGGAATCTGAGTCAAAACTTTGTTAGGAATTATGTGATCCTTACTAGCTGGAAGTAAGGGAGATGGGGCATGAAGTTATTTCTTGGAGTTGGAGACATACCAAGTTTAGCTCAGTTCTGGGCATCTTTGAAATACCTATACAAACTTGTTCCTAAATAGTAACTTGCAACTTTGAATGAGAATGTGCTTGCTTACAGCAACGTGCTATATGTTCTGAATGCCCGAATTGGGAATCTGTGTCAAAACTTTGTTAGGAATTATGTGATCCTTACTAGCTGGAAGTAAGGGAGATGGGGCATGAAGTTATTTCTAGGAGTTGGACACATACCAAGTTTAGCTCAGTTCTGGGCATCTTTGAAATACCTATACAAACTTGTTCCTACATAGGAACTTGCATCTTTGAATGAGAATCTGCTTGCTTACAGCAACGTGCTGTATGTTCTAAATGCCCGAATTGGGAATCTGTGTCAAAACTTTGTTAGGAATTATGTGATCCTTACCAGCTGGAAGTAAAGGAGATGGGGCATGAAGTTATTTCTTGGAGTTGGAGACATACCAAGTTTAGCTCAGTTCTGGGCATCTTTGAAATACCTATACAAACTTGTTCCTACATAGTAACTTGCATCTTTGAATGAGAATGTGCTTGCTTGCAGCAACGTGCTATATGTTCTGAATGCCCGAATAGGGAATCTGTGTCAAAACTTTGTTAGGAATTATGTGATCCTTACTAGCTGGAAGTAAGGGAGATGGGGCATGAAGTTATTTCTAGGAGTTGGACACATACCAAGTTTAGCTCAGTTCTGGGCATCTTTGAAATACCTATACAAACTTGATCCTACATAGTAACTTGCATCTTTGAATGAGAATGTGCTTGCTTACAGCAACGTGCTATATGTTCTGAATGCCCGAATTGGGAATCTGTGTCAAAACTGTTAGGAATTATGTGATCCTTACTAGCTGGAAGTAAGGGAGATGGGGCATGAAGTTATTTCTAGGAGTTGGACACATACCAAGTTTAGCTCAGTTCTGGGCATCTTTGAAATACCTATACAAACTTGTTCCTACATAGTAACTTGCAACTTTGAATGAGAATGTGCTTGCTTACAGCAACGTGCTATATGTTCTGAATGCCCGAATTGGGAATCTGTGTCAAAACTTTGTTAGGAATTATGTGATCCTTACTAGCTGGAAGTAAGGGAGATGGGGCATGAAGTTATTTCTAGGAGTTGGACACATACCAAGTTTAGCTCAGTTCTGGGCGTCTTTGAAATACCTATACAAACTTGTTCCTACATAGTAACTTGCATCTTTGAATGAGAATCTGCTTGCTTACAGCAACGTGCTATATGTTCTGAATGCCCGAATTGGGAATCTGTGTCAAAACTTTGTTAGGAATTATGTGATCCTTACTAGCTGGAAGTAAGGGAGATGGGGCATGAAGTTATTTCTTGGAGTTGGAGACATACTAAGTTTAGCTCAGTTCTGGGCATCTTTGAAATACCTATACAAACTTGTTCCTACATAGTAACTTGCAACTTTGAATGAGAATGTGCTTGCTTGCAGCAACGTGCTATATGTTCTGAATGCCCAATTTGGGAATCTGTGTCAAAACTTTGTTAGGAATTATGTCATCCTTACTAGCTGGAAGTAAGGGAGATGGGGCATGAAGTTATTTCTTGGAGTTGGAGACATACCAAGTTTAGCTCAGTTCTGGGCATCTTTGAAATACCTATACAAACTTGTTCCTACATAGTAACTTGCAACTTTGAATGAGAATGTGCTTGCTTGCAGCAACGTGCTATATGTTCTGAATGCCCGAATTGGGAATCTGTGTCAAAACTTTGTTAGGAATTATGTGACCTTACTAGCTGGAAGTAAGGGAGATGGAGCATAAAGTTATTTCTAGGAGTTGGACACATACCAAGTTTAGCTCAGTTCTGGGCATCTTTGAAATACCTATACAAACTTGTTCCTACCTAGTAACTTGCATCTTTGAATGAGAATGTGCTTGCTGACAGCAACGTGCTATATGTTCTGAATGCCCGAATTGGGAATCTGTGTCAAAACTTTGTTAGGAATTATGTGTTCCTTACTAGCTGGAAGTAAGGGAGATGGGGCATGAAGTTATTTCTAGGAGTTGGACACATACCAAGTTTAGCTCAGTTCTGGGCATCTTTGAAATACCTATACAAACTTGTTCCTACATAGTAACTTGCATCTTTGAATGAGAATCTGCTTGCTTACAGCAACGTGCTATATGTTCTGAATGCCCGAATTGGGAATCTGTGTCAAAACTTTGTTAGGAATTATGTGATCCTTACTAGCTGGAAGTAAGGGAGACGGGGCATGAAGTTATTTCTAGGAGTTGGACACATACCAAGTTTAGCTCAGTTCTGGGCCTCTTTGAAATACCTATACAAACTTGTTCCTACATAGTAACTTGCAACTTTGAATGAAAATGTGCTTGCTTACAGCAACGTGCTATATGTTCTGAATGCCCGAATTGGGAATCTGTGTCAAAACTTTGTTAGGAATTATGTGATCCTTACTAGCTGGAAGTAAGGGAGACGGGGCATGAAGTTATTTCTAGGAGTTGGACACATACCAAGTTTAGCTCAGTTCTGGGCATCTTTGAAATACCTATACAAACTTGTTCCTACATAGTAACTTGCATCTTTGAATGAGAATGTGCTTGCTTGCAACAACGTGCTATATGTTCTGAATGCCCGAATTGGGAATCTGTGTCAAAACTGTTAGGAATTATGTGATCCTTACTAGCTGGAAGTAAGGGAGATGGGGCATGAAGTTATTTCTAGGAGTTGGACACATACCAAGTTTAGCTCAGTTCTGGGCATCTTTGAAATACCTATACAAACTTGTTCCTACATAGTAACTTGCATCTTTGAATGAGAATCTGCTTGCTTACAGCAACGTGCTATATGTTCTGAATGCCCGAATTGAGAATGTGTGTCAAAACTTTGTTAGGAATTATGTGATCCTTACTAGCTGGAAGTAAGGGAGATGGGGCATGAAGTTATTTCTAGGAGTTGGACACATACCAAGTTTAGCTCAGTTCTGGGCATCTTTGAAATACCTATACAAACTTGTTCCTACATAGTAACTTGCAACTTTGAATGAGAATGTGCTTGCTTACAGCAACGTGCTATATGTTCTAAATGCCCGAATTGGGAATCTGAGTCAAAACTTTGTTAGGAATTATGTGATCCTTACTAGCTGGAAGTAAGGGAGATGGGGCATGAAGTTATTTCTTGGAGTTGGAGACATACCAAGTTTAGCTCAGTTCTGGGCATCTTTGAAATACCTATACAAACTTGTTCCTAAATAGTAACTTGCAACTTTGAATGAGAATGTGCTTGCTTACAGCAACGTGCTATATGTTCTGAATGCCCGAATTGGGAATCTGTGTCAAAACTTTGTTAGGAATTATGTGATCCTTACTAGCTGGAAGTAAGGGAGATGGGGCATGAAGTTATTTCTAGGAGTTGGACACATACCAAGTTTAGCTCAGTTCTGGGCATCTTTGAAATACCTATACAAACTTGTTCCTACATAGGAACTTGCATCTTTGAATGAGAATCTGCTTGCTTACAGCAACGTGCTGTATGTTCTAAATGCCCGAATTGGGAATCTGTGTCAAAACTTTGTTAGGAATTATGTGATCCTTACCAGCTGGAAGTAAAGGAGATGGGGCATGAAGTTATTTCTTGGAGTTGGAGACATACCAAGTTTAGCTCAGTTCTGGGCATCTTTGAAATACCTATACAAACTTGTTCCTACATAGTAACTTGCATCTTTGAATGAGAATGTGCTTGCTTGCAGCAACGTGCTATATGTTCTGAATGCCCGAATAGGGAATCTGTGTCAAAACTTTGTTAGGAATTATGTGATCCTTACTAGCTGGAAGTAAGGGAGATGGGGCATGAAGTTATTTCTAGGAGTTGGACACATACCAAGTTTAGCTCAGTTCTGGGCATCTTTGAAATACCTATACAAACTTGATCCTACATAGTAACTTGCATCTTTGAATGAGAATGTGCTTGCTTACAGCAACGTGCTATATGTTCTGAATGCCCGAATTGGGAATCTGTGTCAAAACTGTTAGGAATTATGTGATCCTTACTAGCTGGAAGTAAGGGAGATGGGGCATGAAGTTATTTCTAGGAGTTGGACACATACCAAGTTTAGCTCAGTTCTGGGCATCTTTGAAATACCTATACAAACTTGTTCCTACATAGTAACTTGCAACTTTGAATGAGAATGTGCTTGCTTACAGCAACGTGCTATATGTTCTGAATGCCCGAATTGGGAATCTGTGTCAAAACTTTGTTAGGAATTATGTGATCCTTACTAGCTGGAAGTAAGGGAGATGGGGCATGAAGTTATTTCTAGGAGTTGGACACATACCAAGTTTAGCTCAGTTCTGGGCATCTTTGAAATACCTATACAAACTTGATCCTACATAGTAACTTGCATCTTTGAATGAGAATGTGCTTGCTTACAGCAACGTGCTATATGTTCTGAATGCCCGAATTGGGAATCTGTGTCAAAACTGTTAGGAATTATGTGATCCTTACTAGCTGGAAGTAAGGGAGATGGGGCATGAAGTTATTTCTAGGAGTTGGACACATACCAAGTTTAGCTCAGTTCTGGGCATCTTTGAAATACCTATACAAACTTGTTCCTACATAGTAACTTGCAACTTTGAATGAGAATGTGCTTGCTTACAGCAACGTGCTATATGTTCTGAATGCCCGAATTGGGAATCTGTGTCAAAACTTTGTTAGGAATTATGTGATCCTTACTAGCTGGAAGTAAGGGAGATGGGGCATGAAGTTATTTCTAGGAGTTGGACACATATCAAGTTTAGCTCAGTTCTGGGCATCTTTGAAATACCTATACAAACTTGTTCCTACATAGTAACTTGCAACTTTGAATGAGAATGTGCTTGCTTACAGCAACGTGCTATATGTTCTGAATGCCCGAATTGGGAATCTGTGTCAAAACTTTGTTAGGAATTATGTGATCCTTACTAGCTGGAAGTAAGGGAGATGGGGCATGAAGTTATTTCTAGGAGTTGGACACATATCAAGTTTAGCTCAGTTCTGGGCATCTTTGAAATACCTATACAAACTTGTTCCTACATAGTAACTTGCAACTTTGAATGAAAATGTGCTTTCTTACAGCAACGTGCTATATGTTCTGAATGCCCGAATTGGGAATCTGTGTCAAAACTTTGTTAGGAATTATGTGATCCTTACTAGCTGGAAGTAAGGGAGATGGGGCATGAAGTTATTTCTAGGAGTTGGACACATACCAAGTTTAGCTCAGTTCTGGGCATCTTTGAAATACCTATACAAACTTGTTCCTACATAGTAACTTGCATCTTTGAATGAGAATGTGCTTGCTTACAGCAACGTGCTATATGTTCTGAATGCCCGAATTGGCAATCTGTGTCAAAACTTTGTTAGGAATTATGCGATCCTTACTAGCTGGAAGTAAGGGAGATGGGGCATGAAGTTATTTCTAGGAGTTGGACACATACCAAGTTTAGCTCAGTTCTGGGCATCTTTGAAATACCTATACAAACTTGTTCCTACATAGTAACTTGCAACTTTGAATGAGAATGTGCTTGCTTGCAGCAACGTGCTATATGTTCTGAATGCCCGATTTGGGAATCTGTGTCAAAACTTTGTTAGGAATTATGCGATCCTTACTAGCTGGAAGTAAGGGAGATGGGGCATGAAGTTATTTCTAGGAGTTGGACACATACCAAGTTTAGCTCAGTTCTGGGCATCTTTGAAATACCTATACAAACTTGTTCCTACATAGTAACTTGCAACTTTGAATGAGAATGTGCTTGCTTGCAGCAACGTGCTATATGTTCTGAATGCCCGAATAGGGAATCTGTGTCAAAACTTTGTTAGGAATTATGTGATCCTTACTAGCTGGAAGTAAGGGAGATGGGGCATGAAGTTATTTCTAGGAGTTGGACACATACCAAGTTTAGCTCAGTTCTGGGCATCTTTGAAATACCTATACAAACTTGTTCCTACATAGTAACTTGCATCTTTGAATGAGAATCTGCTTGCTTACAGCAACGTGCTATATGTTCTGAATGCCCGAATTGGCAATCTGTGTCAAAACTTTGTTAGGAATTATGTGATCCTTACTAGCTGGAAGTAAGGGAGATGGGGCATGAAGTTATTTCTAGGAGTTGGACACATACCAAGTTTAGCTCAGTTCTGGGCATCTTTGAAATACCTAAACAAACTTGTTCCTACATAGTAACTTGCATCTTTGAATGAGAATGTGCTTGCTTGCAACAACGTGCTATATGTTCTGAATGCCCGAATTGGGAATCTGTGTCAAAACTGTTAGGAATTATGTGATCCTTACTAGCTGGAAGTAAGGGAGATGGGGCATGAAGTTATTTCTAGGAGTTGGACACATACCAAGTTTAGCTCAGTTCTGGGCATCTTTGAAATACCTATACAAACTTGTTCCTACATAGTAACTTGCATCTTTGAATGAGAATCTGCTTGCTTACAGCAACGTGCTATATGTTCTGAATGCCCGAATTGAGAATGTGTGTCAAAACTTTGTTAGGAATTATGTGATCCTTACTAGCTGGAAGTAAGGGAGATGGGGCATGAAGTTATTTCTAGGAGTTGGACACATACCAAGTTTAGCTCAGTTCTGGGCATCTTTGAAATACCTATACAAACTTGTTCCTACATAGTAACTTGCAACTTTGAATGAGAATGTGCTTGCTTACAGCAACGTGCTATATGTTCTAAATGCCCGAATTGGGAATCTGAGTCAAAACTTTGTTAGGAATTATGTGATCCTTACTAGCTGGAAGTAAGGGAGATGGGGCATGAAGTTATTTCTTGGAGTTGGAGACATACCAAGTTTAGCTCAGTTCTGGGCATCTTTGAAATACCTATACAAACTTGTTCCTAAATAGTAACTTGCAACTTTGAATGAGAATGTGCTTGCTTACAGCAACGTGCTATATGTTCTGAATGCCCGAATTGGGAATCTGTGTCAAAACTTTGTTAGGAATTATGTGATCCTTACTAGCTGGAAGTAAGGGAGATGGGGCATGAAGTTATTTCTAGGAGTTGGACACATACCAAGTTTAGCTCAGTTCTGGGCATCTTTGAAATACCTATACAAACTTGTTCCTACATAGGAACTTGCATCTTTGAATGAGAATCTGCTTGCTTACAGCAACGTGCTGTATGTTCTAAATGCCCGAATTGGGAATCTGTGTCAAAACTTTGTTAGGAATTATGTGATCCTTACCAGCTGGAAGTAAAGGAGATGGGGCATGAAGTTATTTCTTGGAGTTGGAGACATACCAAGTTTAGCTCAGTTCTGGGCATCTTTGAAATACCTATACAAACTTGTTCCTACATAGTAACTTGCATCTTTGAATGAGAATGTGCTTGCTTGCAGCAACGTGCTATATGTTCTGAATGCCCGAATAGGGAATCTGTGTCAAAACTTTGTTAGGAATTATGTGATCCTTACTAGCTGGAAGTAAGGGAGATGGGGCATGAAGTTATTTCTAGGAGTTGGACACATACCAAGTTTAGCTCAGTTCTGGGCATCTTTGAAATACCTATACAAACTTGATCCTACATAGTAACTTGCATCTTTGAATGAGAATGTGCTTGCAAACAGCAACGTGCTATATGTTCTGAATGCCCGAATTGGGAATCTGTGTCAAAACTGTTAGGAATTATGTGATCCTTACTAGCTGGAAGTAAGGGAGATGGGGCATGAAGTTATTTCTAGGAGTTGGACACATACCAAGTTTAGCTCAGTTCTGGGCATCTTTGAAATACCTATACAAACTTGTTCCTACATAGTAACTTGCAACTTTGAATGAGAATGTGCTTGCTTACAGCAACGTGCTATATGTTCTGAATGCCCGAATTGGGAATCTGTGTCAAAACTTTGTTAGGAATTATGTGATCCTTACTAGCTGGAAGTAAGGGAGATGGGGCATGAAGTTATTTCTAGGAGTTGGACACATACCAAGTTTAGCTCAGTTCTGGGCATCTTTGAAATACCTATACAAACTTGTTCCTACATAGTAACTTGCAACTTTGAATGAGAATGTGCTTGCTTGCAGCAACGTGCTATATGTTCTGAATGCCCGAATAGGGAATCTGTGTCAAAACTTTGTTAGGAATTATGTGATCCTTACTAGCTGGAAGTAAGGGAGATGGGGCATGAAGTTATTTCTAGGAGTTGGACACATACCAAGTTTAGCTCAGTTCTGGGCATCTTTGAAATACCTATACAAACTTGTTCCTAAATAGTAACTTGCAACTTTGAATGAGAATGTGCTTGCTTGCAGCAACGTGCTATATGTTCTGAATGCCCGAATTGGGAATCTGTGTCAAAACTTTGTTAGGAATTATGTGATCCTTACTAGCTGGAAGTAAGGGAGATGGGGCATGAAGTTATTTCTAGGAGTTGGACACATACCAAGTTTAGCTCAGTTCTGGGCATCTTTGAAATACCTATACAAACTTGTTCCTACATAGTAACTTGCATCTTTGAATGAGAATCTGCTTGCTTGCAGCAACGTGCTATATGTTCTGAATGCCCGAATTGGGAATCTGTGTCAAAACTTTGTTAGGAATTATGTGATCCTTACTAGCTGGAAGTAAGGGAGATGGGGCATGAAGTTATTTCTAGGAGTTGGACACATACCAAGTTTAGCTCAGTTCTGGGCATCTTTGAAATACCTATACAAACTTGTTCCTACATAGTAACTTGCAACTTTGAATGAAAATGTGCTTGCTTACAGCAACGTGCTATATGTTCTGAATGCCCGATTTGGGAATCTGTGTCAAAATTTTGTTAGGAATTATGTGATCCTTACTAGCTGGAAGTAAGGGAGATGGGGCATGAAGTTATTTCTTGGAGTTGGAGACATACCAAGTTTAGCTCAGTTCTGGGCATCTTTGAAATACCTATACAAACTTGTTCCTACATAGTAACTTGCAACTTTGAATGAGAATCTGCTTGCTTACAGCAACGTGCTATATGTTCTGAATGCCCGAATTGGGAATCTGTATCAAAACTTTGTTAGGAATTATGTGATCCTTACTAGCTGGAAGTAAGGGAGATGGGGCATGAAGTTATTTCTAGGAGTTGGACACATACCAAGTTTAGCTCAGTTCTGGGCATCTTTGAAATACCTATACAAACTTGTTCCTACATAGTAACTTGCATCTTTGAATGAAAATGTGCTTGCTTACAGCAACGTGCTATATGTTCTGAATGCCCGAATAGGGAATCTGTGTCAAAATTTTGTTAGGAATTATGTGATCCTTACTAGCTGGAAGTAAGGGAGATGGGGCATGAAGTTATTTCTAGGAGTTGGACACATACCAAGTTTAGCTCAGTTCTGGGCATCTTTGAAATACCTATACAAACTTGTTCCTACATAGTAACTTGCATCTTTGAATGAGAATCTGCTTGCCTACAGCAACGTGCTATATGTTCTGAATGCCCGAATTGGGAATCTGTGTCAAAACTTTGTTAGGAATTATGTGATCCTTACTAGCTGGAAGTAAGGGAGATGGGGCATGAAGTTATTTCTAGGAGTTGGACACATAGCAAGTTTAGCTCAGTTCTGGGCATCTTTGAAATACCTATACAAACTTGTTCCTACATAGTAACTTGCAACTTTGAATGAGAATGTGCTTGCCTACAGCAACGTGCTATATGTTCTGAATGCCCGAATTGGGAATCTGTGTCAAAACTTTGTTAGGAATTATGTGATCCTTACTAGCTGAAAGTAAGGGAGATGGGGCATGAAGTTATTTCTAGGAGTTGGACACATACCAAGTTTAGCTCAGTTCTGGGCATCTTTGAAATACCTATACAAACTTGTTCCTACATAGTAACTTGCAACTTTGAATGAGAATGTGCTTGCCTACTGCAACGTGCTATATGTTCTGAATGCCCGAATTGGGAATCTGTGTCAAAACTTTGTAAGGAATTATGTGATCCTTACAAGCTGGAAGTAAGGGAGATGGGGCATGAAGTTATTTCTAGGAGTTGGACACATACCAAGTTGAGCTCAGTTCTGGGCATCTTTGAAATACCTATACAAACTTGTTCCTACATAGTAACTTGCAACTTTGAATGAGAATGTGCTTGCCTACAGCAACGTGCTATATGTTCTGAATGCCCGAATTGGGAATCTGTGTCAAAACTTTGTTAGGAATTATGTGATCCTTACTAGCTGGAAGTAAGGGAGATGGGGCATGAAGTTATTTCTAGGAGTTGGACACATACCAAGTTTAGCTCAGTTCTGGGCATCTTTGAAATACCTATACAAACTTGTTCCTACATAGTAACTTGCAACTTTGAATGAGAATGTGCTTGCCTACAGCAACGTGCTATATGTTCTGAATGCCCGAATAGGGAATCTGTCTCAAAACTTTGTTAGGAATTATGTGATCCTTACTAGCTGGAAGTAAGGGAGATGGGGCATGAAGTTATTTCTAGGAGTTGGACACATACCAAGTTTAGCTCAGTTCTGGGCCTCTTTGAAATACCTATACAAACTTGTTCCTACATAGTAACTTGCAACTTTGAATGAAAATGTGCTTGCTTACAGCAACGTGCTATATGTTCTGAATGCCCGAATTGGGAATCTGTGTCAAAACTTTGTTAGGAATTATGTGATCCTTACTAGCTGGAAGTAAGGGAGATGGGGCATGAAGTTATTTCTAGGATTTGGACACATACCAAGTTTAGCTCAGTTCTGGGCATCTTTGAAATACCTATACAAACTTGTTCCTAAATAGTAACTTGCATCTTTGAATGAGAATGTGCTTGCCTACAGCAACGTGCTATATGTTCTGAATGCCCGAATAGGGAATCTGTGTGAAAACTTTGTTAGGAATTATGTGATCCTTACTAGCTGGAAGTAAGGGAGATGGGGCATGAAGTTATTTCTAGGAGTTGGACACATACCAAGTTTAGCTCAGTTCTGGGCATCTTTGAAATACCTATACAAACTTGTTCCTACATAGTAACTTGCATCTTTGAATGAGAATCTGCTTGCCTACAGCAACGTGCTATATGTTCTGAATGCCCGAATTGGGAATCTGTGTCAAAACTTTGTTAGGAATTATGTGATCCTTACTAGCTGGAAGTAAGGGAGATGGGGCATGAAGTTATTTCTAGGAGTTGGACACATACCAAGTTTAGCTCAGTTCTGGGCATCTTTGAAATACCTATACAAACTTGTTCCTACATAGTAACTTGCAACTTTGAATGAGAATGTGCTTGCCTACAGCAACGTGCTATATGTTCTGAATGCCCGAATTGGGAATCTGTGTCAAAACTTTGTTAGGAATTATGTGATCCTTACTAGCTGGAAGTAAGGGAGATGGGGCATGAAGTTATTTCTAGGAGTTGGACACATACCAAGTTTAGCTCAGTTCTGGGCATCTTTGAAATACCTATACAAACTTGTTCCTAAATAGTAACTTGCAACTTTGAATGAGAATGTGCTTGCCTACTGCAACGTGCTATATGTTCTGAATGCCCGAATTGGGAATCTGTGTCAAAACTTTGTTAGGAATTATGTGATCCTTACAAGCTGGAAGTAAGGGAGATGGGGCATGAAGTTATTTCTAGGAGTTGGACACATACCAAGTTGAGCTCAGTTCTGGGCATCTTTGAAATACCTATACAAACTTGTTCCTACATAGTAACTTGCAACTTTGAATGAGAATGTTCTTGCCTACAGCAACGTGCTATATGTTCTGAATGCCCGAATTGGGAATCTGTGTCAAAACTTTGTTAGGAATTATGTGATCCTTACTAGCTGGAAGTAAGGGAGATGGGGCATGAAGTTATTTCTAGGAGTTGGACACATACCAAGTTTAGCTCAGTTCTGGGCATCTTTGAAATACCTATACAAACTTGTTCCTACATAGTAACTTGCAACTTTGAATGAGAATGTGCTTGCCTACAGCAACGAGCTATATGTTCTGAATGCCCGAATAGGGAATCTGTCTCAAAACTTTGTTAGGAATTATGTGATCCTTACTAGCTGGAAGTAAGGGAGATGTGGCATGAAGTTATTTCTAGGAGTTGGACACATACCAAGTTTAGCTCAGTTCTGGGCCTCTTTGAAATACCTATACAAACTTGTTCCTACATAGTAACTTGCAACTTTGAATGAAAATGTGCTTTCTTACAGCAACGTGCTATATGTTCTGAATGCCCGAATTGGGAATCTGTGTCAAAACTTTGTTAGGAATTATGTGATCCTTACTAGCTGGAAGTAAGGGAGATGGGGCATGAAGTTATTTCTAGGAGTTGGACACATAGCAAGTTTAGCTCAGTTCTGGGCATCTTTGAAATACCTATACAAACTTGCTCCTACATAGTAACTTGCAACTTTGAATGAGAATGTGCTTGCTTACAGCAACGTGCTATATGTTCTGAATGCCCGAATTGGGAATCTGTGTCAAAACTTTTTTAGGAATTATGTGATCCTTACTAGCTGGAAGTAAGGGAGATGGGGCATGAAGTTATTTCTAGGATTTGGACACATACCAAGTTTAGCTCAGTTCTGGGCATCTTTGAAATACCTATACAAACTTGTTCCTAAATAGTAACTTGCATCTTTGAATGAGAATGTGCTTGCCTACAGCAACGTGCTATATGTTCTGAATGCCCGAATAGGGAATCTGTGTCAAAACTTTGTTAGGAATTATGTGATCCTTACTAGCTGGAAGTAAGGGAGATGGGGCATGAAGTTATTTCTAGGAGTTGGACACATACCAAGTTTAGCTCAGTTCTGGGCATCTTTGAAATACCTATACAAACTTGTTCCTACATTGTAACTTGCATCTTTGAATGAGAATCTGCTTGCCTACAGCAACGTTCTATATGTTCTGAATGCCCGAATTGGGAATCTGTGTCAAAACTTTGTTAGGAATTATGTGATCCTTACTAGCTGGAAGTAAGGGAGATGGGGCATGAAGTTATTTCTAGGAGTTGGACACATACCAAGTTTAGCTCAGTTCTGGGCATCTTTGAAATACCTATACAAACTTGTTCCTACATAGTAACTTGCAACTTTGAATGAGAATGTGCTTGCCTACAGCAACGTGCTATATGTTCTGAATGCCCGAATTGGGAATCTGTGTCAAAACTTTGTTAGGAATTATGTGATCCTTACTAGCTGGAAGTAAGGGAGATGGGGCATGAAGTTATTTCTAGGAGTTGGACACATACCAAGTTTAGCTCAGTTCTGGGCATCTTTGAAATACCTATACAAACTTGTTCCTACATAGTAACTTGCAACTTTGAATGAGAATGTGCTTGCCTACAGCAACGTGCTATATGTTCTGAATGCCCGAATTGGGAATCTGTGTCAAAACTTTGTTAGGAATTATGTGATCCTTACTAGCTGGAAGTAAGGGAGATGGGGCATGAAGTTATTTCTAGGAGTTGGACACATACCAAGTTTAGCTGAGTTCTGGGCATCTTTGAAATACCTATACAAACTTGTTCCTACATAGTAACTTGCAACTTTGAATGAGAATGTGCTTGCCTACAGCAACGTGCTATATGTTCTGAATGCCCGAATTGGGAATCTGTGTCAAAACTTTGTTAGGAATTATGTGATCCTTACTAGCTGGAAGTAAGGGAGATGGGGCATGAAGTTATTTCTAGGAGTTGGACACATACCAAGTTTAGCTGAGTTCTGGGCATCTTTGAAATACCTATACAAACTTGTTCCTACATAGTAACTTGCAACTTTGAATGAGAATGTGCTTGCCTACAGCAACGTGCTATATGTTCTGAATGCCCGAATTGGGAATCTGTGTCAAAACTTTGTTAGGAATTATGTGATCCTTACTAGCTGGAAGTAAGGGAGATGGGGCATGAAGTTATTTCTAGGAGTTGGACACATACCAAGTTTAGCTCAGTTCTGGGCATCTTTGAAATACCTATACAAACTTGTTCCTACATAGTAACTTGCAACTTTGAATGAAAATGTGCTTGCCTACAGCAACGTGCTATATGTTCTGAATGCCCGAATTGGGAATCTGTGTCAAAACTTTGTTAGGAATTATGTGATCCTTACTAGCTGGAAGTAAGGGAGATGGGGCATGAAGTTATTTCTAGGAGTTGGACACATACCAAGTTTAGCTCAGTTCTGGGCCTCTTTGAAATACCTATACAAACTTGTTCCTACATAGTAACTTGCAACTTTGAATGAAAATGTGCTTGCCTACAGCAACGTGCTATATGTTCTGAATGCCCGAATTGGGAATCTGTGTCAAAACTTTGTTAGGAATTATGTGATCCTTACTAGCTGGAAGTAAGGGAGATGGGGCATGAAGTTATTTCTAGGAGTTGGACACATACCAAGTTTAGCTCAGTTCTGGGCATCTTTGAAATACCTATACAAACTTGTTCCTACATAGTAACTTGCAACTTTGAATGAGAATCTGCTTGCTTACAGCAACGTGCTATATGTTCTGAATGCCCGAATAGGGAATCTGTGTCAAAACTTTGTTAGGAATTATGTGATCCTTTCTAGCTGGAAGTAAGGGAGATGGGGCATGAAGTTATTTCTAGGAGTTGGACACATACCAAGTTTAGCTCAGTTCTGGGCCTCTTTGAAATACCTATACAAACTTGTTCCTACATAGTAACTTGCAACTTTGAATGAAAATGTGCTTGCTTACAGCAACGTGCTATATGTTCTGAATGCCCGAATTGGGAATCTGTGTCAAAACTTTGTTAGGAATTATGTGATCCTTACTAGCTGGAAGTAAGGGAGATGGGGCATGAAGTTATTTCTAGGAGTTGGACACATACCAAGTTTAGATCAGTTCTGGGCATCTTTGAAATACCTATACAAACTTGTTCCTACATAGTAACTTGCAAATTTGAATGAGAATGTGCTTGCTTACAGCAACGTGCTATATGTTCTGAATGCCCGAATTGGGAATCTGTGTCAAAACTTTGTTAGGAATTATGTGATCCTTACTAGCTGGAAGTAAGGGAGATGGGGCATGAAGTTATTTCTAGGATTTGGACACATACCAAGTTTAGCTCAGTTCTGGGCATCTTTGAAATACCTATACAAACTTGTTCCTAAATAGTAACTTGCAACTTTGAATGAGAATGTGCTTGCTTACAGCAACGTGCTATATGTTCTGAATGCCCGAATTGGGAATCTGTGTCAAAACTTTGTTAGGTATTATGTGATCCTTACTAGCTGGAAGTAAGGGAGATGGGGCATGAAGTTATTTCTAGGAGTTGGACACATACCAAGTTTAGCTCAGTTCTGGGCATCTTTGAAATACCTATACAAACTTGTTCCTACATAGTAACTTGCATCTTTGAATGAGAATGTGCTTGCTTGCAGCAACGTGCTATATGTTCTGAATGCCCGAATAGGGAATCTGTGTCAAAACTTTGTTAGGAATTATGTGATCCTTACTAGCTGGAAGTAAGGGAGATGGGGCATGAAGTTATTTCTAGGAGTTGGACACATACCAAGTTTAGCTCCGTTCTGGGCATCTTTGAAATACCTATACAAACTTGTTCCTACATAGTAACTTCCAACTTTGAATGAAAATGTGCTTGCTTACAGCAACGTGCTATATGTTCTGAATGCGCGAATTGGGAATCTGTGTCAAAACTTTGTTAGGAATTATGTGATCCTTACTAGCTGGAAGTAAGGGAGATGGGGCATGAAGTTATTTCTAGGAGTTGGACACATACCAAGTTTAGCTCCGTTCTGGGCATCTTTGAAATACCTATACAAACTTGTTCCTACATAGTAACTTCCAACTTTGAATGAAAATGTGCTTGCTTACAGCAACGTGCTATATGTTCTGAATGCGCGAATTGGGAATCTGTGTCAAAACTTTGTTAGGAATTATGTGATCCTTACTAGCTGGAAGTAAGGGAGATGGGGCATGAAGTTATTTCTAGGAGTTGGACACATACCAAGTTTAGCTCAGTTCTGGGCATCTTTGAAATACCTATACAAACTTGTTCCTACATAGTAACTTGCATCTTTGAATGAGAATGTGCTTGCTTACAGCAACGTGCTATATGTTCTGAATGGCCGAATTGGGAATCTGTGTCAAAACTGTTAGGAATTATGTGATCCTTACTAGCTGGAAGTAAGGGAGATGGGGCATGAAGTTATTTCTAGGAGTTGGACACATACCAAGTTTAGCTCAGTTCTGGGCATCTTTGAAATACCTATACAAACTTGTTCCTACATAGTAACTTGCATCTTTGAATGAGAATGTGCTTGCTTGCAGCAACGTGCTATATGTTCTGAATGCCCGAATTGGCAATCTGTGTCAAAATTTTGTTAGGAATTATGTGATCCTTACTAGCTGGAAGTAAGGGAGATGGGGCATGAAGTTATTTCTAGGAGTTGGACACATACCAAATTTAGCTCAGTTCTGGGCATCTTTGAAATACCTAAACAAACTTGTTCCTACATAGTAACTTGCATCTTTGAATGAGAATGTGCTTGCTTGCAGCAACGTGCTATATGTTCTGAATGCCCGAATTGGGAATCTGTGTCAAAACTGTTAGGAATTATGTGATCCTTACTAGCTGGAAGTAAGGGAGATGGGGCATGAAGTTATTTCTAGGAGTTGGACACATACCAAGTTTAGCTCAGTTCTGGGCATCTTTGAAATACCTATACAAACTTGTTCCTACATAGTAACTTGCATCTTTCAATGAGAATCTGCTTGCTTACAGCAACGTGCTATATGTTCTGAATGCCCGAATTGGGAATCTGTGTCAAAACTTTGTTAGGAATTATGTGATCCTTACTAGCTGGAAGTAAGGGAGATGGGGCATGAAGTTATTTCTTGGAGTTGGAGACATACCAAGTTTAGCTCAGTTCTGGGCATCTTTGAAATACCTATACAAACTTGTTCCTACATAGTAACTTGCAACTTTGAATGAGAATGTGCTTGCTTGCAGCAACGTGCTATATGTTCTGAATGCCGGAATAGGGAATCTGTGTCAAAACTTTGTTAGGAATTATGTGATCCTTACTAGCTGGAAGTAAGGGAGATGGGGCATGAAGTTATTTCTAGGAGTTGGACACATACCAAGTTTAGCTCAGTTCTGGGCATCTTTGAAATACCTATACAAACTTGTTCCTACATAGTAACTTGCGTCTTTGAATGAGAATGTGCTTGCTTACAGCAACGTGCTATATGTTCTGAATGCCCGAATAGGGAATCTGTGTCAAAACTTTGTTAGGAATTATGTGATCCTTACTAGCTGGAAGTAAGGGAGATGGGGCATGAAGTTATTTCTAGGAGTTGGACACATACCAAGTTTAGCTCAGTTCTGGGCATCTTTGAAATACCTATACAAACTTGTTCCTACATAGTAACTTGCATCTTTGAATGAGAATCTGCTTGCTTACAGCAACGTGCTATATGTTCTGAATGCCCGAATTGGGAATCTGTGTCAAAACTGTTAGGAATTATGTGATCCTTACTAGCTGGAAGTAAGGGAGATGGGGCATGAAGTTATTTCTAGGAGTTGGACACATACCAAGTTTAGCTCAGTTCTGGGCATCTTTGAAATACCTATACAAACTTGTTCCTACATAGTAACTTGCAACTTTGAATGAGAATGTGCTTGCTTACAGCAACGTGCTATATGTTCTGAATGCCCGAATTGGGAATCTGTGTCAAAACTTTGTTAGGAATTATGTGATCCTTACTAGCTGGAAGTAAGGGAGATGGGGCATGAAGTTATTTCTAGGAGTTGGACACATACCAAGTTTAGCTCAGTTCTGGTCATCTTTGAAATACCTATACAAACTTGTTCCTAAATAGTAACTTGCAACTTTGAATGAGAATGTGCTTGCTTGCAGCAACGTGCTATATGTTCTGAATGCCCGAATAGGGAATCTGTGTCAAAACTTTGTTAGGAATTATGTGATCCTTACTAGCTGGAAGTAAGGGAGATGGGGCATGAAGTTATTTCTAGGAGTTGGACAAATACCAAGTTTAGCTCAGTTCAGGGCATCTTTGAAATACCTATACAAACTTGTTCCTACATAGTAACTTGCATCTTTGAATGAGAATGTGCTTGCTTGCAGCAACGTGCTATATGTTCTGAATGCCCGAATTGGGAATCTGTGTCAAAACTTTGTTAGGAATTATGTGATCCTTACTAGCTGGAAGTAAGGGAGATGGGGCATGAAGTTATTTCTAGGAGTTGGACACATACCAAGTTTAGCTCAGTTCTGGGCATCTTTGAAATACCTATACAAACTTGTTCCTACATAGTAACTTGCATCTTTGAATGAGAATGTGCTTGCTTACAGCAACGTGCTATATGTTCTGAATGCCCGAATTGGGAATCTGTGTCAAAACTTTGTTAGGAATTATGTGATCCTTACTAGCTGGAAGTAAGGGAGATGGGGCATGAAGTTATTTCTAGGAGTTGGACACATACCAAGTTTAGCTCAGTTCTGGGCATCTTTGAAATACCTATACAAACTTGTTCCTACATAGTAACTTGCATCTTTAATGAGAATCTGCTTGCTTACAGCAACGTGCTATATGTTCTGAATGCCCGAATTGGGAATCTGTGTCAAAACTTTGTTAGGAATTATGTGATCCTTACTAGCTGGAAGTAAGGGAGATGGGGCATGAAGTTATTTCTAGGAGTTGGACACATACCAAGTTTAGCTCAGTTCTGGGCATCTTTGAAATACCTATACAAACTTGTTCCTACATAGTAACTTGCAACTTTGAATGAGAATGTGCTTGCTTACAGCAACGTGCTATATGTTCTGAATGCCCGAATTGGCAATCTGTGTCAAAACTTTGTTAGGAATTATGTGATCCTTACTAGCTGGAAGTAAGGGAGATGGGGCATGAAGTTATTTCTAGGAGTTGGACACATACCAAGTTTAGCTCAGTTCTGGGCATCTTTGAAATACCTATACAAACTTGTTCCTACATAGTAACTTGCAACTTTGAATGAGAATGTGCTTGCTTACAGCAACGTGCTATATGTTCTAAATGCCCGAATTGGGAATCTGTGTAAAACTTTGTTAGGAATTATGTGATCATTACTAGCTGGAAGTAAGGGAGATGGGGCATGAAGTTATTTGTTGGAGTTGGAGACATACCAAGTTTAGCTCAGTTCTGGGCATCTTTGAAATACCTATACAAACTTGTTCCTACATAGTAACTTGCAAATTTGAATGAGAATGTGCTTGCTTGCAGCAACGTGCTATATGTTCTGAATGCCCGAATAGGGAATCTGTGTCAAAACTTTGTTAGGAATTATGTGATCCTTACTAGCTGGAAGTAAGGGAGATGGGGCATGAAGTTATTTCTAGGAGTTGGACACATACCAAGTTTAGCTCAGTTCTGGGCATCTTTGAAATACCTATACAAACTTGTTCCTACATAGTAACTTGCATCTTTGAATGAGAATGTGCTTGCTTGCAGCAACGTGCTATATGTTCTGAATGCCCGAATTGGGAATCTGTGTCAAAACTGTTAGGAATTATGTGATCCTTACTAGCTGGAAGTAAGGGAGATGGGGCATGAAGTTATTTCTAGGAGTTGGACACATACCAAATTTAGCTCAGTTCTGGGCATCTTTGAAATACCTATACAAACTTGTTCCTACATAGTAACTTGCATCTTTGAATGAGAATGTGCTTGCTTACAGCAACGTGCTATATGTTCTGAATGCCCGAATTGGCAATCTGTGTCAAAATTTTGTTAGGAATTATGTGATCCTTACTAGCTGGAAGTAAGGGAGATGGGGCATGAAGTTATTTCTAGGAGTTGGACACATACCAAGTTTAGCTCAGTTCTGGGCATCTTTGAAATACCTAAACAAACTTGTTCCTACATAGTAACTTGCATCTTTGAATGAGAATGTGCTTGCTTGCAGCAACGTGCTATATGTTCTGAATGCCCGAATTGGGAATCTGTGTCAAAACTGTTAGGAATTATGTGATCCTTACTAGCTGGAAGTAAGGGAGATGGGGCATGAAGTTATTTCTAGGAGTTGGACACATACCAAGTTTAGCTCAGTTCTGGGCATCTTTGAAATACCTATACAAACTTGTTCCTACATAGTAACTTGCATCTTTGAATGAGAATCTGCTTGCTTACAGCAACGTGCTATATGTTCTGAATGCCCGAATTGAGAATGTGTGTCAAAACTTTGTTAGGAATTATGTGATCCTTACTAGCTGGAAGTAAGGGAGATGGGGCATGAAGTTATTTCTAGGAGTTGGACACATACCAAGTTTAGCTCAGTTCTGGGCATCTTTGAAATACCTATACAAACTTGTTCCTACATAGTAACTTGCAACTTTGAATGAGAATGTGCTTGCTTACAGCAACGTGCTATATGTTCTAAATGCCCGAATTGGGAATCTGTGTCAAAACTTTGTTAGGAATTATGTGATCCTTACTAGCTGGAAGTAAGGGAGATGGGGCATGAAGTTATTTCTTGGAGTTGGAGACATACCAAGTTTAGCTCAGTTCTGGGCATCTTTGAAATACCTATACAAACTTGTTCCTACATAGTAACTTGCAACTTTGAATGAGAATGTGCTTGCTTGCAGCAACGTGCTATATGTTCTGAATGCCCGAATAGGGAATCTGTGTCAAAACTTTGTTAGGAATTATGTGATCCTTACTAGCTGGAAGTAAGGGAGATGGGGCATGAAGTTATTTCTAGGAGTTGGACACATACCAAGTTTAGCTCAGTTCTGGGCATCTTTGAAATACCTATACAAACTTGTTCCTACATAGTAACTTGCATCTTTGAATGAGAATGTGCTTGCTTACAGCAACGTGCTATATGTTCTGAATGCCCGAATAGGGAATCTGTGTCAAAACTTTGTTAGGAATTATGTGATCCTTACTAGCTGGAAGTAAGGGAGATGGGGCATGAAGTTATTTCTAGGAGTTGGACACATACCAAGTTTAGCTCAGTTCTGGGCATCTTTGAAATACCTATACAAACTTGTTCCTACATAGTAACTTGCATCTTTGAATGAGAATCTGCTTGCTTACAGCAACGTGCTATATGTTCTGAATGCCCGAATTGGGAATCTGTGTCAAAACTGTTAGGAATTAGGTGATCCTTACTAGCTGGAAGTAAGGGAGATGGGGCATGAAGTTATTTCTAGGAGTTGGACACATACCAAGTTTAGCTCAGTTCTGGGCATCTTTGAAATACCTATACAAACTTGTTCCTACATAGTAACTTGCAACTTTGAATGAAAATGTGCTTGCTTGTAGCAACGTGCTATATGTTCTGAATGCCCGAATTGGCAATCTGTGTCAAAACTTTGTTAGGAATTATGTGATCCTTACTAGCTGGAAGTAAGGGAGATGGGGCATGAAGTTATTTCTAGGAGTTGGAGACATACCAAGTTTAGCTCAGTTCTGGGCATCTTTGAAATACCTATACAAACTTGTTCCTACATAGTAACTTGCATCTTTGAATGAGAATGTGCTTGCTTACAGCAACGTGCTATATGATCTGAATGCCCGAATTGGGAATCTGTGTCAAAACTTTGTTAGGAATTATGTGATCCTTACTAGCTGGAAGTAAGGGAGATGGGGCATGAAGTTATTTCTAGGAGTTGGACACATACCAAGTTTAGCTCAGTTCTGGGCATCTTTGAAATACCTATACAAACTTGTTCCTACATAGTAACTTGCATCTTTGAATGAGAATGTGCTTGCTTACAGCAACGTGCTATATGTTCTGAATGCCCGAATTGGGAATCTGTGTCAAAACTTTGTTAGGAATTATGTGATCCTTACTAGCTGGAAGTAAGGGAGATGGGGCATGAAGTTATTTCTAGGACTTGGACACATACCAAGTTTAGCTCAGTTCTGGGCATCTTTGAAATACCTATACAAACTTGTTCCTACATAGTAACTTGCAACTTTGAATGAGAATGTGCTTGCTTACAGCAACGTGCTATAGGTTCTGAATGCCCGAATTGGCAATCTGTGTCAAAACTTTGTTAGGAATTATGTGATCCTTACTAGCTGGAAGTAAGGGAGATGGGGCATGAAGTTATTTCTAGGAGTTGGACACATACCAAGTTTAGCTCAGTTCTGGGCATCTTTGAAATACCTATACAAACTTGTTCCTACATAGTAACTTGCATCTTTGAATGAGAATGTGCTTGCTTACAGCAACGTGCTATAGGTTCTGAATGCCCGAATAGGGAATCTGTGTCAAAACTTTGTTAGGAATTATGTGATCCTTACTAGCTGGAAGTAAGGGAGATGGGGCATGAAGTTATTTCTAGGAGTTGGACACATACCAAGTTTAGCTCAGTTCTGGGCATCTTTGAAATACCTATACAAACTTGTTCCTACATAGTAACTTGCATCTTTGAAGGAGAATCTGCTTGCTTACAGCAACGTGCTATATGTTCTGAATGCCCGAATTGGGAATCTGTGTCAAAACTGTTAGGAATTATGTGATCCTTACTATCTGGAAGTAAGGGAGATGGGGCATGAAGTTATTTCTAGGAGTTGGACACATACCAAGTTTAGCTCAGTTCTGGGCATCTTTGAAATACCTATACAAACTTGTTCCTACATAGTAACTTGCAACTTTGAATGAAAATGTGCTTGCTTGCAGCAACGTGCTATATGTTCTGAATGCCCGAATTGGCAATCTGTGTCAAAACTTTGTTAGGAATTATGTGATCCTTACTAGCTGGAAGTAAGGGAGATGGGGCATGAAGTTATTTCTAGGAGTTGGACACATACCAAGTTTAGCTCAGTTCTGGGCATCTTTGAAATACCTATACAAACTTGTTCCTACATAGTAACTTGCAACTTTGAATGAGAATGTGCTTGCTTACAGCAACGTGCTATATGTTCTGAATGCCCGAATAGGGAATCTGTGTCAAAACTTTGTTAGGAATTATGTGATCTTTACTAGCTGGAAGTAAGGGAGATGGGGCATGAAGTTAATTCTAGGAGTTGGACACATACCAAGTTTAGCTCAGTTCTGGGCATATTTGAAATACCTATACAAACTTGTTCCTACATAGTAACTTGCATCTTTGAATGAGAGTGTGCTTGCTTACAGAAACGTGCTATATGTTCTGAATGCCCGAATTGGCAATCTGTGTCAAAACTTTGTTAGGAATTATGTGATCCTTACTAGCTGGAAGTAAGGGAGATGGGGCATGAAGTTATTTCTAGGAGTTGGACACATACCAAGTTTAGCTCAGTTCTGGGCATCTTTGAAATACCTATACAAACTTGTTCCTACATAGTAACTTGCAACTTTGAATGAGAATGTGCTTGCTTACAGCAACGTGCTATAGGTTCTGAATGCCCGAATTGGCAATCTGTGTCAAAACTTTGTTAGGAATTATGTGATCCTTACTAGCTGGAAGTAAGGGAGATGGGGCATGAAGTTATTTCTAGGAGTTGGAGACATACCAAGTTTAGCTCAGTTCTGGGCATCTTTGAAATACCTATACAAACTTGTTCCTACATAGTAACTTGCATCTTTGAATGAGAATGTGCTTGCTTACAGCAACGTGCTATATGTTCTGAATTCCCGAATTGGCAATCTGTGTCAAAACTTTGTTAGGAATTATGTGATCCTTACTAGCTGGAAGTAAGGGAGATGGGGCATGAAGTTATTTCTAGGAGTTGGACACATACCAAGTTTAGCTCAGTTCTGGGCATCTTTGAAATACCTATACAAACTTGTTCCTACATAGTAACTTGCATCTTTGAATGAGAATCTGCTTGCTTACAGCAACGTGCTATATGTTCTGAATGCCCGAATTGGGAATCTGTGTCAAAACTTTGTTAGGAATTATGTGATCCTTACTAGCTGGAAGTAAGGCAGATGGGGCATGAAGTTATTTCTAGGAGTTGGACACATACCAAGTTTAGCTCAGTTCTGGGCATCTTTGAAATACCTATACAAACTTGTTCCTACATAGTAACTTGCAACTTTGAATGAGAATGTGCTTGCTTACAGCAACGTGCTATATGTTCTGAATGCCCGAATTGGGAATCTGTGTCAAAACTTTGTTAGGAATTATGTGATCCTTACTAGCTGGAAGTAAGGGAGATGGGGCATGAAGTTATTTCTAGGAGTTGGACACATACCAAGTTTAGCTCAGTTCTGGGCATCTTTGAAATACCTATACAAACTTGTTCCTACATAGTAACTTGCATCATTAATGAGAATGTGCTTGCTTACAGCAACGTGCTATATGTTCTGAATGCCCGAATTGGTCATCTGTGTCAAAACTTTGTTAGGAATTATGTGATCCTTACTAGCTGGAAGTAAGGGAGATTGGTCATGAAGTTATTTCTAGGAGTTGGACACATACCAAGTTTAGCTCAGTTCTGGGCATCTTTGAAATACCTATACAAACTTGTTCCTACATAGTAACTTGCATCTTTGAATGAGAATCTGCTTGCTGACAGCAACGTGCTATATGTTCTGAATGCCCGAATTGAGAATGTGTGTCAAAACTTTGTTAGGAATTATGTGATCCTTACTAGCTGGAAGTAAGGGAGATGGGGCATGAAGTTATTTCTAGGAGTTGGACACATACCAAGTTTAGCTCAGTTCTGGGCATCTTTGAAATACCTATACAAAATTGTTCCTACATAGTAACTTGCAACTTTGAATGAAAATGTGCTTGCTTACAGCAACGTGCTATATGTTCTGAATGCCCGAATTGGGAATCTGAGTCAAAACTTTGTTAGGAATTATGTGATCCTTACTAGCTGGAAGTAAGGGAGATGGGGCATGAAGTTATTTCTAGGAGTTGGACACATACCAAGTTTAGCTCAGTTCTGGGCATCTTTGAAATACCTATACAAACTTGTTCCTACATAGTAACTTGCAACTTTGAATGAGAATGTGCTTGCTTACAGCAACGTGCTATATGTTCTAAATGCCCGAATTGGGAATCTGTGTCAAAACTTTGTTAGGAATTATGTGATCCTTACTAGCTGGAAGTAAGGGAGATGGGGCATGAAGTTATTTCTTGGAGTTGGAGACATACCAAGTTTAGCTCAGTTCTGGGCATCTTTGAAATACCTATACAAACTTGTTCCTACATAGTAACTTGCAACTTTGAATGAGAATGTGCTTGCTTACAGCAACGTGCTATATGTTCTGAATGCCCGAATTGGGAATCTGAGTCAAAACTTTGTTAGGAATTATGTGATCCTTACTAGCTGGAAGTAAGGGAGATGGGGCATGAAGTTATTTCTAGGAGTTGGACACATACCAAGTTTAGCTCAGTTCTGGGCATCTTTGAAATACCTATACAAACTTGTTCCTACATAGTAACTTGCAACTTTGAATGAGAATGTGCTTGCTTGCAGCAACGTGCTATATGTTCTGAATGCCCGAATAGGGAATCTGTGTCAAAACTTTGTTAGGAATTATGTGATCCTTACTAGCTGGAAGTAAGGGAGATGGGGCATGAAGTTATTTCTAGGAGTTGGACACATACCAAGTTTAGCTCAGTTCTGGGCATCTTTGAAATACGTATACAAACTTGTTCCTACATAGTAACTTGCATCTTTGAATGAGAATGTGCTTGCTTACAGCAACGTGCTATATGTTCTGAATGCCCGAATTGGCAATCTGTGTCAAAACTTTGTTAGGAATTATGTGATCCTTACTAGCTGGAAGTAAGGGAGATGGGGCATGAAGTTATTTCTAGGAGTTGGACACATACCAAGTTTAGCTCAGTTCTGGGCATCTTTGAAATACCTATACAAACTTGTTCCTACATAGTAACTTGCATCTTTGAATGAGAATCTGCTTGCTTACAGCAACGTGCTATATGTTCTGAATGCCCGAATTGGGAATCTGTGTCAAAACTTTGTTAGGAATTATGTGATCCTTACTAGCTGGAAGTAAGGGAGATGGGGCATGAAGTTATTTCTAGGAGTTGGACACATACCAAGTTTAGCTCAGTTCTGGGCATCTTTGAAATACCTATACAAACTTCTTCCTACATAGTAACTTGCATCTTTGAATGAGAATGTGCTTGCTTGCAGCAACGTGCTATATGTTCTGAATGCCCGAATTGGGAATCTGTATCAAAACTTTGTTAGGAATTATGTGATCCTTACTAGCTGGAAGTAAGGGAGATGGGGCATGAAGTTATTTCTAGGAGTTCGACACATACCAAGTTTAGCTCAGTTCTGGGCATCTTTGAAATACCTATACAAACTTGTTCCTACATAGTAACTTGCATCTTTGAATGAGAATGTGCTTGCTTACAGCAACGTGCTATATGTTCTGAATGCCCGAATAGGGAATCTGTGTCAAAACTTTGTTAGGAATTATGTGATCCTTACTAGCTGGAAGTAAGGGAGATGGGGCATGAAGTTATTTCTAGGAGTTGGACACATACCAAGTTTAGCTCAGTTCTGGGCATCTTTGAAATACCTATACAAACTTGTTCCTACATAGTAACTTGCATCTTTGAATGAGAATCTGCTTGCCTACAGCAACGTGCTATATGTTCTGAATGCCCGAATTGGGAATCTGTGTCAAAACTTTGTTAGGAATTATGTGATCCTTACTAGCTGGAAGTAAGGGAGATGGGGCATGAAGTTATTTCTAGGAGTTGGACACATAGCAAGTTTAGCTCAGTTCTGGGCATCTTTGAAATACCTATACAAACTTGTTCCTACATAGTAACTTGCAACTTTGAATGAGAATGTGCTTGCCTACAGCAACGTGCTATATGTTCTGAATGCCCGAATTGGGAATCTGTGTCAAAACTTTGTTAGGAATTATGTGATCCTTACTAGCTGAAAGTAAGGGAGATGGGGCATGAAGTTATTTCTAGGAGTTGGACACATACCAAGTTTAGCTCAGTTCTGGGCATCTTTGAAATACCTATACAAACTTGTTCCTACATAGTAACTTGCAACTTTGAATGAGAATGTGCTTGCCTACTGCAACGTGCTATATGTTCTGAATGCCCGAATTGGGAATCTGTGTCAAAACTTTGTAAGGAATTATGTGATCCTTACAAGCTGGAAGTAAGGGAGATGGGGCATGAAGTTATTTCTAGGAGTTGGACACATACCAAGTTGAGCTCAGTTCTGGGCATCTTTGAAATACCTATACAAACTTGTTCCTACATAGTAACTTGCAACTTTGAATGAGAATGTGCTTGCCTACAGCAACGTGCTATATGTTCTGAATGCCCGAATTGGGAATCTGTGTCAAAACTTTGTTAGGAATTATGTGATCCTTACTAGCTGGAAGTAAGGGAGATGGGGCATGAAGTTATTTCTAGGAGTTGGACACATACCAAGTTTAGCTCAGTTCTGGGCATCTTTGAAATACCTATACAAACTTGTTCCTACATAGTAACTTGCAACTTTGAATGAGAATGTGCTTGCCTACAGCAACGTGCTATATGTTCTGAATGCCCGAATAGGGAATCTGTCTCAAAACTTTGTTAGGAATTATGTGATCCTTACTAGCTGGAAGTAAGGGAGATGGGGCATGAAGTTATTTCTAGGAGTTGGACACATACCAAGTTTAGCTCAGTTCTGGGCCTCTTTGAAATACCTATACAAACTTGTTCCTACATAGTAACTTGCAACTTTGAATGAAAATGTGCTTGCTTACAGCAACGTGCTATATGTTCTGAATGCCCGAATTGGGAATCTGTGTCAAAACTTTGTTAGGAATTATGTGATCCTTACTAGCTGGAAGTAAGGGAGATGGGGCATGAAGTTATTTCTAGGATTTGGACACATACCAAGTTTAGCTCAGTTCTGGGCATCTTTGAAATACCTATACAAACTTGTTCCTAAATAGTAACTTGCATCTTTGAATGAGAATGTGCTTGCCTACAGCAACGTGCTATATGTTCTGAATGCCCGAATAGGGAATCTGTGTCAAAACTTTGTTAGGAATTATGTGATCCTTACTAGCTGGAAGTAAGGGAGATGGGGCATGAAGTTATTTCTAGGAGTTGGACACATACCAAGTTTAGCTCAGTTCTGGGCATCTTTGAAATACCTATACAAACTTGTTCCTACATAGTAACTTGCATCTTTGAATGAGAATCTGCTTGCCTACAGCAACGTGCTATATGTTCTGAATGCCCGAATTGGGAATCTGTGTCAAAACTTTGTTAGGAATTATGTGATCCTTACTAGCTGGAAGTAAGGGAGATGGGGCATGAAGTTATTTCTAGGAGTTGGACACATACCAAGTTTAGCTCAGTTCTGGGCATCTTTGAAATACCTATACAAACTTGTTCCTACATAGTAACTTGCAACTTTGAATGAGAATGTGCTTGCCTACAGCAACGTGCTATATGTTCTGAATGCCCGAATTGGGAATCTGTGTCAAAACTTTGTTAGGAATTATGTGATCCTTACTAGCTGGAAGTAAGGGAGATGGGGCATGAAGTTATTTCTAGGAGTTGGACACATACCAAGTTTAGCTCAGTTCTGGGCATCTTTGAAATACCTATACAAACTTGTTCCTACATAGTAACTTGCAACTTTGAATGAGAATGTGCTTGCCTACTGCAACGTGCTATATGTTCTGAATGCCCGAATTGGGAATCTGTGTCAAAACTTTGTTAGGAATTATGTGATCCTTACAAGCTGGAAGTAAGGGAGATGGGGCATGAAGTTATTTCTAGGAGTTGGACACATACCAAGTTGAGCTCAGTTCTGGGCATCTTTGAAATACCTATACAAACTTGTTCCTACATAGTAACTTGCAACTTTGAATGAGAATGTTCTTGCCTACAGCAACGTGCTATATGTTCTGAATGCCCGAATTGGGAATCTGTGTCAAAACTTTGTTAGGAATTATGTGATCCTTACTAGCTGGAAGTAAGGGAGATGGGGCATGAAGTTATTTCTAGGAGTTGGACACATACCAAGTTTAGCTCAGTTCTGGGCATCTTTGAATTACCTATACAAACTTGTTCCTACATAGTAACTTGCAACTTTGAATGAGAATGTGCTTGCCTACAGCAACGAGCTATATGTTCTGAATGCCCGAATAGGGAATCTGTCTCAAAACTTTGTTAGGAATTATGTGATCCTTACTAGCTGGAAGTAAGGGAGATGGGGCATGAAGTTATTTCTAGGAGTTGGACACATACCAAGTTTAGCTCAGTTCTGGGCCTCTTTGAAATACCTATACAAACTTGTTCCTACATAGTAACTTGCAACTTTGAATGAAAATGTGCTTTCTTACAGCAACGTGCTATATGTTCTGAATGCCCGAATTGGGAATCTGTGTCAAAACTTTGTTAGGAATTATGTGATCCTTACTAGCTGGAAGTAAGGGAGATGGGGCATGAAGTTATTTCTAGGAGTTGGACACATAGCAAGTTTAGCTCAGTTCTGGGCATCTTTGAAATACCTATACAAACTTGCTCCTACATAGTAACTTGCAACTTTGAATGAGAATGTGCTTGCTTACAGCAACGTGCTATATGTTCTGAATGCCCGAATTGGGAATCTGTGTCAAAACTTTTTTAGGAATTATGTGATCCTTACTAGCTGGAAGTAAGGGAGATGGGGCATGAAGTTATTTCTAGGATTTGGACACATACCAAGTTTAGCTCAGTTCTGGGCATCTTTGAAATACCTATACAAACTTGTTCCTAAATAGTTACTTGCATCTTTGAATGAGAATGTGCTTGCCTACAGCAACGTGCTATATGTTCTGAATGCCCGAATAGGGAATCTGTGTCAAAACTTTGTTAGGAATTATGTGATCCTTACTAGCTGGAAGTAAGGGAGATGGGGCATGAAGTTATTTCTAGGAGTTGGACACATACCAAGTTTAGCTCAGTTCTGGGCATCTTTGAAATACCTATACAAACTTGTTCCTACATTGTAACTTGCATCTTTGAATGAGAATCTGCTTGCCTACAGCAACGTTCTATATGTTCTGAATGCCCGAATTGGGAATCTGTGTCAAAACTTTGTTAGGAATTATGTGATCCTTACTAGCTGGAAGTAAGGGAGATGGGGCATGAAGTTATTTCTAGGAGTTGGACACATACCAAGTTTAGCTCAGTTCTGGGCATCTTTGAAATACCTATACAAACTTGTTCCTACATAGTAACTTGCAACTTTGAATGAGAATGTGCTTGCCTACAGCAACGTGCTATATGTTCTGAATGCCCGAATTGGGAATCTGTGTCAAAACTTTGTTAGGAATTATGTGATCCTTACTAGCTGGAAGTAAGGGAGATGGGGCATGAAGTTATTTCTAGGAGTTGGACACATACCAAGTTTAGCTCAGTTCTGGGCATCTTTGAAATACCTATACAAACTTGTTCCTACATAGTAACTTGCAACTTTGAATGAGAATGTGCTTGCCTACAGCAACGTGCTATATGTTCTGAATGCCCGAATTGGGAATCTGTGTCAAAACTTTGTTAGGAATTATGTGATCCTTACTAGCTGGAAGTAAGGGAGATGGGGCATGAAGTTATTTCTAGGAGTTGGACACATACCAAGTTTAGCTGAGTTCTGGGCATCTTTGAAATACCTATACAAACTTGTTCCTACATAGTAACTTGCAACTTTGAATGAGAATGTGCTTGCCTACAGCAACGTGCTATATGTTCTGAATGCCCGAATTGGGAATCTGTGTCAAAACTTTGTTAGGAATTATGTGATCCTTACTAGCTGGAAGTAAGGGAGATGGGGCATGAAGTTATTTCTAGGAGTTGGACACATACCAAGTTTAGCTGAGTTCTGGGCATCTTTGAAATACCTATACAAACTTGTTCCTACATAGTAACTTGCAACTTTGAATGAGAATGTGCTTGCCTACAGCAACGTGCTATATGTTCTGAATGCCCGAATTGGGAATCTGTGTCAAAACTTTGTTAGGAATTATGTGATCCTTACTAGCTGGAAGTAAGGGAGATGGGGCATGAAGTTATTTCTAGGAGTTGGACACATACCAAGTTTAGCTCAGTTCTGGGCATCTTTGAAATACCTATACAAACTTGTTCCTACATAGTAACTTGCAACTTTGAATGAAAATGTGCTTGCCTACAGCAACGTGCTATATGTTCTGAATGCCCGAATTGGGAATCTGTGTCAAAACTTTGTTAGGAATTATGTGATCCTTACTAGCTGGAAGTAAGGGAGATGGGGCATGAAGTTATTTCTAGGAGTTGGACACATACCAAGTTTAGCTCAGTTCTGGGCCTCTTTGAAATACCTATACAAACTTGTTCCTACATAGTAACTTGCAACTTTGAATGAAAATGTGCTTGCCTACAGCAACGTGCTATATGTTCTGAATGCCCGAATTGGGAATCTGTGTCAAAACTTTGTTAGGAATTATGTGATCCTTACTAGCTGGAAGTAAGGGAGATGGGGCATGAAGTTATTTCTAGGAGTTGGACACATACCAAGTTTAGCTCAGTTCTGGGCATCTTTGAAATACCTATACAAACTTGTTCCTACATAGTAACTTGCAACTTTGAATGAGAATCTGCTTGCTTACAGCAACGTGCTATATGTTCTGAATGCCCGAATAGGGAATCTGTGTCAAAACTTTGTTAGGAATTATGTGATCCTTTCTAGCTGGAAGTAAGGGAGATGGGGCATGAAGTTATTTCTAGGAGTTGGACACATACCAAGTTTAGCTCAGTTCTGGGCCTCTTTGAAATACCTATACAAACTTGTTCCTACATAGTAACTTGCAACTTTGAATGAAAATGTGCTTGCTTACAGCAACGTGCTATATGTTCTGAATGCCCGAATTGGGAATCTGTGTCAAAACTTTGTTAGGAATTATGTGATCCTTACTAGCTGGAAGTAAGGGAGATGGGGCATGAAGTTATTTCTAGGAGTTGGACACATACCAAGTTTAGATCAGTTCTGGGCATCTTTGAAATACCTATACAAACTTGTTCCTACATAGTAACTTGCAAATTTGAATGAGAATGTGCTTGCTTACAGCAACGTGCTATATGTTCTGAATGCCCGAATTGGGAATCTGTGTCAAAACTTTGTTAGGAATTATGTGATCCTTACTAGCTGGAAGTAAGGGAGATGGGGCATGAAGTTATTTCTAGGATTTGGACACATACCAAGTTTAGCTCAGTTCTGGGCATCTTTGAAATACCTATACAAACTTGTTCCTAAATAGTAACTTGCAACTTTGAATGAGAATGTGCTTGCTTACAGCAACGTGCTATATGTTCTGAATGCCCGAATTGGGAATCTGTGTCAAAACTTTGTTAGGTATTATGTGATCCTTACTAGCTGGAAGTAAGGGAGATGGGGCATGAAGTTATTTCTAGGAGTTGGACACATACCAAGTTTAGCTCAGTTCTGGGCATCTTTGAAATACCTATACAAACTTGTTCCTACATAGTAACTTGCATCTTTGAATGAGAATGTGCTTGCTTGCAGCAACGTGCTATATGTTCTGAATGCCCGAATAGGGAATCTGTGTCAAAACTTTGTTAGGAATTATGTGATCCTTACTAGCTGGAAGTAAGGGAGATGGGGCATGAAGTTATTTCTAGGAGTTGGACACATACCAAGTTTAGCTCCGTTCTGGGCATCTTTGAAATACCTATACAAACTTGTTCCTACATAGTAACTTCCAACTTTGAATGAAAATGTGCTTGCTTACAGCAACGTGCTATATGTTCTGAATGCGCGAATTGGGAATCTGTGTCAAAACTTTGTTAGGAATTTTGTGATCCTTACTAGCTGGAAGTAAGGGAGATGGGGCATGAAGTTATTTCTAGGAGTTGGACACATACCAAGTTTAGCTCCGTTCTGGGCATCTTTGAAATACCTATACAAACTTGTTCCTACATAGTAACTTCCAACTTTGAATGAAAATGTGCTTGCTTACAGCAACGTGCTATATGTTCTGAATGCGCGAATTGGGAATCTGTGTCAAAACTTTGTTAGGAATTATGTGATCCTTACTAGCTGGAAGTAAGGGAGATGGGGCATGAAGTTATTTCTAGGAGTTGGACACATACCAAGTTTAGCTCAGTTCTGGGCATCTTTGAAATACCTATACAAACTTGTTCCTACATAGTAACTTGCATCTTTGAATGAGAATGTGCTTGCTTACAGCAACGTGCTATATGTTCTGAATGGCCGAATTGGGAATCTGTGTCAAAACTGTTAGGAATTATGTGATCCTTACTAGCTGGAAGTAAGGGAGATGGGGCATGAAGTTATTTCTAGGAGTTGGACACATACCAAGTTTAGCTCAGTTCTGGGCATCTTTGAAATACCTATACAAACTTGTTCCTACATAGTAACTTGCATCTTTGAATGAGAATGTGCTTGCTTGCAGCAACGTGCTATATGTTCTGAATGCCCGAATTGGCAATCTGTGTCAAAATTTTGTTAGGAATTATGTGATCCTTACTAGCTGGAAGTAAGGGAGATGGGGCATGAAGTTATTTCTAGGAGTTGGACACATACCAAATTTAGCTCAGTTCTGGGCATCTTTGAAATACCTAAACAAACTTGTTCCTACATAGTAACTTGCATCTTTGAATGAGAATGTGCTTGCTTGCAGCAACGTGCTATATGTTCTGAATGCCCGAATTGGGAATCTGTGTCAAAACTGTTAGGAATTATGTGATCCTTACTAGCTGGAAGTAAGGGAGATGGGGCATGAAGTTATTTCTAGGAGTTGGACACATACCAAGTTTAGCTCAGTTCTGGGCATCTTTGAAATACCTATACAAACTTGTTCCTACATAGTAACTTGCATCTTTCAATGAGAATCTGCTTGCTTACAGCAACGTGCTATATGTTCTGAATGCCCGAATTGGGAATCTGTGTCAAAACTTTGTTAGGAATTATGTGATCCTTACTAGCTGGAAGTAAGGGAGATGGGGCATGAAGTTATTTCTTGGAGTTGGAGACATACCAAGTTTAGCTCAGTTCTGGGCATCTTTGAAATACCTATACAAACTTGTTCCTACATAGTAACTTGCAACTTTGAATGAGAATGTGCTTGCTTGCAGCAACGTGCTATATGTTCTGAATGCCGGAATAGGGAATCTGTGTCAAAACTTTGTTAGGAATTATGTGATCCTTACTAGCTGGAAGTAAGGGAGATGGGGCATGAAGTTATTTCTAGGAGTTGGACACATACCAAGTTTAGCTCAGTTCTGGGCATCTTTGAAATACCTATACAAACTTGTTCCTACATAGTAACTTGCGTCTTTGAATGAGAATGTGCCTGCTTACAGCAACGTGCTATATGTTCTGAATGCCCGAATAGGGAATCTGTGTCAAAACTTTGTTAGGAATTATGTGATCCTTACTAGCTGGAAGTAAGGGAGATGGGGCATGAAGTTATTTCTAGGAGTTGGACACATACCAAGTTTAGCTCAGTTCTGGGCATCTTTGAAATACCTATACAAACTTGTTCCTACATAGTAACTTGCATCTTTGAATGAGAATCTGCTTGCTTACAGCAACGTGCTATATGTTCTGAATGCCCGAATTGGGAATCTGTGTCAAAACTGTTAGGAATTATGTGATCCTTACTAGCTGGAAGTAAGGGAGATGGGGCATGAAGTTATTTCTAGGAGTTGGACACATACCAAGTTTAGCTCAGTTCTGGGCATCTTTGAAATACCTATACAAACTTGTTCCTACATAGTAACTTGCAACTTTGAATGAGAATGTGCTTGCTTACAGCAACGTGCTATATGTTCTGAATGCCCGAATTGGGAATCTGTGTCAAAACTTTGTTAGGAATTATGTGATCCTTACTAGCTGGAAGTAAGGGAGATGGGGCATGAAGTTATTTCTAGGAGTTGGACACATACCAAGTTTAGCTCAGTTCTGGTCATCTTTGAAATACCTATACAAACTTGTTCCTAAATAGTAACTTGCAACTTTGAATGAGAATGTGCTTGCTTGCAGCAACGTGCTATATGTTCTGAATGCCCGAATAGGGAATCTGTGTCAAAACTTTGTTAGGAATTATGTGATCCTTACTAGCTGGAAGTAAGGGAGATGGGGCATGAAGTTATTTCTAGGAGTTGGACAAATACCAAGTTTAGCTCAGTTCAGGGCATCTTTGAAATACCTATACAAACTTGTTCCTACATAGTAACTTGCATCTTTGAATGAGAATGTGCTTGCTTGCAGCAACGTGCTATATGTTCTGAATGCCCGAATTGGGAATCTGTGTCAAAACTTTGTTAGGAATTATGTGATCCTTACTAGCTGGAAGTAAGGGAGATGGGGCATGAAGTTATTTCTAGGAGTTGGACACATACCAAGTTTAGCTCAGTTCTGGGCATCTTTGAAATACCTATACAAACTTGTTCCTACATAGTAACTTGCATCTTTGAATGAGAATGTGCTTGCTTACAGCAACGTGCTATATGTTCTGAATGCCCGAATTGGGAATCTGTGTCAAAACTTTGTTAGGAATTATGTGATCCTTACTAGCTGGAAGTAAGGGAGATGGGGCATGAAGTTATTTCTAGGAGTTGGACACATACCAAGTTTAGCTCAGTTCTGGGCATCTTTGAAATACCTATACAAACTTGTTCCTACATAGTAACTTGCATCTTTAATGAGAATCTGCTTGCTTACAGCAACGTGCTATATGTTCTGAATGCCCGAATTGGGAATCTGTGTCAAAACTTTGTTAGGAATTATGTGATCCTTACTAGCTGGAAGTAAGGGAGATGGGGCATGAAGTTATTTCTAGGAGTTGGACACATACCAAGTTTAGCTCAGTTCTGGGCATCTTTGAAATACCTATACAAACTTGTTCCTACATAGTAACTTGCAACTTTGAATGAGAATGTGCTTGCTTACAGCAACGTGCTATATGTTCTGAATGCCCGAATTGGCAATCTGTGTCAAAACTTTGTTAGGAATTATGTGATCCTTACTAGCTGGAAGTAAGGGAGATGGGGCATGAAGTTATTTCTAGGAGTTGGACACATACCAAGTTTAGCTCAGTTCTGGGCATCTTTGAAATACCTATACAAACTTGTTCCTACATAGTAACTTGCAACTTTGAATGAGAATGTGCTTGCTTACAGCAACGTGCTATATGTTCTAAATGCCCGAATTGGGAATCTGTGTAAAACTTTGTTAGGAATTATGTGATCATTACTAGCTGGAAGTAAGGGAGATGGGGCATGAAGTTATTTGTTGGAGTTGGAGACATACCAAGTTTAGCTCAGTTCTGGGCATCTTTGAAATACCTATACAAACTTGTTCCTACATAGTAACTTGCAAATTTGAATGAGAATGTGCTTGCTTGCAGCAACGTGCTATAGGTTCTGAATGCCCGAATAGGGAATCTGTGTCAAAACTTTGTTAGGAATTATGTGATCCTTACTAGCTGGAAGTAAGGGAGATGGGGCATGAAGTTATTTCTAGGAGTTGGACACATACCAAGTTTAGCTCAGTTCTGGGCATCTTTGAAATACCTATACAAACTTGTTCCTACATAGTAACTTGCATCTTTGAATGAGAATGTGCTTGCTTGCAGCAACGTGCTATATGTTCTGAATGCCCGAATTGGGAATCTGTGTCAAAACTGTTAGGAATTATGTGATCCTTACTAGCTGGAAGTAAGGGAGATGGGGCATGAAGTTATTTCTAGGAGTTGGACACATACCAAATTTAGCTCAGTTCTGGGCATCTTTGAAATACCTATATAAACTTGTTCCTACATAGTAACTTGCATCTTTGAATGAGAATGTGCTTGCTTACAGCAACGTGCTATATGTTCTGAATGCCCGAATTGGCAATCTGTGTCAAAATTTTGTTAGGAATTATGTGATCCTTACTAGCTGGAAGTAAGGGAGATGGGGCATGAAGTTATTTCTAGGAGTTGGACACATACCAAGTTTAGCTCAGTTCTGGGCATCTTTGAAATACCTAAACAAACTTGTTCCTACATAGTAACTTGCATCTTTGAATGAGAATGTGCTTGCTTGCAGCAACGTGCTATATGTTCTGAATGCCCGAATTGGGAATCTGTGTCAAAACTGTTAGGAATTATGTGATCCTTACTAGCTGGAAGTAAGGGAGATGGGGCATGAAGTTATTTCTAGGAGTTGGACACATACCAAGTTTAGCTCAGTTCTGGGCATCTTTGAAATACCTATACAAACTTGTTCCTACATAGTAACTTGCATCTTTGAATGAGAATCTGCTTGCTTACAGCAACGTGCTATATGTTCTGAATGCCCGAATTGAGAATGTGTGTCAAAACTTTGTTAGGAATTATGTGATCCTTACTAGCTGGAAGTAAGGGAGATGGGGCATGAAGTTATTTCTAGGAGTTGGACACATACCAAGTTTAGCTCAGTTCTGGGCATCTTTGAAATACCTATACAAACTTGTTCCTACATAGTAACTTGCAACTTTGAATGAGAATGTGCTTGCTTACAGCAACGTGCTATATGTTCTAAATGCCCGAATTGGGAATCTGTGTCAAAACTTTGTTAGGAATTATGTGATCCTTACTAGCTGGAAGTAAGGGAGATGGGGCATGAAGTTATTTCTTGGAGTTGGAGACATACCAAGTTTAGCTCAGTTCTGGGCATCTTTGAAATACCTATACAAACTTGTTCCTACATAGTAACTTGCAACTTTGAATGAGAATGTGCTTGCTTGCAGCAACGTGCTATATGTTCTGAATGCCCGAATAGGGAATCTGTGTCAAAACTTTGTTAGGAATTATGTGATCCTTACTAGCTGGAAGTAAGGGAGATGGGGCATGAAGTTATTTCTAGGAGTTGGACACATACCAAGTTTAGCTCAGTTCTGGGCATCTTTGAAATACCTATACAAACTTGTTCCTACATAGTAACTTGCATCTTTGAATGAGAATGTGCTTGCTTACAGCAACGTGCTATATGTTCTGAATGCCCGAATAGGGAATCTGTGTCAAAACTTTGTTAGGAATTATGTGATCCTTACTAGCTGGAAGTAAGGGAGATGGGGCATGAAGTTATTTCTAGGAGTTGGACACATACCAAGTTTAGCTCAGTTCTGGGCATCTTTGAAATACCTATACAAACTTGTTCCTACATAGTAACTTGCATCTTTGAATGAGAATCTGCTTGCTTACAGCAACGTGCTATATGTTCTGAATGCCCGAATTGGGAATCTGTGTCAAAACTGTTAGGAATTAGGTGATCCTTACTAGCTGGAAGTAAGGGAGATGGGGCATGAAGTTATTTCTAGGAGTTGGACACATACCAAGTTTAGCTCAGTTCTGGGCATCTTTGAAATACCTATACAAACTTGTTCCTACATAGTAACTTGCAACTTTGAATGAAAATGTGCTTGCTTGTAGCAACGTGCTATATGTTCTGAATGCCCGAATTGGCAATCTGTGTCAAAACTTTGTTAGGAATTATGTGATCCTTACTAGCTGGAAGTAAGGGAGATGGGGCATGAAGTTATTTCTAGGAGTTGGAGACATACCAAGTTTAGCTCAGTTCTGGGCATCTTTGAAATACCTATACAAACTTGTTCCTACATAGTAACTTGCATCTTTGAATGAGAATGTGCTTGCTTACAGCAACGTGCTATATGATCTGAATGCCCGAATTGGGAATCTGTGTCAAAACTTTGTTAGGAATTATGTGATCCTTACTAGCTGGAAGTAAGGGAGATGGGGCATGAAGTTATTTCTAGGAGTTGGACACATACCAAGTTTAGCTCAGTTCTGGGCATCTTTGAAATACCTATACAAACTTGTTCCTACATAGTAACTTGCATCTTTGAATGAGAATGTGCTTGCTTACAGCAACGTGCTATATGTTCTGAATGCCCGAATTGGGAATCTGTGTCAAAACTTTGTTAGGAATTATGTGATCCTTACTAGCTGGAAGTAAGGGAGATGGGGCATGAAGTTATTTCTAGGACTTGGACACATACCAAGTTTAGCTCAGTTCTGGGCATCTTTGAAATACCTATACAAACTTGTTCCTACATAGTAACTTGCAACTTTGAATGAGAATGTGCTTGCTTACAGCAACGTGCTATAGGTTCTGAATGCCCGAATTGGCAATCTGTGTCAAAACTTTGTTAGGAATTATGTGATCCTTACTAGCTGGAAGTAAGGGAGATGGGGCATGAAGTTATTTCTAGGAGTTGGACACATACCAAGTTTAGCTCAGTTCTGGGCATCTTTGAAATACCTATACAAACTTGTTCCTACATAGTAACTTGCATCTTTGAATGAGAATGTGCTTGCTTACAGCAACGTGCTATAGGTTCTGAATGCCCGAATAGGGAATCTGTGTCAAAACTTTGTTAGGAATTATGTGATCCTTACTAGCTGGAAGTAAGGGAGATGGGGCATGAAGTTATTTCTAGGAGTTGGACACATACCAAGTTTAGCTCAGTTCTGGGCATCTTTGAAATACCTATACAAACTTGTTCCTACATAGTAACTTGCATCTTTGAAGGAGAATCTGCTTGCTTACAGCAACGTGCTATATGTTCTGAATGCCCGAATTGGGAATCTGTGTCAAAACTGTTAGGAATTATGTGATCCTTACTATCTGGAAGTAAGGGAGATGGGGCATGAAGTTATTTCTAGGAGTTGGACACATACCAAGTTTAGCTCAGTTCTGGGCATCTTTGAAATACCTATACAAACTTGTTCCTACATAGTAACTTGCAACTTTGAATGAAAATGTGCTTGCTTGCAGCAACGTGCTATATGTTCTGAATGCCCGAATTGGCAATCTGTGTCAAAACTTTGTTAGGAATTATGTGATCCTTACTAGCTGGAAGTAAGGGAGATGGGGCATGAAGTTATTTCTAGGAGTTGGACACATACCAAGTTTAGCTCAGTTCTGGGCATCTTTGAAATACCTATACAAACTTGTTCCTACATAGTAACTTGCAACTTTGAATGAGAATGTGCTTGCTTACAGCAACGTGCTATATGTTCTGAATGCCCGAATAGGGAATCTGTGTCAAAACTTTGTTAGGAATTATGTGATCTTTACTAGCTGGAAGTAAGGGAGATGGGGCATGAAGTTAATTCTAGGAGTTGGACACATACCAAGTTTAGCTCAGTTCTGGGCATATTTGAAATACCTATACAAACTTGTTCCTACATAGTAACTTGCATCTTTGAATGAGAGTGTGCTTGCTTACAGAAACGTGCTATATGTTCTGAATGCCCGAATTGGCAATCTGTGTCAAAACTTTGTTAGGAATTATGTGATCCTTACTAGCTGGAAGTAAGGGAGATGGGGCATGAAGTTATTTCTAGGAGTTGGACACATACCAAGTTTAGCTCAGTTCTGGGCATCTTTGAAATACCTATACAAACTTGTTCCTACATAGTAACTTGCAACTTTGAATGAGAATGTGCTTGCTTACAGCAACGTGCTATAGGTTCTGAATGCCCGAATTGGCAATCTGTGTCAAAACTTTGTTAGGAATTATGTGATCCTTACTAGCTGGAAGTAAGGGAGATGGGGCATGAAGTTATTTCTAGGAGTTGGAGACATACCAAGTTTAGCTCAGTTCTGGGCATCTTTGAAATACCTATACAAACTTGTTCCTACATAGTAACTTGCATCTTTGAATGAGAATCTGCTTGCTTACAGCAACGTGCTATATGTTCTGAATGCCCGAATTGGGAATCTGTGTCAAAACTTTGTTAGGAATTATGTGATCCTTACTAGCTGGAAGTAAGGCAGATGGGGCATGAAGTTATTTCTAGGAGTTGGACACATACCAAGTTTAGCTCAGTTCTGGGCATCTTTGAAATACCTATACAAACTTGTTCCTACATAGTAACTTGCAACTTTGAATGAGAATGTGCTTGCTTACAGCAACGTGCTATATGTTCTGAATGCCCGAATTGGGAATCTGTGTCAAAACTTTGTTAGGAATTATGTGATCCTTACTAGCTGGAAGTAAGGGAGATGGGGCATGAAGTTATTTCTAGGAGTTGGACACATACCAAGTTTAGCTCAGTTCTGGGCATCTTTGAAATACCTATACAAACTTGTTCCTACATAGTAACTTGCATCATTAATGAGAATGTGCTTGCTTACAGCAACGTGCTATATGTTCTGAATGCCCGAATTGGTCATCTGTGTCAAAACTTTGTTAGGAATTATGTGATCCTTACTAGCTGGAAGTAAGGGAGATTGGTCATGAAGTTATTTCTAGGAGTTGGACACATACCAAGTTTAGCTCAGTTCTGGGCATCTTTGAAATACCTATACAAACTTGTTCCTACATAGTAACTTGCATCTTTGAATGAGAATCTGCTTGCTGACAGCAACGTGCTATATGTTCTGAATGCCCGAATTGAGAATGTGTGTCAAAACTTTGTTAGGAATTATGTGATCCTTACTAGCTGGAAGTAAGGGAGATGGGGCATGAAGTTATTTCTAGGAGTTGGACACATACCAAGTTTAGCTCAGTTCTGGGCATCTTTGAAATACCTATACAAAATTGTTCCTACATAGTAACTTGCAACTTTGAATGAAAATGTGCTTGCTTACAGCAACGTGCTATATGTTCTGAATGCCCGAATTGGGAATCTGAGTCAAAACTTTGTTAGGAATTATGTGATCCTTACTAGCTGGAAGTAAGGGAGATGGGGCATGAAGTTATTTCTAGGAGTTGGACACATACCAAGTTTAGCTCAGTTCTGGGCATCTTTGAAATACCTATACAAACTTGTTCCTACATAGTAACTTGCAACTTTGAATGAGAATGTGCTTGCTTACAGCAACGTGCTATATGTTCTAAATGCCCGAATTGGGAATCTGTGTCAAAACTTTGTTAGGAATTATGTGATCCTTACTAGCTGGAAGTAAGGGAGATGGGGCATGAAGTTATTTCTTGGAGTTGGAGACATACCAAGTTTAGCTCAGTTCTGGGCATCTTTGAAATACCTATACAAACTTGTTCCTACATAGTAACTTGCAACTTTGAATGAGAATGTGCTTGCTTACAGCAACGTGCTATATGTTCTGAATGCCCGAATTGGGAATCTGAGTCAAAACTTTGTTAGGAATTATGTGATCCTTACTAGCTGGAAGTAAGGGAGATGGGGCATGAAGTTATTTCTAGGAGTTGGACACATACCAAGTTTAGCTCAGTTCTGGGCATCTTTGAAATACCTATACAAACTTGTTCCTACATAGTAACTTGCAACTTTGAATGAGAATGTGCTTGCTTGCAGCAACGTGCTATATGTTCTGAATGCCCGAATAGGGAATCTGTGTCAAAACTTTGTTAGGAATTATGTGATCCTTACTAGCTGGAAGTAAGGGAGATGGGGCATGAAGTTATTTCTAGGAGTTGGACACATACCAAGTTTAGCTCAGTTCTGGGCATCTTTGAAATACGTATACAAACTTGTTCCTACATAGTAACTTGCATCTTTGAATGAGAATGTGCTTGCTTACAGCAACGTGCTATATGTTCTGAATGCCCGAATTGGCAATCTGTGTCAAAACTTTGTTAGGAATTATGTGATCCTTACTAGCTGGAAGTAAGGGAGATGGGGCATGAAGTTATTTCTAGGAGTTGGACACATACCAAGTTTAGCTCAGTTCTGGGCATCTTTGAAATACCTATACAAACTTGTTCCTACATAGTAACTTGCATCTTTGAATGAGAATCTGCTTGCTTACAGCAACGTGCTATATGTTCTGAATGCCCGAATTGGGAATCTGTGTCAAAACTTTGTTAGGAATTATGTGATCCTTACTAGCTGGAAGTAAGGGAGATGGGGCATGAAGTTATTTCTAGGAGTTGGACACATACCAAGTTTAGCTCAGTTCTGGGCATCTTTGAAATACCTATACAAACTTCTTCCTACATAGTAACTTGCATCTTTGAATGAGAATGTGCTTGCTTGCAGCAACGTGCTGTATGTTCTGAATGCCCGAATTGGCAATCTGTGTCAAAACTTTGTTAGGAATTATGTGATCCTTACTAGCTGGAAGTAAGGGAGATGGGGCATGAAGTTATTTCTAGGAGTTGGACACATACCAAGTTTAGCTCAGTTCTGGGCATCTTTGAAATACCTATACAAACTTCTTCCTACATAGTAACTTGCATCTTTGAATGAGAATGTGCTTGGTACAGCAACGTGCTATATGATCTGAATGCCCGAATTGGGAATCTGTGTCAAAACTTTGTTAGGAATTATGTGATCCTTACTAGCTGGAAGTAAGGGAGATGGGGCATGAAGTTATTTCTTGGAGTTGGACACATACCAAGTTTAGCTCAGTTCTGGGCATCTTTGAAATACCTATACAAACTTGTTCCTACATAGTAACTTGCATCTTTGAATGAGAATGTGCTTGCTTACAGCAACGTGCTATATGATCTGAATGCCCGAATTGGGAATCTGTGTCAAAACTTTGTTAGGAATTATGTGATCCTTACTAGCTGGAAGTAAGGGAGATGGGGCATGAAGTTATTTCTAGGAGTTGGACACATACCAAGTTTAGCTCAGTTCTGGGCATCTTTGAAATACCTATACAAACTTGTTCCTACATAGTAACTTGCATCTTTGAATGAGAATGTGCTTGCTTACAGCAACGTGCTATATGTTCTGAATGCCCGAATTGGGAATCTGTGTCAAAACTTTGTTAGGAATTATGCGATCCTTACTAGCTGGAAGTAAGGGAGATGGGGCATGAAGTTATTTCTAGGAGTTGGACACATACCAAGTTTAGCTCAGTTCTGGGCATCTTTGAAATACCTATACAAACTTGTTCCTACATAGTAACTTGCATCTTTGAATGAGAATGTGCTTGCTTACAGCAACGTGCTATATGTTCTGAATGCCCGAATTGGGAATCTGTGTCAAAACTTTGTTAGGAATTATGTGATCCTTACTAGCTGGAAGTAAGGGAGATGGGGCATGAAGTTATTTCTAGGAGTTGGACACATACCAAGTTTAGCTCAGTTCTGGGCATCTTTGAAATACCTATACAAACTTGTTCCTACATAGTAACTTGCAACTTTGAATGAGAATGTGCTTGCTTACAGCAACGTGCTATAGGTTCTGAATGCCCGAATTGGCAATCTGTGTCAAAACTTTGTTAGGAATTATGCAATCCTTACTAGCTGGAAGTAAGGGAGATGGGGCATGAAGTTATTTCTAGGAGTTGGACACATACCAAGTTTAGCTCAGTTCTGGGCATCTTTGAAATACCTATACAAACTTGTTCCTACATAGTAACTTGCATCTTTGAATGAGAATCTGCTTGCTTACAGCGACGTGCTATATGTTCTGAATGCCCGAATTGGGAATCTGTGTCAAAACTTTGTTAGGAATTATGTGATCCTTACTAGCTGGAAGTAAGGGAGATGGGGCATGAAGTTATTTCTAGGAGTTGGAGACATACCAAGTTTAGCTCAGTTCTGGGCATCTTTGAAATACCTATACAAACTTGTTCCTACATAGTAACTTGCAACTTTTAATGAGAATGTGCTTGCTTGCAGCAACGTGCTATATGTTCTGAATGCCAGAATTGGGAATCTGTGTCAAAACTTTGTTAGGAATTATGTGATCCTTACTAGCTGGAAGTAAGGGAGATGGGGCATGAAGTTATTTCTAGGAGTTGGACACATACCAAGTTTAGCTCAGTTCTGGGCATCTTTGAAATACCTATACAAACTTGTTCCTACATAGTAACTTGCATCTTTGAATGAGAATCTGCTTGCTTACAGCAACGTGCTATATGTTCTGAATGCCCGAATTGGGAATCTGTGTCAAAACTTTGTTAGGAATTATGTGATCCTTACTAGCTGGAAGTAAGGGAGATGGGGCATGAAGTTATTTCTAGGAGTTGGACACATACCAAGTTTAGCTCAGTTCTGGGCATCTTTGAAATACCTATACAAACTTGTTCCTACATAGTAACTTGCAACTTTGAATGAGAATGTGCTTGCTTACAGCAACGTGCTATATGTTCTGAATGCCCGAATTGAGAATCTGTGTCAAAACTTTGTTAGGAATTATGTGATCCTTACTAGCTGGAAGTAAGGGAGATGGGGCATGAAGTTATTTCTAGGAGTTGGACACATACCAAGTTTAGCTCAGTTCTGTGCTTCTTTGAAATACCTATACAAACTTGTTCCTACATAGTAACTTGCATCTTTGAATGAGAATGTGCTTGCTTACAGCAACGTGCTATATGTTCTGAATGCCCGAATTGGCAATCTGTGTCAAAACTTTGTTAGGAATTATGTGATCCTTACTAGCTGGAAGTAAGGGAGATGGGGCATGAAGTTATTTCTAGGAGTTGGACACATACCAAGTTTAGCTCAGTTCTGGGCATCTTTGAAATACCTATACAAACTTGTTCCTACATAGTAACTTGCATCTTTGAATGAGAATCTGCTTGCTTACAGCAACGTGCTATATGTTCTGAATGCCCGAATTGGGAATCTGTGTCAAAACTTTGTTAGGAATTATGTGATCCTTACTAGCTGGAAGTAAGGGAGATGGGGCATGAAGTTATTTCTAGGAGTTGGACACATACCAAGTTTAGCTCAGTTCTGGGCATCTTTGAAATACCTATACAAACTTGTTCCTACATAGTAACTTGCATCTTTGAATGAGAATGTGCTTGCTTACAGCAACGTGCTATATGTTCTGAATGCCCGAATTGGCAATCTGTGTCAAAACTTTGTTAGGAATTATGTGATCCTTACTAGCTGGAAGTAAGGGAGATGGGGCATGAAGTTATTTCTAGGAGTTGGACACATACCAAGTTTAGCTCAGTTCTGGGCATCTTTGAAATACCTATACAAACTTGTTCCTACATAGTAACTTGCATCTTTGAATGAGAATGTGCTTGCTTACAGCAACGTGCTATATGTTCTGAATGCCCGAATTGGGAATCTGTGTCAAAACTTTGTTAGGAATTATGTGATCCTTACTAGCTGGAAGTAAGGGAGATGGGGCATGAAGTTATTTCTAGGAGTTGGACACATACCAAGTTTAGCTCAGTTCTGGGCATCTTTGAAATACCTATACAAACTTGTTCCTACATAGTAACTTGCATCTTTGAATGAGAATCTGCTTGCTGACAGCAACGTGCTATATGTTCTGAATGCCCGAATTGAGAATGTGTGTCAAAACTTTGTTAGGAATTATGTGATCCTTACTAGCTGGAAGTAAGGGAGATGGGGCATGAAGTTATTTCTAGGAGTTGGACACATACCAAGTTTAGCTCAGTTCTGGGCATCTTTGAAATACCTATACAAAATTGTTCCTACATAGTAACTTGCAACTTTGAATGAAAATGTGCTTGCTTACAGCAACGTGCTATATGTTCTGAATGCCCGAATTGGGAATCTGAGTCAAAACTTTGTTAGGAATTATGTGATCCTTACTAGCTGGAAGTAAGGGAGATGGGGCATGAAGTTATTTCTAGGAGTTGGACACATACCAAGTTTAGCTCAGTTCTGGGCATCTTTGAAATACCTATACAAACTTGTTCCTACATAGTAACTTGCAACTTTGAATGAGAATGTGCTTGCTTACAGCAACGTGCTATATGTTCTAAATGCCCGAATTGGGAATCTGTGTCAAAACTTTGTGAGGAATTATGTGATCCTTACTAGCTGGAATTAAGGGAGATGGGGCATGAAGTTATTTCTTGGAGTTGGAGACATACCAAGTTTAGCTCAGTTCTGGGCATCTTTGAAATACCTATACAAACTTGTTCCTACATAGTAACTTGCAACTTTGAATGAGAATGTGCTTGCTTACAGCAACGTGCTATATGTTCTGAATGCCCGAATTGGGAATCTGAGTCAAAACTTTGTTAGGAATTATGTGATCCTTACTAGCTGGAAGTAAGGGAGATGGGGCATGAAGTTATTTCTAGGAGTTGGACACATACCAAGTTTAGCTCAGTTCTGGGCATCTTTGAAATACCTATACAAACTTGTTCCTACATAGTAACTTGCAACTTTGAATGAGAATGTGCTTGCTTGCAGCAACGTGCTATATGTTCTGAATGCCCGAATAGGGAATCTGTGTCAAAACTTTGTTAGGAATTATGTGATCCTTACTAGCTGGAAGTAAGGGAGATGGGGCATGAAGTTATTTCTAGGAGTTGGACACATACCAAGTTTAGCTCAGTTCTGGGCATCTTTGAAATACGTATACAAACTTGTTCCTACATAGTAACTTGCATCTTTGAATGAGAATGTGCTTGCTTACAGCAACGTGCTATATGTTCTGAATGCCCGAATTGGCAATCTGTGTCAAAACTTTGTTAGGAATTATGTGATCCTTACTAGCTGGAAGTAAGGGAGATGGGGCATGAAGTTATTTCTAGGAGTTGGACACATACCAAGTTTAGCTCAGTTCTGGGCATCTTTGAAATACCTATACAAACTTGTTCCTACATAGTAACTTGCATCTTTGAATGAGAATGTGCTTGCTTACAGCAACGTGCTATATGTTCTGAATGCCCGAATTGGGAATCTGTGTCAAAACTTTGTTAGGAATTATGTGATCCTTACTAGCTGGAAGTAAGGGAGATGGGGCATGAAGTTATTTCTAGGAGTTGGACACATACCAAGTTTAGCTCAGTTCTGGGCATCTTTGAAATACCTATACAAACTTGTTCCTACATAGTAACTTGCATCTTTGAATGAGAATGTGCTTGCTTGCAGCAACGTGCTGTATGTTCTGAATGCCCGAATTGGCAATCTGTGTCAAAACTTTGTTAGGAATTATGTGATCCTTACTAGCTGGAAGTAAGGGAGATGGGGCATGAAGTTATTTCTAGGAGTTGGACACATACCAAGTTTAGCTCAGTTCTGGGCATCTTTGAAATACCTATACAAACTTGTTCCTACATAGTAACTTGCAACTTTGAATGAGAATGTGCTTGCTTACAGCAACGTGCTATATGTTCTGAATGCCCGAATTGGGAATCTGAGTCAAAACTTTGTTAGGAATTATGTGATCCTTACTAGCTGGAAGTAAGGGAGATGGGGCATGAAGTTATTTCTAGGAGTTGGACACATACCAAGTTTAGCTCAGTTCTGGGCATCTTTGAAATACCTATACAAACTTGTTCCTACATAGTAACTTGCAACTTTGAATGAGAATGTGCTTGCTTGCAGCAACGTGCTATATGTTCTGAATGCCCGAATAGGGAATCTGTGTCAAAACTTTGTTAGGAATTATGTGATCCTTACTAGCTGGAAGTAAGGGAGATGGGGCATGAAGTTATTTCTAGGAGTTGGACACATACCAAGTTTAGCTCAGTTCTGGGCATCTTTGAAATACGTATACAAACTTGTTCCTACATAGTAACTTGCATCTTTGAATGAGAATGTGCTTGCTTACAGCAACGTGCTATATGTTCTGAATGCCCGAATTGGCAATCTGTGTCAAAACTTTGTTAGGAATTATGTGATCCTTACTAGCTGGAAGTAAGGGAGATGGGGCATGAAGTTATTTCTAGGAGTTGGACACATACCAAGTTTAGCTCAGTTCTGGGCATCTTTGAAATACCTATACAAACTTGTTCCTACATAGTAACTTGCATCTTTGAATGAGAATGTGCTTGCTTACAGCAACGTGCTGTATGTTCTGAATGCCCGAATTGGGAATCTGTGTCAAAACTTTGTTAGGAATTATGTGATCCTTACTAGCTGGAAGTAAGGGAGATGGGGCATGAAGTTATTTCTAGGAGTTGGACACATACCAAGTTTAGCTCAGTTCTGGGCATCTTTGAAATACCTATACAAACTTGTTCCTACATAGTAACTTGCATCTTTGAATGAGAATGTGCTTGCTTGCAGCAACGTGCTGTATGTTCTGAATGCCCGAATTGGCAATCTGTGTCAAAACTTTGTTAGGAATTATGTGATCCTTACTAGCTGGAAGTAAGGGAGATGGGGCATGAAGTTATTTCTAGGAGTTGGACACATACCAAGTTTAGCTCAGTTCTGGGCATCTTTGAAATACCTATACAAACTTCTTCCTACATAGTAACTTGCATCTTTGAATGAGAATGTGCTTGGTACAGCAACGTGCTATATGATCTGAATGCCCGAATTGGGAATCTGTGTCAAAACTTTGTTAGGAATTATGTGATCCTTACTAGCTGGAAGTAAGGGAGATGGGGCATGAAGTTATTTCTTGGAGTTGGACACATACCAAGTTTAGCTCAGTTCTGGGCATCTTTGAAATACCTATACAAACTTGTTCCTACATAGTAACTTGCATCTTTGAATGAGAAGGTGCTTGCTTACAGCAACGTGCTATATGATCTGAATGCCCGAATTGGGAATCTGTGTCAAAACTTTGTTAGGAATTATGTGATCCTTACTAGCTGGAAGTAAGGGAGATGGGGCATGAAGTTATTTCTAGGAGTTGGACACATACCAAGTTTAGCTCAGTTCTGGGCATCTTTGAAATACCTATACAAACTTGTTCCTACATAATAACTTGCATCTTTGAATGAGAATGTGCTTGCTTACAGCAACGTGCTATATGTTCTGAATGCCCGAATTGGGAATCTGTGTCAAAACTTTGTTAGGAATTATGCGATCCTTACTAGCTGGAAGTAAGGGAGATGGGGCATGAAGTTATTTCTAGGAGTTGGACACATACCAAGTTTAGCTCAGTTCTGGGCATCTTTGAAATACCTATACAAACTTGTTCCTACATAGTAACTTGCATCTTTGAATGAGAATGTGCTTGCTTACAGCAACGTGCTATATGTTCTGAATGCCCGAATTGGGAATCTGTGTCAAAACTTTGTTAGGAATTATGCGATCCTTACTAGCTGGAAGTAAGGGAGATGGGGCATGAAGTTATTTCTAGGAGTTGGACACATACCAAGTTTAGCTCAGTTCTGGGCATCTTTGAAATACCTATACAAACTTGTTCCTACATAGTAACTTGCAACTTTGAATGAGAATGTGCTTGCTTACAGCAACGTGCTATAGGTTCTGAATGCCCGAATTGGCAATCTGTGTCAAAACTTTGTTAGGAATTATGCAATCCTTACTAGCTGGAAGTAAGGGAGATGGGGCATGAAGTTATTTCTAGGAGTTGGACACATACCAAGTTTAGCTCAGTTCTGGGCATCTTTGAAATACCTATACAAACTTGTTCCTACATAGTAACTTGCATCTTTGAATGAGAATCTGCTTGCTTACAGCGACGTGCTATATGTTCTGAATGCCCGAATTGGGAATCTGTGTCAAAACTTTGTTAGGAATTATGTGATCCTTACTAGCTGGAAGTAAGGGAGATGGGGCATGAAGTTATTTCTAGGAGTTGGAGACATACCAAGTTTAGCTCAGTTCTGGGCATCTTTGAAATACCTATACAAACTTGTTCCTACATAGTAACTTGCAACTTTTAATGAGAATGTGCTTGCTTGCAGCAACGTGCTATATGTTCTGAATGCCCGAATTGGGAATCTGTGTCAAAACTTTGTTAGGAATTATGTGATCCTTACTAGCTGGAAGTAAGGGAGATGGGGCATGAAGTTATTTCTAGGAGTTGGACACATACCAAGTTTAGCTCAGTTCTGGGCATCTTTGAAATACCTATACAAACTTGTTCCTACATAGTAACTTGCATCTTTGAATGAGAATCTGCTTGCTTACAGCAACGTGCTATATGTTCTGAATGCCCGAATTGGGAATCTGTGTCAAAACTTTGTTAGGAATTATGTGATCCTTACTAGCTGGAAGTAAGGGAGATGGGGCATGAAGTTATTTCTAGGAGTTGGACACATACCAAGTTTAGCTCAGTTCTGGGCATCTTTGAAATACCTATACAAACTTGTTCCTACATAGTAACTTGCAACTTTGAATGAGAATGTGCTTGCTTACAGCAACGTGCTATATGTTCTGAATGCCCGAATTGAGAATCTGTGTCAAAACTTTGTTAGGAATTATGTGATCCTTACTAGCTGGAAGTAAGGGAGATGGGGCATGAAGTTATTTCTAGGAGTTGGACACATACCAAGTTTAGCTCAGTTCTGTGCTTCTTTGAAATACCTATACAAACTTGTTCCTACATAGTAACTTGCATCTTTGAATGAGAATGTGCTTGCTTACAGCAACGTGCTATATGTTCTGAATGCCCGAATTGGCAATCTGTGTCAAAACTTTGTTAGGAATTATGTGATCCTTACTAGCTGGAAGTAAGGGAGATGGGGCATGAAGTTATTTCTAGGAGTTGGACACATACCAAGTTTAGCTCAGTTCTGGGCATCTTTGAAATACCTATACAAACTTGTTCCTACATAGTAACTTGCATCTTTGAATGAGAATCTGCTTGCTTACAGCAACGTGCTATATGATCTGAATGCCCGAATTGGGAATCTGTGTCAAAACTTTGTTAGGAATTATGTGATCCTTACTAGCTGGAAGTAAGGGAGATGGGGCATGAAGTTATTTCTAGGAGTTGGACACATACCAAGTTTAGCTCAGTTCTGGGCATCTTTGAAATACCTATACAAACTTGTTCCTACATAGTAACTTGCATCTTTGAATGAGAATGTGCTTGCTTACAGCAACGTGCTATATGTTCTGAATGCCCGAATTGGGAATCTGTGTCAAAACTTTGTTAGGAATTATGCGATCCTTACTAGCTGGAAGTAAGGGAGATGGGGCATGAAGTTATTTCTAGGAGTTGGACACATACCAAGTTTAGCTCAGTTCTGGGCATCTTTGAAATACCTATACAAACTTGTTCCTACATAGTAACTTGCATCTTTGAATGAGAATGTGCTTGCTTACAGCAACGTGCTATATGTTCTGAATGCCCGAATTGGGAATCTGTGTCAAAACTTTGTTAGGAATTATGTGATCCTTACTAGCTGGAAGTAAGGGAGATGGGGCATGAAGTTATTTCTAGGAGTTGGACACATACCAAGTTTAGCTCAGTTCTGGGCATCTTTGAAATACCTATACAAACTTGTTCCTACATAGTAACTTGCAACTTTGAATGAGAATGTGCTTGCTTACAGCAACGTGCTATAGGTTCTGAATGCCCGAATTGGCAATCTGTGTCAAAACTTTGTTAGGAATTATGCAATCCTTACTAGCTGGAAGTAAGGGAGATGGGGCATGAAGTTATTTCTAGGAGTTGGACACATACCAAGTTTAGCTCAGTTCTGGGCATCTTTGAAATACCTATACAAACTTGTTCCTACATAGTAACTTGCATCTTTGAATGAGAATCTGCTTGCTTACAGCGACGTGCTATATGTTCTGAATGCCCGAATTGGGAATCTGTGTCAAAACTTTGTTAGGAATTATGTGATCCTTACTAGCTGGAAGTAAGGGAGATGGGGCATGAAGTTATTTCTAGGAGTTGGACACATACCAAGTTTAGCTCAGTTCTGGGCATCTTTGAAATACCTATACAAACTTGTTCCTACATAGTAACTTGCATCTTTGAATGAGAATCTGCTTGCTTACAGCAACGTGCTATATGTTCTGAATGCCCGAATTGGGAATCTGTGTCAAAACTTTGTTAGGAATTATGTGATCCTTACTAGCTGGAAGTAAGGGAGATGGGGCATGAAGTTATTTCTAGGAGTTGGACACATACCAAGTTTAGCTCAGTTCTGGGCATCTTTGAAATACCTATACAAACTTGTTCCTACATAGTAACTTGCAACTTTGAATGAGAATGTGCTTGCTTACAGCAACGTGCTAGATGTTCTGAATGCCCGAATTGAGAATCTGTGTCAAAACTTTGTTAGGAATTATGTGATCCTTACTAGCTGGAAGTAAGGGAGATGGGGCATGAAGTTATTTCTAGGAGTTGGACACATACCAAGTTTAGCTCAGTTCTGTGCTTCTTTGAAATACCTATACAAACTTGTTCCTACATAGTAACTTGCATCTTTGAATGAGAATGTGCTTGCTTACAGCTACGTGCTATATGTTCTGAATGCCCGAATTGGCAATCTGTGTCAAAACTTTGTTAGGAATTATGTGATCCTTACTAGCTGGAAGTAAGGGAGATGGGGCATGAAGTTATTTCTAGGAGTTGGACACATACCAAGTTTAGCTCAGTTCTGGGCATCTTTGAAATACCTATACAAACTTGTTCCTACATAGTAACTTGCATCTTTGAATGAGAATCTGCTTGCTTACAGCAACGTGCTATATGTTCTGAATGCCCGAATTGGGAATCTGTGTCAAAACTTTGTTAGGAATTATGTGATCCTTACTAGCTGGAAGTAAGGGAGATGGGGCATGAAGTTATTTCTAGGAGTTGGACACATACCAAGTTTAGCTCAGTTCTGGGCATCTTTGAAATACCTATACAAACTTGTTCCTACATAGTAACTTGCATCTTTGAATGAGAATGTGCTTGCTTACAGCAACGTGCTATATGTTCTGAATGCCCGAATTGGCAATCTGTGTCAAAGCTTTGTTAGGAATTATGTGATCCTTACTAGCTGGAAGTAAGGGAGATGGGGCATGAAGTTATTTCTAGGAGTTGGACACATACCAAGTTTAGCTCAGTTCTGGGCATCTTTGAAATACCTATACAAACTTGTTCCTACATAGTAACTTGCATCTTTGAATGAGAATCTGCTTGCTTACAGCAACGTGCTATATGTTCTGAATGCCCGAATTGGGAATCTGTGTCAAAACTTTGTTAGGAATTATGTGATCCTTACTAGCTGGAAGTAAGGGAGATGGGGCATGAAGTTATTTCTAGGAGTTGGACACATACCAAGTTTAGCTCAGTTCTGGGCATCTTTGAAATACCTATACAAACTTGTTCCTACATAGTAACTTGCAACTTTGAATGAAAATGTGCTTGCTTACAGCAACGTGCTATATGTTCTGAATGCCCGAATTGGGAATCTGTGTCAAAACTTTGTTAGGAATTATGCGATCCTTACTAGCTGGAAGTAAGGGAGATGGGGCATGAAGTTATTTCTAGGAGTTGGACACATACCAAGTTTAGCTCAGTTCTGGGCATCTTTGAAATACCTATACAAACTTGTTCCTACATAGTAACTTGCATCTTTGAATGAGAATGTGCTTGCTTACAGCAACGTGCTATATGTTCTGAATGCCCGAATTGGGAATCTGTGTCAAAACTTTGTTAGGAATTATGCGATCCTTACTAGCTGGAAGTAAGGGAGATGGGGCATGAAGTTATTTCTAGGAGTTGGACACATACCAAGTTTAGCTCAGTTCTGGGCATCTTTGAAATACCTATACAAACTTGTTCCTACATAGTAACTTGCAACTTTGAATGAGAATGTGCTTGCTTACAGCAACGTGCTATAGGTTCTGAATGCCCGAATTGGCAATCTGTGTCAAAACTTTGTTAGGAATTATGCAATCCTTACTAGCTGGAAGTAAGGGAGATGGGGCATGAAGTTATTTCTAGGAGTTGGACACATACCAAGTTTAGCTCAGTTCTGGGCATCTTTGAAATACCTATACAAACTTGTTCCTACATAGTAACTTGCATCTTTGAATGAGAAGGTGCTTGCTTACAGCAACGTGCTATATGATCTGAATGCCCGAATTGGGAATCTGTGTCAAAACTTTGTTAGGAATTATGCGATCCTTACTAGCTGGAAGTAAGGGAGATGGGGCATGAAGTTATTTCTAGGAGTTGGACACATACCAAGTTTAGCTCAGTTCTGGGCATCTTTGAAATACCTATACAAACTTGTTCCTACATAGTAACTTGCAACTTTGAATGAAAATGTGCTTGCTTACAGCAACGTGCTATATGTTCTGAATGCCCGAATTGGGAATCTGTGTCAAAACTTTGTTAGGAATTATGCGATCCTTACTAGCTGGAAGTAAGGGAGATGGGGCATGAAGTTATTTCTAGGAGTTGGACACATACCAAGTTTAGCTCAGTTCTGGGCATCTTTGAAATACCTATACAAACTTGTTCCTACATAGTAACTTGCATCTTTGAATGAGAATGTGCTTGCTTACAGCAACGTGCTATATGTTCTGAATGCCCGAATTGGGAATCTGTGTCAAAACTTTGTTAGGAATTATGCGATCCTTACTAGCTGGAAGTAAGGGAGATGGGGCATGAAGTTATTTCTAGGAGTTGGACACATACCAAGTTTAGCTCAGTTCTGGGCATCTTTGAAATACCTATACAAACTTGTTCCTACATAGTAACTTGCAACTTTGAATGAGAATGTGCTTGCTTACAGCAACGTGCTATAGGTTCTGAATGCCCGAATTGGCAATCTGTGTCAAAACTTTGTTAGGAATTATGCAATCCTTACTAGCTGGAAGTAAGGGAGATGGGGCATGAAGTTATTTCTAGGAGTTGGACACATACCAAGTTTAGCTCAGTTCTGGGCATCTTTGAAATACCTATACAAACTTGTTCCTACATAGTAACTTGCATCTTTGAATGAGAATCTGCTTGCTTACAGCGACGTGCTATATGTTCTGAATGCCCGAATTGGGAATCTGTGTCAAAACTTTGTTAGGAATTATGTGATCCTTACTAGCTGGAAGTAAGGGAGATGGGGCATGAAGTTATTTCTAGGAGTTGGAGACATACCAAGTTTAGCTCAGTTCTGGGCATCTTTGAAATACCTATACAAACTTGTTCCTACATAGTAACTTGCAACTTTTAATGAGAATGTGCTTGCTTGCAGCAACGTGCTATATGTTCTGAATGCCCGAATTGGGAATCTGTGTCAAAACTTTGTTAGGAATTATGTGATCCTTACTAGCTGGAAGTAAGGGAGATGGGGCATGAAGTTATTTCTAGGAGTTGGACACATACCAAGTTTAGCTCAGTTCTGGGCATCTTTGAAATACCTATACAAACTTGTTCCTACATAGTAACTTGCATCTTTGAATGAGAATCTGCTTGCTTACAGCAACGTGCTATATGTTCTGAATGCCCGAATTGGGAATCTGTGTCAAAACTTTGTTAGGAATTATGTGATCCTTACTAGCTGGAAGTAAGGGAGATGGGGCATGAAGTTATTTCTAGGAGTTGGACACATACCAAGTTTAGCTCAGTTCTGGGCATCTTTGAAATACCTATACAAACTTGTTCCTACATAGTAACTTGCAACTTTGAATGAGAATGTGCTTGCTTACAGCAACGTGCTATATGTTCTGAATGCCCGAATTGAGAATCTGTGTCAAAACTTTGTTAGGAATTATGTGATCCTTACTAGCTGGAAGTAAGGGAGATGGGGCATGAAGTTATTTCTAGGAGTTGGACACATACCAAGTTTAGCTCAGTTCTGTGCTTCTTTGAAATACCTATACAAACTTGTTCCTACATAGTAACTTGCATCTTTGAATGAGAATGTGCTTGCTTACAGCAACGTGCTATATGTTCTGAATGCCCGAATTGGCAATCTGTGTCAAAACTTTGTTAGGAATTATGTGATCCTTACTAGCTGGAAGTAAGGGAGATGGGGCATGAAGTTATTTCTAGGAGTTGGACACATACCAAGTTTAGCTCAGTTCTGGGCATCTTTGAAATACCTATACAAACTTGTTCCTACATAGTAACTTGCATCTTTGAATGAGAATCTGCTTGCTTACAGCAACGTGCTATATGATCTGAATGCCCGAATTGGGAATCTGTGTCAAAACTTTGTTAGGAATTATGTGATCCTTACTAGCTGGAAGTAAGGGAGATGGGGCATGAAGTTATTTCTAGGAGTTGGACACATACCAAGTTTAGCTCAGTTCTGGGCATCTTTGAAATACCTATACAAACTTGTTCCTACATAGTAACTTGCATCTTTGAATGAGAATGTGCTTGCTTACAGCAACGTGCTATATGTTCTGAATGCCCGAATTGGGAATCTGTGTCAAAACTTTGTTAGGAATTATGCGATCCTTACTAGCTGGAAGTAAGGGAGATGGGGCATGAAGTTATTTCTAGGAGTTGGACACATACCAAGTTTAGCTCAGTTCTGGGCATCTTTGAAATACCTATACAAACTTGTTCCTACATAGTAACTTGCATCTTTGAATGAGAATGTGCTTGCTTACAGCAACGTGCTATATGTTCTGAATGCCCGAATTGGGAATCTGTGTCAAAACTTTGTTAGGAATTATGTGATCCTTACTAGCTGGAAGTAAGGGAGATGGGGCATGAAGTTATTTCTAGGAGTTGGACACATACCAAGTTTAGCTCAGTTCTGGGCATCTTTGAAATACCTATACAAACTTGTTCCTACATAGTAACTTGCAACTTTGAATGAGAATGTGCTTGCTTACAGCAACGTGCTATAGGTTCTGAATGCCCGAATTGGCAATCTGTGTCAAAACTTTGTTAGGAATTATGCGATCCTTACTAGCTGGAAGTAAGGGAGATGGGGCATGAAGTTATTTCTAGGAGTTGGACACATACCAAGTTTAGCTCAGTTCTGGGCATCTTTGAAATACCTATACAAACTTGTTCCTACATAGTAACTTGCATCTTTGAATGAGAATCTGCTTGCTTACAGCGACGTGCTATATGTTCTGAATGCCCGAATTGGGAATCTGTGTCAAAACTTTGTTAGGAATTATGTGATCCTTACTAGCTGGAAGTAAGGGAGATGGGGCATGAAGTTATTTCTAGGAGTTGGACACATACCAAGTTTAGCTCAGTTCTGGGCATCTTTGAAATACCTATACAAACTTGTTCCTACATAGTAACTTGCATCTTTGAATGAGAATCTGCTTGCTTACAGCAACGTGCTATATGTTCTGAATGCCCGAATTGGGAATCTGTGTCAAAACTTTGTTAGGAATTATGTGATCCTTACTAGCTGGAAGTAAGGGAGATGGGGCATGAAGTTATTTCTAGGAGTTGGACACATACCAAGTTTAGCTCAGTTCTGGGCATCTTTGAAATACCTATACAAACTTGTTCCTACATAGTAACTTGCAACTTTGAATGAGAATGTGCTTGCTTACAGCAACGTGCTATATGTTCTGAATGCCCGAATTGAGAATCTGTGTCAAAACTTTGTTAGGAATTATGTGATCCTTACTAGCTGGAAGTAAGGGAGATGGGGCATGAAGTTATTTCTAGGAGTTGGACACATACCAAGTTTAGCTCAGTTCTGTGCTTCTTTGAAATACCTATACAAACTTGTTCCTACATAGTAACTTGCATCTTTGAATGAGAATGTGCTTGCTTACAGCTACGTGCTATATGTTCTGAATGCCCGAATTGGCAATCTGTGTCAAAACTTTGTTAGGAATTATGTGATCCTTACTAGCTGGAAGTAAGGGAGATGGGGCATGAAGTTATTTCTAGGAGTTGGACACATACCAAGTTTAGCTCAGTTCTGGGCATCTTTGAAATACCTATACAAACTTGTTCCTACATAGTAACTTGCATCTTTGAATGAGAATGTGCTTGCTTACAGCAACGTGCTATATGTTCTGAATGCCCGAATTGGGAATCTGTGTCAAAACTTTGTTAGGAATTATGTGATCCTTACTAGCTGGAAGTAAGGGAGATGGGGCATGAAGTTATTTCTAGGAGTTGGACACATACCAAGTTTAGCTCAGTTCTGGGCATCTTTGAAATACCTATACAAACTTGTTCCTACATAGTAACTTGCATCTTTGAATGAGAATGTGCTTGCTTACAGCAACGTGCTATATGTTCTGAATGCCCGAATTGGCAATCTGTGTCAAAGCTTTGTTAGGAATTATGTGATCCTTACTAGCTGGAAGTAAGGGAGATGGGGCATGAAGTTATTTCTAGGAGTTGGACACATACCAAGTTTAGCTCAGTTCTGGGCATCTTTGAAATACCTATACAAACTTGTTCCTACATAGTAACTTGCATCTTTGAATGAGAATCTGCTTGCTTACAGCAACGTGCTATATGTTCTGAATGCCCGAATTGGGAATCTGTGTCAAAACTTTGTTAGGAATTATGCGATCCTTACTAGCTGGAAGTAAGGGAGATGGGGCATGAAGTTATTTCTAGGAGTTGGACACATACCAAGTTTAGCTCAGTTCTGGGCATCTTTGAAATACCTATACAAACTTGTTCCTACATAGTAACTTGCAACTTTGAATGAAAATGTGCTTGCTTACAGCAACGTGCTATATGTTCTGAATGCCCGAATTGGGAATCTGTGTCAAAACTTTGTTAGGAATTATGCGATCCTTACTAGCTGGAAGTAAGGGAGATGGGGCATGAAGTTATTTCTAGGAGTTGGACACATACCAAGTTTAGCTCAGTTCTGGGCATCTTTGAAATACCTATACAAACTTGTTCCTACATAGTAACTTGCATCTTTGAATGAGAATGTGCTTGCTTACAGCAACGTGCTATATGTTCTGAATGCCCGAATTGGGAATCTGTGTCAAAACTTTGTTAGGAATTATGTGATCCTTACTAGCTGGAAGTAAGGGAGATGGGGCATGAAGTTATTTCTAGGAGTTGGACACATACCAAGTTTAGCTCAGTTCTGGGCATCTTTGAAATACCTATACAAACTTGTTCCTACATAGTAACTTGCAACTTTGAATGAGAATGTGCTTGCTTACAGCAACGTGCTATAGGTTCTGAATGCCCGAATTGGCAATCTGTGTCAAAACTTTGTTAGGAATTATGTGATCCTTACTAGCTGGAAGTAAGGGAGATGGGGCATGAAGTTATTTCTAGGAGTTGGACACATACCAAGTTTAGCTCAGTTCTGGGCATCTTTGAAATACCTATACAAACTTGTTCCTACATAGTAACTTGCATCTTTGAATGAGAATCTGCTTGCTTACAGCGACGTGCTATATGTTCTGAATGCCCGAATGGGGAATCTGTGTCAAAACTTTGTTAGGAATTATGTGATCCTTACTAGCTGGAAGTAAGGGAGATGGGGCATGAAGTTATTTCTAGGAGTTGGAGACATACCAAGTTTAGCTCAGTTCTGGGCATCTTTGAAATACCTATACAAACTTGTTCCTACATAGTAACTTGCAACTTTTAATGAGAATGTGCTTGCTTGCAGCAACGTGCTATATGTTCTGAATGCCCGAATTGGGAATCTGTGTCAAAACTTTGTTAGGAATTATGTGATCCTTACTAGCTGGAAGTAAGGGAGATGGGGCATGAAGTTATTTCTAGGAGTTGGACACATACCAAGTTTAGCTCAGTTCTGGGCATCTTTGAAATACCTATACAAACTTGTTCCTACATAGTAACTTGCATCTTTGAATGAGAATCTGCTTGCTTACAGCAACGTGCTATATGTTCTGAATGCCCGAATTGGGAATCTGTGTCAAAACTTTGTTAGGAATTATGTGATCCTTACTAGCTGGAAGTAAGGGAGATGGGGCATGAAGTTATTTCTAGGAGTTGGACACATACCAAGTTTAGCTCAGTTCTGGGCATCTTTGAAATACCTATACAAACTTGTTCCTACATAGTAACTTGCAACTTTGAATGAGAATGTGCTTGCTTACAGCAACGTGCTATATGTTCTGAATACCCGAATTGAGAATCTGTGTCAAAACTTTGTTAGGAATTATGTGATCCTTACTAGCTGGAAGTAAGGGAGATGGGGCATGAAGTTATTTCTAGGAGTTGGACACATACCAAGTTTAGCTCAGTTCTGGGCATCTTTGAAATACCTATACAAACTTGTTCCTACATAGTAACTTGCATCTTTGAATGAGAATGTGCTTGCTTACAGCAACGTGCTATATGTTCTGAATGCCCGAATTGGCAATCTGTGTCAAAACTTTGTTAGGAATTATGTGATCCTTACTAGCTGGAAGTAAGGGAGATGGGGCATGAAGTTATTTCTAGGAGTTGGACACATACCAAGTTTAGCTCAGTTCTGGGCATCTTTGAAATACCTATACAAACTTGTTCCTACATAGTAACTTGCATCTTTGAATGAGAATCTGCTTGCTTACAGCAACGTGCTATAGGTTCTGAATGCCCGAATTGGCAATCTGTGTCAAAACTTTGTTAGGAATTATGTGATCCTTACTAGCTGGAAGTAAGGGAGATGGGGCATGAAGTTATTTCTAGGAGTTGGACACATACCAAGTTTAGCTCAGTTCTGGGCATCTTTGAAATACCTATACAGACTTGTTCCTACATAGTAACTTGCATCTTTGAATGAGAATCTGCTTGCTTACAGCAACGTGCTATATGTTCTGAATGCCCGAATTGGCAATCTGTGTCAAAACTTTGTTAGGAATTATGTGATCCTTACTAGCTGGAAGTAAGGGAGATGGGGCATGAAGTTATTTCTAGGAGTTGGACACATACCAAGTTTAGCTCAGTTCTGGGCATCTTTGAAATACCTATACAAACTTGTTCCTACATAGTAACTTGCATCTTTGAATGAGAATCTGCTTGCTTACAGCAACGTGCTATATGTTCTGAATGCCCGAATTGGGAATCTGTGTCAAAACTTTGTTAGGAATTATGTGATCCTTACTAGCTGGAAGTAAGGGAGATGGGGCATGAAGTTATTTCTAGGAGTTGGACACATACCAAGTTTAGCTCAGTTCTGGGCATCTTTGAAATACCTATACAAACTTGTTCCTACATAGTAACTTGCAACTTTGAATGAAAATGTGCTTGCTTACAGCAACGTGCTATATGTTCTGAATGCCCGAATTGGGAATCTGTGTCAAAACTTTGTTAGGAATTATGTGATCCTTACTAGCTGGAAGTAAGGGAGATGGGGCATGAAGTTATTTCTAGGAGTTGGACACATACCAAGTTTAGCTCAGTTCTGGGCATCTTTGAAATACCTATACAAACTTGTTCCTACATAGTAACTTGCAACTTTGAATGAGAATGTGCTTGCTTACAGCAACGTGCTATATGTTCTGAATGCCCGAATTGGGAATCTGTGTCAAAACTTTGTTAGGAATTATGTGATCCTTACTAGCTGGAAGTAAGGGAGATGGGGCATGAAGTTATTTCTAGGAGTTGGACACATACCAAGTTTAGCTCAGTTCTGGGCATCTTTGAAATACCTATACAAACTTGTTCCTACATAGTAACTTGCAACTTTGAATGAGAATGTGCTTGCTTACAGCAACGTGCTATATGTTCTGAATGCCCGAATTGGGAATCTGTGTCAAAACTTTGTTAGGAATTATGTGATCCTTACTAGCTGGAAGTAAGGGAGATGGGGCATGAAGTTATTTCTAGGAGTTGGACACATACCAAGTTTAGCTCAGTTCTGGGCATCTTTGAAATACCTATACAAACTTGTTCCTACATAGTAACTTGCATCTTTGAATGAGAATCTGCTTGCTTACAGCAACGTGCTATATGTTCTGAATGCCCGAATTGGGAATCTGTGTCAAAACTTTGTTAGGAATTATGTGATCCTTACTAGCTGGAAGTAAGGGAGATGGGGCATGAAGTTATTTCTAGGAGTTGGACACATACCAAGTTTAGCTCAGTTCTGGGCATCTTTGAAATACCTATACAAACTTGTTCCTACATAGTAACTTGCAACTTTGAATGAAAATGTGCTTGCTTACAGCAACGTGCTATATGTTCTGAATGCCCGAATTGGGAATCTGTGTCAAAACTTTGTTAGGAATTATGTGATCCTTACTAGCTGGAAGTAAGGGAGATGGGGCATGAAGTTATTTCTAGGAGTTGGACACATACCAAGTTTAGCTCAGTTCTGGGCATCTTTGAAATACCTATACAAACTTGTTCCTACATAGTAACTTGCAACTTTGAATGAGAATGTGCTTGCTTACAGCAACGTGCTATATGTTCTGAATGCCCGAATTGGGAATCTGTGTCAAAACTTTGTTAGGAATTATGTGATCCTTACTAGCTGGAAGTAAGGGAGATGGGGCATGAAGTTATTTCTAGGAGTTGGACACATACCAAGTTTAGCTCAGTTCTGGGCATCTTTGAAATACCTATACGAACTTGTTCCTACATAGTAACTTGCATCTTTCAATGAGAATGTGCTTGCTTACAGCAACGTGCTATATGTACTGAATGCCCGAATTGGGAATCTGTGTCAAAACTTTGTTAGGAATTATGTGATCCTTACTAGCTGGAAGTAATGGAGATGGAGCATGAAGTTATTTCTAGGAGTTGGACACATACCAAGTTTAGCCTAGTTCTGGGCATCTTTGAAATACCTATACGAACTTGTTCCTACATAGTAACTTGCAACTTTGAATGAGAATGTGCTTGCTTACAGCAACGTGCTATATGTTCTGATTACCCGAATTGGCAATCTGTGTCAAAACTTTGTTAGGAATTATGTGATCCTTACTAGCTGGAAGTAAGGGAGATGGGGCATGAAGTTATTTCTAGGAGTTGGACACATACCAAGTTTAGCTCAGTTCTGGGCATCTTTGAAATACCTATACGAACTTGTTCCTACATAGTAACTTGCATCTTTGAATGAGAATCTGCTTGCTTACAGCAACGTGCTATATGTTCTGAATGCCCGAATTGGGAATCTGTGTCAAAACTTTGTTAGGAATTATGTGATCCTTACTAGCTGGAACTAAGGGAGATGGGGCATGAAGTTATTTCTAGGAGTTGGACACATACCAAGTTTAGCTCAGTTCTGGGCATCTTTGAAATACCTATACAAACTTGTTCCTACATAGTAACTTGCATCTTTGAATGAGAATGTGCTTGCTTACAGCAACGTGCTATATGTTCTGAATGCCCGAATTGGGAATCTGTGTCAAAACTTTGTTAGGAATTATGCGATCCTTACTAGCTGGAAGTAAGGGAGATGGGGCATGAAGTTATTTCTAGGAGTTGGACACATACCAAGTTTAGCTCAGTTCTGGGCATCTTTGAAATACCTATACAAACTTGTTCCTACATAGTAACTTGCATCTTTGAATGAGAATGTGCTTGCTTACAGCAACGTGCTATATGTTCTGAATGCCCGAATTGGGAATCTGTGTCAAAACTTTGTTAGGAATTATGTGATCCTTACTAGCTGGAAGTAAGGGAGATGGGGCATGAAGTTATTTCTAGGAGTTGGACACATACCAAGTTTAGCTCAGTTCTGGGCATCTTTGAAATACCTATACAAACTTGTTCCTACATAGTAACTTGCAACTTTGAATGAGAATGTGCTTGCTTACAGCAACGTGCTATAGGTTCTGAATGCCCGAATTGGCAATCTGTGTCAAAACTTTGTTAGGAATTATGCAATCCTTACTAGCTGGAAGTAAGGGAGATGGGACATGAAGTTATTTCTAGGAGTTGGACACATACCAAGTTTAGCTCAGTTCTGGGCATCTTTGAAATACCTATACAAACTTGTTCCTACATAGTAACTTGCATCTTTGAATGAGAATCTGCTTGCTTACAGCGACGTGCTATATGTTCTGAATGCCCGAATTGGGAATCTGTGTCAAAACTTTGTTAGGAATTATGTGATCCTTACTAGCTGGAAGTAAGGGAGATGGGGCATGAAGTTATTTCTAGGAGTTGGACACATACCAAGTTTAGCTCAGTTCTGGGCATCTTTGAAATACCTATACAAACTTGTTCCTACATAGTAACTTGCATCTTTGAATGAGAATCTGCTTGCTTACAGCAACGTGCTATATGTTCTGAATGCCCGAATTGGGAATCTGTGTCAAAACTTTGTTAGGAATTATGTGATCCTTACTAGCTGGAAGTAAGGGAGATGGGGCATGAAGTTATTTCTAGGAGTTGGACACATACCAAGTTTAGCTCAGTTCTGGGCATCTTTGAAATACCTATACAAACTTGTTCCTACATAGTAACTTGCAACTTTGAATGAGAATGTGCTTGCTTACAGCAACGTGCTATATGTTCTGAATGCCCGAATTGAGAATCTGTGTCAAAACTTTGTTAGGAATTATGTGATCCTTACTAGCTGGAAGTAAGGGAGATGGGGCATGAAGTTATTTCTAGGAGTTGGACACATACCAAGTTTAGCTCAGTTCTGTGCTTCTTTGAAATACCTATACAAACTTGTTCCTACATAGTAACTTGCATCTTTGAATGAGAATGTGCTTGCTTACAGCAACGTGCTATATGTTCTGAATGCCCGAATTGGCAATCTGTGTCAAAACTTTGTTAGGAATTATGTGATCCTTACTAGCTGGAAGTAAGGGAGATGGGGCATGAAGTTATTTCTAGGAGTTGGACACATACCAAGTTTAGCTCAGTTCTGGGCATCTTTGAAATACCTATACAAACTTGTTCCTACATAGTAACTTGCATCTTTGAATGAGAATCTGCTTGCTTACAGCAACGTGCTATATGTTCTGAATGCCCGAATTGGGAATCTGTGTCAAAACTTTGTTAGGAATTATGTGATCCTTACTAGCTGGAAGTAAGGGAGATGGGGCATGAAGTTATTTCTAGGAGTTGGACACATACCAAGTTTAGCTCAGTTCTGGGCATCTTTGAAATACCTATACAAACTTGTTCCTACATAGTAACTTGCATCTTTGAATGAGAATGTGCTTGCTTACAGCAACGTGCTATATGTTCTGAATGCCCGAATTGGCAATCTGTGTCAAAACTTTGTTAGGAATTATGTGATCCTTACTAGCTGGAAGTAAGGGAGATGGGGCATGAAGTTATTTCTAGGAGTTGGACACATACCAAGTTTAGCTCAGTTCTGGGCATCTTTGAAATACCTATACGAACTTGTTCCTACATAGTAACTTGCATCTTTGAATGAGAATCTGCTTGCTTACAGCAACGTGCTATATGTTCTGAATGCCCGAATTGGGAATCTGTGTCAAAACTTTGTTAGGAATTATGTGATCCTTACTAGCTGGAACTAAGGGAGATGGGGCATGAAGTTATTTCTAGGAGTTGGACACATACCAAGTTTAGCTCAGTTCTGGGCATCTTTGAAATACCTATACAAACTTGTTCCTACATAGTAACTTGCATCTTTGAATGAGAATGTGCTTGCTTACAGCAACGTGCTATATGTTCTGAATGCCCGAATTGGGAATCTGTGTCAAAACTTTGTTAGGAATTATGCGATCCTTACTAGCTGGAAGTAAGGGAGATGGGGCATGAAGTTATTTCTAGGAGTTGGACACATACCAAGTTTAGCTCAGTTCTGGGCATCTTTGAAATACCTATACAAACTTGTTCCTACATAGTAACTTGCATCTTTGAATGAGAATGTGCTTGCTTACAGCAACGTGCTATATGTTCTGAATGCCCGAATTGGGAATCTGTGTCAAAACTTTGTTAGGAATTATGTGATCCTTACTAGCTGGAAGTAAGGGAGATGGGGCATGAAGTTATTTCTAGGAGTTGGACACATACCAAGTTTAGCTCAGTTCTGGGCATCTTTGAAATACCTATACAAACTTGTTCCTACATAGTAACTTGCAACTTTGAATGAGAATGTGCTTGCTTACAGCAACGTGCTATAGGTTCTGAATGCCCGAATTGGCAATCTGTGTCAAAACTTTGTTAGGAATTATGCAATCCTTACTAGCTGGAAGTAAGGGAGATGGGGCATGAAGTTATTTCTAGGAGTTGGACACATACCAAGTTTAGCTCAGTTCTGGGCATCTTTGAAATACCTATACAAACTTGTTCCTACATAGTAACTTGCATCTTTGAATGAGAATCTGCTTGCTTACAGCGACGTGCTATATGTTCTGAATGCCCGAATTGGGAATCTGTGTCAAAACTTTTTTAGGAATTATGTGATCCTTACTAGCTGGAAGTAAGGGAGATGGGGCATGAAGTTATTTCTAGGAGTTGGACACATACCAAGTTTAGCTCAGTTCTGGGCATCTTTGAAATACCTATACAAACTTGTTCCTACATAGTAACTTGCATCTTTGAATGAGAATCTGCTTGCTTACAGCAACGTGCTATATGTTCTGAATGCCCGAATTGGGAATCTGTGTCAAAACTTTGTTAGGAATTATGTGATCCTTACTAGCTGGAAGTAAGGGAGATGGGGCATGAAGTTATTTCTAGGAGTTGGACACATACCAAGTTTAGCTCAGTTCTGGGCATCTTTGAAATACCTATACAAACTTGTTCCTACATAGTAACTTGCAACTTTGAATGAGAATGTGCTTGCTTACAGCAACGTGCTATATGTTCTGAATGCCCGAATTGAGAATCTGTGTCAAAACTTTGTTAGGAATTATGTGATCCTTACTAGCTGGAAGTAAGGGAGATGGGGCATGAAGTTATTTCTAGGAGTTGGACACATACCAAGTTTAGCTCAGTTCTGTGCTTCTTTGAAATACCTATACAAACTTGTTCCTACATAGTAACTTGCATCTTTGAATGAGAATGTGCTTGCTTACAGCAACGTGCTATATGTTCTGAATGCCCGAATTGGCAAGCTGTGTCAAAACTTTGTTAGGAATTATGTGATCCTTACTAGCTGGAAGTAAGGGAGATGGGGCATGAAGTTATTTCTAGGAGTTGGACACATACCAAGTTTAGCTCAGTTCTGGGCATCTTTGAAATACCTATACAAACTTGTTCCTACATAGTAACTTGCATCTTTGAATGAGAATCTGCTTGCTTACAGCAACGTGCTATATGTTCTGAATGCCCGAATTGGGAATCTGTGTCAAAACTTTGTTAGGAATTATGTGATCCTTACTAGCTGGAAGTAAGGGAGATGGGGCATGAAGTTATTTCTAGGAGTTGGACACATACCAAGTTTAGCTCAGTTCTGGGCATCTTTGAAATACCTATACAAACTTGTTCCTACATAGTAACTTGCATCTTTGAATGAGAATGTGCTTGCTTACAGCAACGTGCTATATGTTCTGAATGCCCGAATTGGCAATCTGTGTCAAAACTTTGTTAGGAATTATGTGATCCTTACTAGCTGGAAGTAAGGGAGATGGGGCATGAAGTTATTTCTAGGAGTTGGACACATACCAAGTTTAGCTCAGTTCTGGGCATCTTTGAAATACCTATACAAACTTGTTCCTACATAGTAACTTGCATCTTTGAATGAGAATCTGCTTGCTTACAGCAACGTGCTATATGTTCTGAATGCCCGAATTGGGAATCTGTGTCAAAACTTTGTTAGGAATTATGTGATCCTTACTAGCTGGAAGTAAGGGAGATGGGGCATGAAGTTATTTCTAGGAGTTGGACACATACCAAGTTTAGCTCAGTTCTGGGCATCTTTGAAATACCTATACAAACTTGTTCCTACATAGTAACTTGCAACTTTGAATGAAAATGTGCTTGCTTACAGCAACGTGCTATATGTTCTGAATGCCCGAATTGGGAATCTGTGTCAAAACTTTGTTAGGAATTATGCGATCCTTACTAGCTGGAAGTAAGGGAGATGGGGCATGAAGTTATTTCTAGGAGTTGGACACATACCAAGTTTAGCTCAGTTCTGGGCATCTTTGAAATACCTATACAAACTTGTTCCTACATAGTAACTTGCATCTTTGAATGAGAATGTGCTTGCTTACAGCAACGTGCTATATGTTCTGAAAGCCCGAATTGGGAATCTGTGTCAAAACTTTGTTAGGAATTATGTGATCCTTACTAGCTGGAAGTAAGGGAGATGGGGCATGAAGTTATTTCTAGGAGTTGGACACATACCAAGTTTAGCTCAGTTCTGGGCATCTTTGAAATACCTATACAAACTTGTTCCTACATAGTAACTTGCAACTTTGAATGAGAATGTGCTTGCTTACAGCAACGTGCTATAGGTTCTGAATGCCCGAATTGGCAATCTGTGTCAAAACTTTGTTAGGAATTATGCAATCCTTACTAGCTGGAAGTAAGGGAGATGGGGCATGAAGTTATTTCTAGGAGTTGGACACATACCAAGTTTAGCTCAGTTCTGGGCATCTTTGAAATACCTATACAAACTTGTTCCTACATAGTAACTTGCATCTTTGAATGAGAATCTGCTTGCTTACAGCGACGTGCTATATGTTCTGAATGCCCGAATTGGGAATCTGTGTCAAAACTTTGTTAGGAATTATGTGATCCTTACTAGCTGGAAGTAAGGGAGATGGGGCATGAAGTTATTTCTAGGAGTTGGAGACATACCAAGTTTAGCTCAGTTCTGGGCATCTTTGAAATACCTATACAAACTTGTTCCTACATAGTAACTTGCAACTTTTAATGAGAATGTGCTTGCTTGCAGCGACGTGCTATATGTTCTGAATGCCCGAATTGGGAATCTGTGTCAAAACTTTGTTAGGAATTATGTGATCCTTACTAGCTGGAAGTAAGGGAGATGGGGCATGAAGTTATTTCTAGGAGTTGGACACATACCAAGTTTAGCTCAGTTCTGGGCATCTTTGAAATACCTATACAAACTTGTTCCTACATAGTAACTTGCATCTTTGAATGAGAATCTGCTTGCTTACAGCAACGTGCTATATGTTCTGAATGCCCGAATTGGGAATCTGTGTCAAAACTTTGTTAGGAATTATGTGATCCTTACTAGCTGGAAGTAAGGGAGATGGGGCATGAAGTTATTTCTAGGAGTTGGACACATACCAAGTTTAGCTCAGTTCTGGGCATCTTTGAAATACCTATACAAATTTGTTCCTACATAGTAACTTGCAACTTTGAATGAGAATGTGCTTGCTTACAGCAACGTGCTATATGTTCTGAATGCCCGAATTGAGAATCTGTGTCAAAACTTTGTTAGGAATTATGTGATCCTTACTAGCTGGAAGTAAGGGAGATGGGGCATGAAGTTATTTCTAGGAGTTGGACACATACCAAGTTTAGCTCAGTTCTGTGCTTCTTTGAAATACCTATACAAACTTGTTCCTACATAGTAACTTGCATCTTTGAATGAGAATGTGCTTGCTTACAGCAACGTGCTATATGTTCTGAATGCCCGAATTGGCAATCTGTGTCAAAACTTTGTTAGGAATTATGTGATCCTTACTAGCTGGAAGTAAGGGAGATGGGGCATGAAGTTATTTCTAGGAGTTGGACACATACCAAGTTTAGCTCAGTTCTGGGCATCTTTGAAATACCTATACAAACTTGTTCCTACATAGTAACTTGCATCTTTGAATGAGAATCTGCTTGCTTACAGCAACGTGCTATATGTTCTGAATGCCCGAATTGGGAATCTGTGTCAAAACTTTGTTAGGAATTATGTGATCCTTACTAGCTGGAAGTAAGGGAGATGGGGCATGAAGTTATTTCTAGGAGTTGGACACATACCAAGTTTAGCTCAGTTCTGGGCATCTTTGAAATACCTATACAAACTTGTTCCTACATAGTAACTTGCATCTTTGAATGAGAATGTGCTTGCTTACAGCAACGTGCTATATGTTCTGAATGCCCGAATTGGCAATCTGTGTCAAAACTTTGTTAGGAATTATGTGATCCTTACTAGCTGGAAGTAAGGGAGATGGGGCATGAAGTTATTTCTAGGAGTTGGACACATACCAAGTTTAGCTCAGTTCTGGGCATCTTTGAAATACCTATACAAACTTGTTCCTACATAGTAACTTGCATCTTTGAATGAGAATCTGCTTGCTTACAGCAACGTGCTATATGTTCTGAATGCCCGAATTGGGAATCTGTGTCAAAACTTTGTTAGGAATTATGTGATCCTTACTAGCTGGAAGTAAGGGAGATGGGGCATGAAGTTATTTCTAGGAGTTGGACACATACCAAGTTTAGCTCAGTTCTGGGCATCTTTGAAATACCTATACAAACTTGTTCCTACATAGTAACTTGCATCTTTGAATGAGAATCTGCTTGCCTACAGCAACGTGCTATATGTTCTGAATGCCCGAATTGGGAATCTGTGTCAAAACTTTGTTAGGAATTATGTGATCCTTACTAGCTGGAAGTAAGGGAGATGGGGCATGAAGTTATTTCTAGGAGTTGGACACATACCAAGTTTAGCTCAGTTCTGGGCATCTTTGAAATACCTATACAAACTTGTTCCTACATAGTAACTTGCAACTTTGAATGAAAATGTGCTTGCTTACAGCAACGTGCTATATGTTCTGAATGCCCGAATTGGGAATCTGTGTCAAAACTTTGTTAGGAATTATGTGATCCTTACTAGCTGGAAGTAAGGGAGATGGGGCATGAAGTTATTTCTAGGAGTTGGACACATACCAAGTTTAGCTCAGTTCTGGGCATCTTTGAAATACCTATACAAACTTGTTCCTACATAGTAACTTGCAACTTTGAATGAGAATGTGCTTGCTTACAGCAACGTGCTATATGTTCTGAATGCCCGAATTGGGAATCTGTGTCAAAACTTTGTTAGGAATTATGTGATCCTTACTAGCTGGAAGTAAGGGAGATGGGGCATGAAGTTATTTCTAGGAGTTGGACACATACCAAGTTTAGCTCAGTTCTGGGCATCTTTGAAATACCTATACGAACTTGTTCCTACATAGTAACTTGCATCTTTGAATGAGAATGTGCTTGCTTACAGCAACGTGCTATATGTACTGAATGCCCGAATTGGGAATCTGTGTCAAAACTTTGTTAGGAATTATGTGATCCTTACTAGCTGGAAGTAAGTGAGATGGAGCATGAAGTTATTTCTAGGAGTTGGACACATACCAAGTTTAGCCTAGTTCTGGGCATCTTTGAAATACCTATACGAACTTGTTCCTACATAGTAACTTGCAACTTTGAATGAGAATGTGCTTGCTTACAGCAACGTGCTATATGTTCTGATTACCCGAATTGGCAATCTGTGTCAAAACTTTGTTAGGAATTATGTGATCCTTACTAGCTGGAAGTAAGGGAGATGGGGCATGAAGTTATTTCTAGGAGTTGGACACATACCAAGTTTAGCTCAGTTCTGGGCATCTTTGAAATACCTATACGAACTTGTTCCTACATAGTAACTTGCATCTTTGAATGAGAATCTGCTTGCTTACAGCAACGTGCTATATGTTCTGAATGCCCGAATTGGGAATCTGTGTCAAAACTTTGTTAGGAATTATGTGATCCTTACTAGCTGGAACTAAGGGAGATGGGGCATGAAGTTATTTCTAGGAGTTGGACACATACCAAGTTTAGCTCAGTTCTGGGCATCTTTGAAATACCTATACAAACTTGTTCCTACATAGTAACTTGCAACTTTGAATGAAAATGTGCTTGCTTACAGCAACGTGCTATATGTTCTGAATGCCCGAATTGGGAATCTGTGTCAAAACTTTGTTAGGAATTATGTGATCCTTACTAGCTGGAAGTAAGGGAGATGGGGCATGAAGTTATTTCTAGGAGTTGGACACATACCAAGTTTAGCTAAGTTCTGGGCATCTTTGAAATACCTATACAAACTTGTTCCTACATAGTAACTTGCAACTTTGAATGAAAATGTGCTTGCTTACAGCAACGTGCTATATGTTCTGAATGCCCGAATTGGGAATCTGTGTCAAAACTTTGTTAGGAATTATGTCATCCTTACTAGCTGGAAGTAAGGGAGATGGGGCATGAAGTTATTTCTAGGAGTTGGACACATACCAAGTTTAGCTCAGTTCTGGGCATCTTTGAAATACCTATACAAACTTGTTCCTACATAGTAACTTGCAACTTTGAATGAGAATCTGCTTGCTTACAGCAACGTGCTATATGTTCTGAATGCCCGAATTGGGAATCTGTGTCAAAACTTTGTTAGGAATTATGTGATCCTTACTAGCTGGAAGTAAGGGAGATGGGGCATGAAGTTATTTCTAGGAGTTGGACACATACCAAGTTTAGCTCAGTTCTGGGCATCTTTGAAATACCTATACAAACTTGTTCCTACATAGTAACTTGCATCTTTGAATGAGAATGTGCTTGCTTACAGCAACGTGCTATATGTTCTGAATGCCCGAATTGGCAATCTGTGTCAAAACTTTGTTAGGAATTATGTGATCCTTACTAGCTGGAAGTAAGGGAGATGGGGCATGAAGTTATTTCTAGGAGTTGGACACATACCAAGTTTAGCTCAGTTCTGGGCATCTTTGAAATACCTATACAAACTTGTTCCTACATAGTAACTTGCATCTTTGAATGAGAATGTGCTTGCTTACAGCAACGTGCTATATGTTCTGAATGCCCGAATTGGGAATCTGTGTCAAAACTTTGTTAGGAATTATGTGATCCTTACTAGCTGGAAGTAAGGGAGATGGGGCATGAAGTTATTTCTAGGAGTTGGACACATACCAAGTTTAGCTCAGTTCTGGGCATCTTCGAAATACCTATACAAACTTGTTCCTACATAGTAACTTGTATCTTTGAATGAGAATGTGCTTGCTTACAGCAACGTGCTATATGTTCTGAATGCCCGAATTGGCAATCTGTGTCAAAACTTTGTTAGGAATTATGTGATCCTTACTAGCTGGAAGTAAGGGAGATGGGGCATGAAGTTATTTCTAGGAGTTGGACACAACCCAGTTTAGCTCAGTTCTGGGCATCTTTGAAATACCTATACAAACTTGTTGCTACATAGTAACTTGCATCATTAATGAGAATCTGCTTGCTTACAGCAACGTGCTATATGTTCTGAATGCCCGAATTGGGAATCTGTGTCAAAACTTTGTTAGGAATTATGTGATCCTTACTAGCTGGAAGTAAGGGAGATGGGGCATGAAGTTATTTCTAGGAGTTGGACACATACCAAGTTTAGCTCAGTTCTGGGCATCTTTGAAATACCTATACAAACTTGTTCCTACATAGTAACTTGCATCTTTGAATGAGAATCTGCTTGCTTACAGCAACGTGCTATATGATCTGAATGCCCGAATTGGGAATCTGTGTCAAAACTTTGTTAGGAATTATGTGATCCTTACTAGCTGGAAGTAAGGGAGATGGAGCATGAAGTTATTTCTAGGAGTTGGACACATACCAAGTTTAGCTCAGTTCTGGGCAATTTTGAAATACCTATACAAACTTGTTCCTACATAGTAACTTGCATCTTTGAATGAGAATGTGCTTGCTTACAGCAACGTGCTATATGTTCTGAATGCCCGAACTGGGAATCTGTGTCAAAACTTTGTTAGGAATTATGTGATCCTTACTAGCTGGAAGTAAGGGAGATGGGGCATGAAGTTATTTCTAGGAGTTGGACACATACCAACTTTAGCTCAGTTCTGGGCATCTTTGAAATACCTATACAAACTTGTTCCTACATAGTAACTTGCATCTTTGAATGAGAATGTGCTTGGTTACAGCAACGTGCTATATGTTCTGAATGCCCGAATTGGGAATCTGTGTCAAAACTTTGTTAGGAATTATGTGATCCTTACTAGCTGGAAGTAAGGGAGATGGGGCATGAAGTTATTTCTAGGAGTTGGACACATACCAAGTTTAGCTCAGTTCTGGGCATCTTTGAAATACCTATACAAACTTGTTCCTACATAGTAACTTGCAACTTTGAATGAAAATGTGCTTGCTTACAGCAACGTGCTATATGTTCTGAATGCCCGAATTGGGAATCTGTGTCAAAACTTTGTTAGGAATTATGTGATCCTTACTAGCTGGAAGTAAGGGAGATGGGGCATGAAGTTATTTCTAGGAGTTGGACACATACCAAGTTTAGCTCAGTTCTGGGCATCTTTGAAATACCTATACAAACTTGTTCCTACATAGTAACTTGCAACTTTGAATGAGAATGTGCTTGCTTACAGCAACGTGCTATATGTTCTGAATGCCCGAATTGGGAATCTGTGTCAAAACTTTGTTAGGAATTATGTGATCCTTACTAGCTGGAAGTAAGGGAGATGGGGCATGAAGTTATTTCTAGGAGTTGGACACATACCAAGTTTAGCTCAGTTCTGGGCATCTTTGAAATACCTATACGAACTTGTTCCTACATAGTAACTTGCATCTTTGAATGAGAATGTGCTTGCTTACAGCAACGTGCTATATGTACTGAATGCCCGAATTGGGAATCTGTGTCAAAACTTTGTTAGGAATTATGTGATCCTTACTAGCTGGAAGTAAGGGAGATGGAGCATGAAGTTATTTCTAGGAGTTGGACACATACCAAGTTTAGCCTAGTTCTGGGCATCTTTGAAATACCTATACGAACTTGTTCCTACATAGTAACTTGCAACTTTGAATGAGAATGTGCTTGCTTACAGCAACGTGCTATATGTTCTGATTACCCGAATTGGCAATCTGTGTCAAAACTTTGTTAGGAATTATGTGATCCTTACTAGCTGGAAGTAAGGGAGATGGGGCATGAAGTTATTTCTAGGAGTTGGACACATACCAAGTTTAGCTCAGTTCTGGGCATCTTTGAAATACCTATACGAACTTGTTCCTACATAGTAACTTGCATCTTTGAATGAGAATCTGCTTGCTTACAGCAACGTGCTATATGTTCTGAATGCCCGAATTGGGAATCTGTGTCAAAACTTTGTTAGGAATTATGTGATCCTTACTAGCTGGAACTAAGGGAGATGGGGCATGAAGTTATTTCTAGGAGTTGGACACATACCAAGTTTAGCTCAGTTCTGGGCATCTTTGAAATACCTATACAAACTTGTTCCTACATAGTAACTTGCAACTTTGAATGAAAATGTGCTTGCTTACAGCAACGTGCTATATGTTCTGAATGCCCGAATTGGGAATCTGTGTCAAAACTTTGTTAGGAATTATGTGATCCTTACTAGCTGGAAGTAAGGGAGATGGGGCATGAAGTTATTTCTAGGAGTTGGACACATACCAAGTTTAGCTCAGTTCTGGGCATCTTTGAAATACCTATACAAACTTGTTCCTACATAGTAACTTGCAACTTTGAATGAAAATGTGCTTGCTTACAGCAACGTGCTATATGTTCTGAATGCCCGAATTGGGAATCTGTGTCAAAACTTTGTTAGGAATTATGTCATCCTTACTAGCTGGAAGTAAGGGAGATGGGGCATGAAGTTATTTCTAGGAGTTGGACACATACCAAGTTTAGCTCAGTTCTGGGCATCTTTGAAATACCTATACAAACTTGTTCCTACATAGTAACTTGCAACTTTGAATGAGAATGTGCTTGCTTACAGCAACGTGCTATATGTTCTGAATGCCCGAATTGGCAATCTGTGTCAAAACTTTGTTAGGAATTATGTGATCCTTACTAGCTGGAAGTAAGGGAGATGGGGCATGAAGTTATTTCTAGGAGTTGGACACATACCAAGTTTAGCTCAGTTCTGGGCATCTTTGAAATACCTATACAAACTTGTTCCTACATAGTAACTTGCATCTTTGAATGAGAATGTGCTTGCTTACAGCAACGTGCTATATGTTCTGAATGCCCGAATTGGCAATCTGTGTCAAAACTTTGTTAGGAATTATGTGATCCTTACTAGCTGGAAGTAAGGGAGATGGGGCATGAAGTTATTTCTAGGAGTTGGACACATACCAAGTTTAGCTCAGTTCTGGGCATCTTTGAAATACCTATACAAACTTGTTCCTACATAGTAACTTGCATCTTTGAATGAGAATGTGCTTGCTTACAGCAACGTGCTATATGTTCTGAATGCCCGAATTGGGAATCTGTGTCAAAACTTTGTTAGGAATTATGTGATCCTTACTAGCTGGAAGTAAGGGAGATGGGGCATGAAGTTATTTCTAGGAGTTGGACACATACCAAGTTTAGCTCAGTTCTGGGCATCTTCGAAATACCTATACAAACTTGTTCCTACATAGTAACTTGTATCTTTGAATGAGAATGTGCTTGCTTACAGCAACGTGCTATATGTTCTGAATGCCCGAATTGGCAATCTGTGTCAAAACTTTGTTAGGAATTATGTGATCCTTACTAGCTGGAAGTAAGGGAGATGGGGCATGAAGTTATTTCTAGGAGTTGGACACAACCCAGTTTAGCTCAGTTCTGGGCATCTTTGAAATACCTATACAAACTTGTTGCTACATAGTAACTTGCATCATTAATGAGAATCTGCTTGCTTACAGCAACGTGCTATATGTTCTGAATGCCCGAATTGGGAATCTGTGTCAAAACTTTGTTAGGAATTATGTGATCCTTACTAGCTGGAAGTAAGGGAGATGGGGCATGAAGTTATTTCTAGGAGTTGGACAAATACCAAGTTTAGCTCAGTTCTGGGCATCTTTGAAATACCTATACAAACTTGTTCCTACATAGTAACTTGCATCTTTGAATGAGAATCTGCTTGCTTACAGCAACGTGCTATATGATCTGAATGCCCGAATTGGGAATCTGTGTCAAAACTTTGTTAGGAATTATGTGATCCTTACTAGCTGGAAGTAAGGGAGATGGAGCATGAAGTTATTTCTAGGAGTTGGACACATACCAAGTTTAGCTCAGTTCTGGGCAATTTTGAAATACCTATACAAACTTGTTCCTACATAGTAACTTGCATCTTTGAATGAGAATGTGCTTGCTTACAGCAACGTGCTATATGTTCTGAATGCCCGAACTGGGAATCTGTGTCAAAACTTTGTTAGGAATTATGTGATCCTTACTAGCTGGAAGTAAGGGAGATGGGGCATGAAGTTATTTCTAGGAGTTGGACACATATCAACTTTAGCTCAGTTCTGGGCATCTTTGAAATACCTATACAAACTTGTTCCTACATAGTAACTTGCATCTTTGAATGAGAATGTGCTTGGTTACAGCAACGTGCTATATGTTCTGAATGCCCGAATTGGGAATCTGTGTCAAAACTTTGTTAGGAATTATGTGATCCTTACTAGCTGGAAGTAAGGGAGATGGGGCATGAAGTTATTTCTAGGAGTTGGACACATACCAAGTTTAGCTCAGTTCTGGGCATCTTTGAAATACCTATACAAACATGTTCCTACATAGTAACTTGCAACTTTGAATGAGAATGTGCTTGCTTACAGCAACGTGCTATATGTTCTGAATGCCCGAATTGGGAATCTGTGTCAAAACTTTGTTAGGAATTATGTGATCCTTACTAGCTGGAAGTAAGGGAGATGGGGCATGAAGTTATTTCTAGGAGTTGGACACATACCAAGTTTAGCTCAGTTCTGGGCATCTTTGAAATACCTATACGAACTTGTTCCTACATAGTAACTTGCATCTTTGAATGAGAATGTGCTTGCTTACAGCAACGTGCTATATGTACTGAATGCCCGAATTGGGAATCTGTGTCAAAACTTTGTTAGGAATTATGTGATCCTTACTAGCTGGAAGTAAGGGAGATGGAGCATGAAGTTATTTCTAGGAGTTGGACACATACGAAGTTTAGCCTAGTTCTGGGCATCTTTGAAATACCTATACGAACTTGTTCCTACATAGTAACTTGCAACTTTGAATGAGAATGTGCTTGCTTACAGCAACGTGCTATATGTTCTGATTACCCGAATTGGCAATCTGTGTCAAAACTTTGTTAGGAATTATGTGATCCTTACTAGCTGGAAGTAAGGGAGATGGGGCATGAAGTTATTTCTAGGAGTTGGACACATACCAAGTTTAGCTCAGTTCTGGGCATCTTTGAAATACCTATACGAACTTGTTCCTACATAGTAACTTGCATCTTTGAATGAGAATCTGCTTGCTTACAGCAACGTGCTATATGTTCTGAATGCCCGAATTGGGAATCTGTGTCAAAACTTTGTTAGGAATTATGTGATCCTTACTAGCTGGAAGTAAGGGAGATGGGGCATGAAGTTATTTCTAGGAGTTGGACACATACCAAGTTTAGCTCAGTTCTGGGCATCTTTGAAATACCTATACAAACTTGTTCCTACATAGTAACTTGCAACTTTGAATGAAAATGTGCTTGCTTACAGAAACGTGCTATATGTTCTGAATGCCCGAATTGGGAATCTGTGTCAAAACTTTGTTAGGAATTATGTGATCCTTACTAGCTGGAAGTAAGGGAGATGGGGCATGAAGTTATTATTAGGAGTTGGACACATACCAAGTTTAGCTAAGTTCTGGGCATCTTTGAAATACCTATACAAACTTCTTCCTACATAGTAACTTGCAACTTTGAATGAAAATGTGCTTGCTTACAGCAACGTGCTATATGATCTGAATGCCCGAATTGGGAATCTGTGTCAAAACTTTGTTAGGAATTATGTGATCCTTACTAGCTGGAAGTAAGGGAGATGGGGCATGAAGTTATTTCTAGGAGTTGGACACATACCAAGTTTAGCTCAGTTCTGGGCATCTTTGAAATACCTATACGAACTTCTTCCTACATAGTAACTTGCATCTTTGAATGAGAATCTGCTTGCTTACAGCAACGTGCTATATGTTCTGAATGCCCGAATTGGCAATCTGTGTCAAAACTTTGTTAGGAATTATGTGATCCTTACTAGCTGGAAGTAAGGGAGATGGAGCATGAAGTTATTTCTAGGAGTTGGACACATACCAAGTTTAGCTCAGTTCTGGGCATCTTTGAAATACCTATACGAACTTGTTCCTACATAGTAACTTGCATCTTTGAATGAGAATGTGCTTGCTTACAGCAACGTGCTATGTGTTCTGAATGCCCGAATTGGGAATCTGTGTCAAAACTTTGTTAGGAATTATGTGATCCTTACTAGCTGGAAGTAAGGGAGATGGGGCATGAAGTTATTTCTAGGAGTTGGACACATACCAAGTTTAGCTCAGTTCTGGGCATCTTTGAAATACCTATACGAACTTGTTCCTACATAGTAACTTGCATCTTTGAATGAGAATGTGCTTGCTTACAGCAACGTGCTATATGTACTGAATGCCCGAATTGGCAATCTGTGTCAAAACTTTGTTAGGAATTATGTGATCCTTACTAGCTGGAAGTAAGGGAGATGGGGCATGAAGTTATTTCTAGGAGTTGGACACATACCAAGTTTAGCTCAGTTCTGGGCATCTTTGAAATACCTATACGAACTTGTTCCTACATAGTAACTTGCAACTTTGAATGAGAATGTGCTTGCTTACAGCAACGTGCTATATGTTCTGATTGCCCGAATTGGCAATCTGTGTCAAAACTTTGTTAGGAATTATGTGATCCTTACTAGCTGGAAGTAAGGGAGATGGGGCATGAAGTTATTTCTAGGAGTTGGACACATACCAAGTTTAGCTCAGTTCTGGGCATCTTTGAAATACCTATACAAACTTGTTCCTACATAGTAACTTGCATCTTTGAATGAGAATCTGCTTGCTTACAGCAACGTGCTATATGTTCTGAATGCCCGAATTGGCAATCTGTGTCAAAACTTTGTTAGGAATTATGTGATCCTTACTAGCTGGAAGTAAGGGAGATGGGGCATGAAGTTATTTCTAGGAGTTGGACACATACCAAGTTTAGCTCAGTTCTGGGCATCTTTGAAATACCTATACAAACTTGTTCCTACATAGTAACTTGCAACTTTGAATGAAAATGTGCTTGCTTACAGCAACGTGCTATATGTTCTGAATGCCCGAATTGGGAATCTGTGTCAAAACTTTGTTAGGAATTATGTGATCCTTACTAGCTGGAAGTAAGGGAGATGGGGCATGAAGTTATTATTAGGAGTTGGACACATACCAAGTTTAGCTAAGTTCTGGGCATCTTTGAAATACCTATACAAACTTCTTCCTACATAGTAACTTGCAACATTGAATGAAAATGTGCTTGCTTACAGCAACGTGCTATATGTTCTGAATGCCCGAATTGGGAATCTTTGTGTCAAAACTTTGTTAGGAATTATGTGATCCTTACTAGCTGGAAGTAAGGGAGATGGGGCATGAAGTTATTTCTAGGAGTTGGACACATACCAAGTTTAGCTCAGTTCTGGGCATCTTTGAAATACCTATACGAACTTGTTCCTACATAGTAACTTGCATCTTTGAATGAGAATCTGCTTGCTTACAGCAACGTGCTATATGTTCTGAATGCCCGAATTGGGAATCTGTGTCAAAACTTTGTTAGGAATTATGTGATCCTTACTAGCTGGAAGTAAGGGAGATGGGGCATGAAGTTATTTCTAGGAGTTGGACACATACCAAGTTTAGCTTAGTTCTGGGCATCTTTGAAATACCTATACAAACTTGTTCCTACATAGTAACTTGCATCTTTGAATGAGAATGTGCTTGCTTACAGCAACGTGCTATATGTTCTGAATGCCCGATTTGGCAATCTGTGTCAAAACTTTGTTAGGAATTATGTGATCCTTACTAGCTGGAAGTAAGGGAGATGGGGCATGAAGTTATTTCTAGGAGTTGGACACATACCAAGTTTAGCTCAGTTCTGGGCATCTTTGAAATACCTATACAAACTTGTTCCTACATAGTAACTTGCATCTTTGAATGAGAATGTGCTTGCTTACAGCAACGTGCTATATGTTCTCAATGCCCGAATTGGGAATCTGTGTCAAAACTTTGTTAGGAATTATGTGATCCTTACTAGCTGGAAGTAAGGGAGATGGGGCATGAAGTTATTTCTAGGAGTTGGACACATACCAAGTTTAGCTCAGTTCTGGGCATCTTTGAAATACCTATACGAACTTGTTCCTACATAGTAACTTGCATCTTTGAATGAGAATGTGCTTGCTTACAGCAACGTGCTATATGTACTGAATGCCCAAATTGGGAATCTGTGTCAAAACTTTGTTAGGAATTATGTGATCCTTACTAGCTGGAAGTAAGGGAGATGGAGCATGAAGTTATTTCTAGGAGTTGGACACATACCAAGTTTAGCCTAGTTCTGGGCATCTTTGAAATACCTATACGAACTTGTTCCTACATAGTAACTTGCAACTTTGAATGAGAATGTGCTTGCTTACAGCAACGTGCTATATGTTCTGATTACCCGAATTGGCAATCTGTGTCAAAACTTTGTTAGGAATTATGTGATCCTTACTAGCTGGAAGTAAGGGAGATGGGGCATGAAGTTATTTCTAGGAGTTGGACACATACCAAGTTTAGCTCAGTTCTGGGCATCTTTGAAATACCTATACAAACTTGTTCCTACATAGTAACTTGCAACTTTGAATGAGAATGTGCTTGCTTACAGCAACGTGCTATAGGTTCTGAATGCCCGAATTGGCAATCTGTGTCAAAACTTTGTTAGGAATTATGCAATCCTTACTAGCTGGAAGTAAGGGAGATGGGGCATGAAGTTATTTCTAGGAGTTGGACACATACCAAGTTTAGCTCAGTTCTGGGCATCTTTGAAATACCTATACAAACTTGTTCCTACATAGTAACTTGCATCTTTGAATGAGAATCTGCTTGCTTACAGCGACGTGCTATATGTTCTGAATGCCCGAATGGGGAATCTGTGTCAAAACTTTGTTAGGAATTATGTGATCCTTACTAGCTGGAAGTAAGGGAGATGGGGCATGAAGTTATTTCTAGGAGTTGGAGACATACCAAGTTTAGCTCAGTTCTGGGCATCTTTGAAATACCTATACAAACTTGTTCCTACATAGTAACTTGCAACTTTTAATGAGAATGTGCTTGCTTGCAGCAACGTGCTATATGTTCTGAATGCCCGAATTGGGAATCTGTGTCAAAACTTTGTTAGGAATTATGTGATCCTTACTAGCTGGAAGTAAGGGAGATGGGGCATGAAGTTATTTCTAGGAGTTGGACACATACCAAGTTTAGCTCAGTTCTGGGCATCTTTGAAATACCTATACAAACTTGTTCCTACATAGTAACTTGCATCTTTGAATGAGAATCTGCTTGCTTACAGCAACGTGCTATATGTTCTGAATGCCCGAATTGGGAATCTGTGTCAAAACTTTGTTAGGAATTATGTGATCCTTACTAGCTGGAAGTAAGGGAGATGGGGCATGAAGTTATTTCTAGGAGTTGGACACATACCAAGTTTAGCTCAGTTCTGGGCATCTTTGAAATACCTATACAAACTTGTTCCTACATAGTAACTTGCAACTTTGAATGAGAATGTGCTTGCTTACAGCAACGTGCTATATGTTCTGAATACCCGAATTGAGAATCTGTGTCAAAACTTTGTTAGGAATTATGTGATCCTTACTAGCTGGAAGTAAGGGAGATGGGGCATGAAGTTATTTCTAGGAGTTGGACACATACCAAGTTTAGCTCAGTTCTGGGCATCTTTGAAATACCTATACAAACTTGTTCCTACATAGTAACTTGCATCTTTGAATGAGAATGTGCTTGCTTACAGCAACGTGCTATATGTTCTGAATGCCCGAATTGGCAATCTGTGTCAAAACTTTGTTAGGAATTATGTGATCCTTACTAGCTGGAAGTAAGGGAGATGGGGCATGAAGTTATTTCTAGGAGTTGGACACATACCAAGTTTAGCTCAGTTCTGGGCATCTTTGAAATACCTATACAAACTTGTTCCTACATAGTAACTTGCATCTTTGAATGAGAATCTGCTTGCTTACAGCAACGTGCTATATGTTCTGAATGCCCGAATTGGCAATCTGTGTCAAAACTTTGTTAGGAATTATGTGATCCTTACTAGCTGGAAGTAAGGGAGATGGGGCATGAAGTTATTTCTAGGAGTTGGACACATACCAAGTTTAGCTCAGTTCTGGGCATCTTTGAAATACCTATACAGACTTGTTCCTACATAGTAACTTGCATCTTTGAATGAGAATCTGCTTGCTTACAGCAACGTGCTATATGTTCTGAATGCCCGAATTGGCAATCTGTGTCAAAACTTTGTTAGGAATTATGTGATCCTTACTAGCTGGAAGTAAGGGAGATGGGGCATGAAGTTATTTCTAGGAGTTGGACACATACCAAGTTTAGCTCAGTTCTGGGCATCTTTGAAATACCTATACAAACTTGTTCCTACATAGTAACTTGCATCTTTGAATGAGAATCTGCTTGCTTACAGCAACGTGCTATATGTTCTGAATGCCCGAATTGGGAATCTGTGTCAAAACTTTGTTAGGAATTATGTGATCCTTACTAGCTGGAAGTAAGGGAGATGGGGCATGAAGTTATTTCTAGGAGTTGGACACATACCAAGTTTAGCTCAGTTCTGGGCATCTTTGAAATACCTATACAAACTTGTTCCTACATAGTAACTTGCAACTTTGAATGAAAATGTGCTTGCTTACAGCAACGTGCTATATGTTCTGAATGCCCGAATTGGGAATCTGTGTCAAAACTTTGTTAGGAATTATGTGATCCTTACTAGCTGGAAGTAAGGGAGATGGGGCATGAAGTTATTTCTAGGAGTTGGACACATACCAAGTTTAGCTCAGTTCTGGGCATCTTTGAAATACCTATACAAACTTGTTCCTACATAGTAACTTGCAACTTTGAATGAGAATGTGCTTGCTTACAGCAACGTGCTATATGTTCTGAATGCCCGAATTGGGAATCTGTGTCAAAACTTTGTTAGGAATTATGTGATCCTTACTAGCTGGAAGTAAGGGAGATGGGGCATGAAGTTATTTCTAGGAGTTGGACACATACCAAGTTTAGCTCAGTTCTGGGCATCTTTGAAATACCTATACAAACTTGTTCCTACATAGTAACTTGCAACTTTGAATGAGAATGTGCTTGCTTACAGCAACGTGCTATATGTTCTGAATGCCCGAATTGGGAATCTGTGTCAAAACTTTGTTAGGAATTATGTGATCCTTACTAGCTGGAAGTAAGGGAGATGGGGCATGAAGTTATTTCTAGGAGTTGGACACATACCAAGTTTAGCTCAGTTCTGGGCATCTTTGAAATACCTATACAAACTTGTTCCTACATAGTAACTTGCATCTTTGAATGAGAATCTGCTTGCTTACAGCAACGTGCTATATGTTCTGAATGCCCGAATTGGGAATCTGTGTCAAAACTTTGTTAGGAATTATGTGATCCTTACTAGCTGGAAGTAAGGGAGATGGGGCATGAAGTTATTTCTAGGAGTTGGACACATACCAAGTTTAGCTCAGTTCTGGGCATCTTTGAAATACCTATACAAACTTGTTCCTACATAGTAACTTGCAACTTTGAATGAAAATGTGCTTGCTTACAGCAACGTGCTATATGTTCTGAATGCCCGAATTGGGAATCTGTGTCAAAACTTTGTTAGGAATTATGTGATCCTTACTAGCTGGAAGTAAGGGAGATGGGGCATGAAGTTATTTCTAGGAGTTGGACACATACCAAGTTTAGCTCAGTTCTGGGCATCTTTGAAATACCTATACAAACTTGTTCCTACATAGTAACTTGCAACTTTGAATGAGAATGTGCTTGCTTACAGCAACGTGCTATATGTTCTGAATGCCCGAATTGGGAATCTGTGTCAAAACTTTGTTAGGAATTATGTGATCCTTACTAGCTGGAAGTAAGGGAGATGGGGCATGAAGTTATTTCTAGGAGTTGGACACATACCAAGTTTAGCTCAGTTCTGGGCATCTTTGAAATACCTATACGAACTTGTTCCTACATAGTAACTTGCATCTTTGAATGAGAATGTGCTTGCTTACAGCAACGTGCTATATGTACTGAATGCCCGAATTGGGAATCTGTGTCAAAACTTTGTTAGGAATTATGTGATCCTTACTAGCTGGAAGTAATGGAGATGGAGCATGAAGTTATTTCTAGGAGTTGGACACATACCAAGTTTAGCCTAGTTCTGGGCATCTTTGAAATACCTATACGAACTTGTTCCTACATAGTAACTTGCAACTTTGAATGAGAATGTGCTTGCTTACAGCAACGTGCTATATGTTCTGATTACCCGAATTGGCAATCTGTGTCAAAACTTTGTTAGGAATTATGTGATCCTTACTAGCTGGAAGTAAGGGAGATGGGGCATGAAGTTATTTCTAGGAGTTGGACACATACCAAGTTTAGCTCAGTTCTGGGCATCTTTGAAATACCTATACGAACTTGTTCCTACATAGTAACTTGCATCTTTGAATGAGAATCTGCTTGCTTACAGCAACGTGCTATATGTTCTGAATGCCCGAATTGGGAATCTGTGTCAAAACTTTGTTAGGAATTATGTGATCCTTACTAGCTGGAACTAAGGGAGATGGGGCATGAAGTTATTTCTAGGAGTTGGACACATACCAAGTTTAGCTCAGTTCTGGGCATCTTTGAAATACCTATACAAACTTGTTCCTACATAGTAACTTGCATCTTTGAATGAGAATGTGCTTGCTTACAGCAACGTGCTATATGTTCTGAATGCCCGAATTGGGAATCTGTGTCAAAACTTTGTTAGGAATTATGCGATCCTTACTAGCTGGAAGTAAGGGAGATGGGGCATGAAGTTATTTCTAGGAGTTGGACACATACCAAGTTTAGCTCAGTTCTGGGCATCTTTGAAATACCTATACAAACTTGTTCCTACATAGTAACTTGCATCTTTGAATGAGAATGTGCTTGCTTACAGCAACGTGCTATATGTTCTGAATGCCCGAATTGGGAATCTGTGTCAAAACTTTGTTAGGAATTATGTGATCCTTACTAGCTGGAAGTAAGGGAGATGGGGCATGAAGTTATTTCTAGGAGTTGGACACATACCAAGTTTAGCTCAGTTCTGGGCATCTTTGAAATACCTATACAAACTTGTTCCTACATAGTAACTTGCAACTTTGAATGAGAATGTGCTTGCTTACAGCAACGTGCTATAGGTTCTGAATGCCCGAATTGGCAATCTGTGTCAAAACTTTGTTAGGAATTATGCAATCCTTACTAGCTGGAAGTAAGGGAGATGGGGCATGAAGTTATTTCTAGGAGTTGGACACATACCAAGTTTAGCTCAGTTCTGGGCATCTTTGAAATACCTATACAAACTTGTTCCTACATAGTAACTTGCATCTTTGAATGAGAATCTGCTTGCTTACAGCGACGTGCTATATGTTCTGAATGCCCGAATTGGGAATCTGTGTCAAAACTTTGTTAGGAATTATGTGATCCTTACTAGCTGGAAGTAAGGGAGATGGGGCATGAAGTTATTTCTAGGAGTTGGACACATACCAAGTTTAGCTCAGTTCTGGGCATCTTTGAAATACCTATACAAACTTGTTCCTACATAGTAACTTGCATCTTTGAATGAGAATCTGCTTGCTTACAGCAACGTGCTATATGTTCTGAATGCCCGAATTGGGAATCTGTGTCAAAACTTTGTTAGGAATTATGTGATCCTTACTAGCTGGAAGTAAGGGAGATGGGGCATGAAGTTATTTCTAGGAGTTGGACACATACCAAGTTTAGCTCAGTTCTGGGCATCTTTGAAATACCTATACAAACTTGTTCCTACATAGTAACTTGCAACTTTGAATGAGAATGTGCTTGCTTACAGCAACGTGCTATATGTTCTGAATGCCCGAATTGAGAATCTGTGTCAAAACTTTGTTAGGAATTATGTGATCCTTACTAGCTGGAAGTAAGGGAGATGGGGCATGAAGTTATTTCTAGGAGTTGGACACATACCAAGTTTAGCTCAGTTCTGTGCTTCTTTGAAATACCTATACAAACTTGTTCCTACATAGTAACTTGCATCTTTGAATGAGAATGTGCTTGCTTACAGCAACGTGCTATATGTTCTGAATGCCCGAATTGGCAATCTGTGTCAAAACTTTGTTAGGAATTATGTGATCCTTACTAGCTGGAAGTAAGGGAGATGGGGCATGAAGTTATTTCTAGGAGTTGGACACATACCAAGTTTAGCTCAGTTCTGGGCATCTTTGAAATACCTATACAAACTTGTTCCTACATAGTAACTTGCATCTTTGAATGAGAATCTGCTTGCTTACAGCAACGTGCTATATGTTCTGAATGCCCGAATTGGGAATCTGTGTCAAAACTTTGTTAGGAATTATGTGATCCTTACTAGCTGGAAGTAAGGGAGATGGGGCATGAAGTTATTTCTAGGAGTTGGACACATACCAAGTTTAGCTCAGTTCTGGGCATCTTTGAAATACCTATACAAACTTGTTCCTACATAGTAACTTGCATCTTTGAATGAGAATGTGCTTGCTTACAGCAACGTGCTATATGTTCTGAATGCCCGAATTGGCAATCTGTGTCAAAACTTTGTTAGGAATTATGTGATCCTTACTAGCTGGAAGTAAGGGAGATGGGGCATGAAGTTATTTCTAGGAGTTGGACACATACCAAGTTTAGCTCAGTTCTGGGCATCTTTGAAATACCTATACGAACTTGTTCCTACATAGTAACTTGCATCTTTGAATGAGAATCTGCTTGCTTACAGCAACGTGCTATATGTTCTGAATGCCCGAATTGGGAATCTGTGTCAAAACTTTGTTAGGAATTATGTGATCCTTACTAGCTGGAACTAAGGGAGATGGGGCATGAAGTTATTTCTAGGAGTTGGACACATACCAAGTTTAGCTCAGTTCTGGGCATCTTTGAAATACCTATACAAACTTGTTCCTACATAGTAACTTGCATCTTTGAATGAGAATGTGCTTGCTTACAGCAACGTGCTATATGTTCTGAATGCCCGAATTGGGAATCTGTGTCAAAACTTTGTTAGGAATTATGCGATCCTTACTAGCTGGAAGTAAGGGAGATGGGGCATGAAGTTATTTCTAGGAGTTGGACACATACCAAGTTTAGCTCAGTTCTGGGCATCTTTGAAATACCTATACAAACTTGTTCCTACATAGTAACTTGCATCTTTGAATGAGAATGTGCTTGCTTACAGCAACGTGCTATATGTTCTGAATGCCCGAATTGGGAATCTGTGTCAAAACTTTGTTAGGAATTATGTGATCCTTACTAGCTGGAAGTAAGGGAGATGGGGCATGAAGTTATTTCTAGGAGTTGGACACATACCAAGTTTAGCTCAGTTCTGGGCATCTTTGAAATACCTATACAAACTTGTTCCTACATAGTAACTTGCAACTTTGAATGAAAATGTGCTTGCTTACAGCAACGTGCTATATGTTCTGAATGCCCGAATTGGGAATCTGTGTCAAAACTTTGTTAGGAATTATGTGATCCTTACTAGCTGGAAGTAAGGGAGATGGGGCATGAAGTTATTTCTAGGAGTTGGACACATACCAAGTTTAGCTCAGTTCTGGGCATCTTTGAAATACCTATACAAACTTGTTCCTACATAGTAACTTGCAACTTTGAATGAGAATGTGCTTGCTTACAGCAACGTGCTATATGTTCTGAATGCCCGAATTGGGAATCTGTGTCAAAACTTTGTTAGGAATTATGTGATCCTTACTAGCTGGAAGTAAGGGAGATGGGGCATGAAGTTATTTCTAGGAGTTGGACACATACCAAGTTTAGCTCAGTTCTGGGCATCTTTGAAATACCTATACGAACTTGTTCCTACATAGTAACTTGCATCTTTGAATGAGAATGTGCTTGCTTACAGCAACGTGCTATATGTACTGAATGCCCGAATTGGGAATCTGTGTCAAAACTTTGTTAGGAATTATGTGATCCTTACTAGCTGGAAGTAATGGAGATGGAGCATGAAGTTATTTCTAGGAGTTGGACACATACCAAGTTTAGCCTAGTTCTGGGCATCTTTGAAATACCTATACGAACTTGTTCCTACATAGTAACTTGCAACTTTGAATGAGAATGTGCTTGCTTACAGCAACGTGCTATATGTTCTGATTACCCGAATTGGCAATCTGTGTCAAAACTTTGTTAGGAATTATGTGATCCTTACTAGCTGGAAGTAAGGGAGATGGGGCATGAAGTTATTTCTAGGAGTTGGACACATACCAAGTTTAGCTCAGTTCTGGGCATCTTTGAAATACCTATACGAACTTGTTCCTACATAGTAACTTGCATCTTTGAATGAGAATCTGCTTGCTTACAGCAACGTGCTATATGTTCTGAATGCCCGAATTGGGAATCTGTGTCAAAACTTTGTTAGGAATTATGTGATCCTTACTAGCTGGAACTAAGGGAGATGGGGCATGAAGTTATTTCTAGGAGTTGGACACATACCAAGTTTAGCTCAGTTCTGGGCATCTTTGAAATACCTATACAAACTTGTTCCTACATAGTAACTTGCATCTTTGAATGAGAATGTGCTTGCTTACAGCAACGTGCTATATGTTCTGAATGCCCGAATTGGGAATCTGTGTCAAAACTTTGTTAGGAATTATGCGATCCTTACTAGCTGGAAGTAAGGGAGATGGGGCATGAAGTTATTTCTAGGAGTTGGACACATACCAAGTTTAGCTCAGTTCTGGGCATCTTTGAAATACCTATACAAACTTGTTCCTACATAGTAACTTGCATCTTTGAATGAGAATGTGCTTGCTTACAGCAACGTGCTATATGTTCTGAATGCCCGAATTGGGAATCTGTGTCAAAACTTTGTTAGGAATTATGTGATCCTTACTAGCTGGAAGTAAGGGAGATGGGGCATGAAGTTATTTCTAGGAGTTGGACACATACCAAGTTTAGCTCAGTTCTGGGCATCTTTGAAATACCTATACAAACTTGTTCCTACATAGTAACTTGCAACTTTGAATGAGAATGTGCTTGCTTACAGCAACGTGCTATAGGTTCTGAATGCCCGAATTGGCAATCTGTGTCAAAACTTTGTTAGGAATTATGCAATCCTTACTAGCTGGAAGTAAGGGAGATGGGGCATGAAGTTATTTCTAGGAGTTGGACACATACCAAGTTTAGCTCAGTTCTGGGCATCTTTGAAATACCTATACAAACTTGTTCCTACATAGTAACTTGCATCTTTGAATGAGAATCTGCTTGCTTACAGCGACGTGCTATATGTTCTGAATGCCCGAATTGGGAATCTGTGTCAAAACTTTGTTAGGAATTATGTGATCCTTACTAGCTGGAAGTAAGGGAGATGGGGCATGAAGTTATTTCTAGGAGTTGGACACATACCAAGTTTAGCTCAGTTCTGGGCATCTTTGAAATACCTATACAAACTTGTTCCTACATAGTAACTTGCATCTTTGAATGAGAATCTGCTTGCTTACAGCAACGTGCTATATGTTCTGAATGCCCGAATTGGGAATCTGTGTCAAAACTTTGTTAGGAATTATGTGATCCTTACTAGCTGGAAGTAAGGGAGATGGGGCATGAAGTTATTTCTAGGAGTTGGACACATACCAAGTTTAGCTCAGTTCTGGGCATCTTTGAAATACCTATACAAACTTGTTCCTACATAGTAACTTGCAACTTTGAATGAGAATGTGCTTGCTTACAGCAACGTGCTATATGTTCTGAATGCCCGAATTGAGAATCTGTGTCAAAACTTTGTTAGGAATTATGTGATCCTTACTAGCTGGAAGTAAGGGAGATGGGGCATGAAGTTATTTCTAGGAGTTGGACACATACCAAGTTTAGCTCAGTTCTGTGCTTCTTTGAAATACCTATACAAACTTGTTCCTACATAGTAACTTGCATCTTTGAATGAGAATGTGCTTGCTTACAGCAACGTGCTATATGTTCTGAATGCCCGAATTGGCAATCTGTGTCAAAACTTTGTTAGGAATTATGTGATCCTTACTAGCTGGAAGTAAGGGAGATGGGGCATGAAGTTATTTCTAGGAGTTGGACACATACCAAGTTTAGCTCAGTTCTGGGCATCTTTGAAATACCTATACAAACTTGTTCCTACATAGTAACTTGCATCTTTGAATGAGAATCTGCTTGCTTACAGCAACGTGCTATATGTTCTGAATGCCCGAATTGGGAATCTGTGTCAAAACTTTGTTAGGAATTATGTGATCCTTACTAGCTGGAAGTAAGGGAGATGGGGCATGAAGTTATTTCTAGGAGTTGGACACATACCAAGTTTAGCTCAGTTCTGGGCATCTTTGAAATACCTATACAAACTTGTTCCTACATAGTAACTTGCATCTTTGAATGAGAATGTGCTTGCTTACAGCAACGTGCTATATGTTCTGAATGCCCGAATTGGCAATCTGTGTCAAAACTTTGTTAGGAATTATGTGATCCTTACTAGCTGGAAGTAAGGGAGATGGGGCATGAAGTTATTTCTAGGAGTTGGACACATACCAAGTTTAGCTCAGTTCTGGGCATCTTTGAAATACCTATACGAACTTGTTCCTACATAGTAACTTGCATCTTTGAATGAGAATCTGCTTGCTTACAGCAACGTGCTATATGTTCTGAATGCCCGAATTGGGAATCTGTGTCAAAACTTTGTTAGGAATTATGTGATCCTTACTAGCTGGAACTAAGGGAGATGGGGCATGAAGTTATTTCTAGGAGTTGGACACATACCAAGTTTAGCTCAGTTCTGGGCATCTTTGAAATACCTATACAAACTTGTTCCTACATAGTAACTTGCATCTTTGAATGAGAATGTGCTTGCTTACAGCAACGTGCTATATGTTCTGAATGCCCGAATTGGGAATCTGTGTCAAAACTTTGTTAGGAATTATGCGATCCTTACTAGCTGGAAGTAAGGGAGATGGGGCATGAAGTTATTTCTAGGAGTTGGACACATACCAAGTTTAGCTCAGTTCTGGGCATCTTTGAAATACCTATACAAACTTGTTCCTACATAGTAACTTGCATCTTTGAATGAGAATGTGCTTGCTTACAGCAACGTGCTATATGTTCTGAATGCCCGAATTGGGAATCTGTGTCAAAACTTTGTTAGGAATTATGTGATCCTTACTAGCTGGAAGTAAGGGAGATGGGGCATGAAGTTATTTCTAGGAGTTGGACACATACCAAGTTTAGCTCAGTTCTGGGCATCTTTGAAATACCTATACAAACTTGTTCCTACATAGTAACTTGCAACTTTGAATGAGAATGTGCTTGCTTACAGCAACGTGCTATAGGTTCTGAATGCCCGAATTGGCAATCTGTGTCAAAACTTTGTTAGGAATTATGCAATCCTTACTAGCTGGAAGTAAGGGAGATGGGGCATGAAGTTATTTCTAGGAGTTGGACACATACCAAGTTTAGCTCAGTTCTGGGCATCTTTGAAATACCTATACAAACTTGTTCCTACATAGTAACTTGCATCTTTGAATGAGAATCTGCTTGCTTACAGCGACGTGCTATATGTTCTGAATGCCCGAATTGGGAATCTGTGTCAAAACTTTTTTAGGAATTATGTGATCCTTACTAGCTGGAAGTAAGGGAGATGGGGCATGAAGTTATTTCTAGGAGTTGGACACATACCAAGTTTAGCTCAGTTCTGGGCATCTTTGAAATACCTATACAAACTTGTTCCTACATAGTAACTTGCATCTTTGAATGAGAATCTGCTTGCTTACAGCAACGTGCTATATGTTCTGAATGCCCGAATTGGGAATCTGTGTCAAAACTTTGTTAGGAATTATGTGATCCTTACTAGCTGGAAGTAAGGGAGATGGGGCATGAAGTTATTTCTAGGAGTTGGACACATACCAAGTTTAGCTCAGTTCTGGGCATCTTTGAAATACCTATACAAACTTGTTCCTACATAGTAACTTGCAACTTTGAATGAGAATGTGCTTGCTTACAGCAACGTGCTATATGTTCTGAATGCCCGAATTGAGAATCTGTGTCAAAACTTTGTTAGGAATTATGTGATCCTTACTAGCTGGAAGTAAGGGAGATGGGGCATGAAGTTATTTCTAGGAGTTGGACACATACCAAGTTTAGCTCAGTTCTGGGCTTCTTTGAAATACCTATACAAACTTGTTCCTACATAGTAACTTGCATCTTTGAATGAGAATGTGCTTGCTTACAGCAACGTGCTATATGTTCTGAATGCCCGAATTGGCAAGCTGTGTCAAAACTTTGTTAGGAATTATGTGATCCTTACTAGCTGGAAGTAAGGGAGATGGGGCATGAAGTTATTTCTAGGAGTTGGACACATACCAAGTTTAGCTCAGTTCTGGGCATCTTTGAAATACCTATACAAACTTGTTCCTACATAGTAACTTGCATCTTTGAATGAGAATCTGCTTGCTTACAGCAACGTGCTATATGTTCTGAATGCCCGAATTGGGAATCTGTGTCAAAACTTTGTTAGGAATTATGTGATCCTTACTAGCTGGAAGTAAGGGAGATGGGGCATGAAGTTATTTCTAGGAGTTGGACACATACCAAGTTTAGCTCAGTTCTGGGCATCTTTGAAATACCTATACAAACTTGTTCCTACATAGTAACTTGCATCTTTGAATGAGAATGTGCTTGCTTACAGCAACGTGCTATATGTTCTGAATGCCCGAATTGGCAATCTGTGTCAAAACTTTGTTAGGAATTATGTGATCCTTACTAGCTGGAAGTAAGGGAGATGGGGCATGAAGTTATTTCTAGGAGTTGGACACATACCAAGTTTAGCTCAGTTCTGGGCATCTTTGAAATACCTATACAAACTTGTTCCTACATAGTAACTTGCATCTTTGAATGAGAATCTGCTTGCTTACAGCAACGTGCTATATGTTCTGAATGCCCGAATTGGGAATCTGTGTCAAAACTTTGTTAGGAATTATGTGATCCTTACTAGCTGGAAGTAAGGGAGATGGGGCATGAAGTTATTTCTAGGAGTTGGACACATACCAAGTTTAGCTCAGTTCTGGGCATCTTTGAAATACCTATACAAACTTGTTCCTACATAGTAACTTGCAACTTTGAATGAAAATGTGCTTGCTTACAGCAACGTGCTATATGTTCTGAATGCCCGAATTGGGAATCTGTGTCAAAACTTTGTTAGGAATTATGCGATCCTTACTAGCTGGAAGTAAGGGAGATGGGGCATGAAGTTATTTCTAGGAGTTGGACACATACCAAGTTTAGCTCAGTTCTGGGCATCTTTGAAATACCTATACAAACTTGTTCCTACATAGTAACTTGCATCTTTGAATGAGAATGTGCTTGCTTACAGCAACGTGCTATATGTTCTGAAAGCCCGAATTGGGAATCTGTGTCAAAACTTTGTTAGGAATTATGTGATCCTTACTAGCTGGAAGTAAGGGAGATGGGGCATGAAGTTATTTCTAGGAGTTGGACACATACCAAGTTTAGCTCAGTTCTGGGCATCTTTGAAATACCTATACAAACTTGTTCCTACATAGTAACTTGCAACTTTGAATGAGAATGTGCTTGCTTACAGCAACGTGCTATAGGTTCTGAATGCCCGAATTGGCAATCTGTGTCAAAACTTTGTTAGGAATTATGCAATCCTTACTAGCTGGAAGTAAGGGAGATGGGGCATGAAGTTATTTCTAGGAGTTGGACACATACCAAGTTTAGCTCAGTTCTGGGCATCTTTGAAATACCTATACAAACTTGTTCCTACATAGTAACTTGCATCTTTGAATGAGAATCTGCTTGCTTACAGCGACGTGCTATATGTTCTGAATGCCCGAATTGGGAATCTGTGTCAAAACTTTGTTAGGAATTATGTGATCCTTACTAGCTGGAAGTAAGGGAGATGGGGCATGAAGTTATTTCTAGGAGTTGGAGACATACCAAGTTTAGCTCAGTTCTGGGCATCTTTGAAATACCTATACAAACTTGTTCCTACATAGTAACTTGCAACTTTTAATGAGAATGTGCTTGCTTGCAGCGACGTGCTATATGTTCTGAATGCCCGAATTGGGAATCTGTGTCAAAACTTTGTTAGGAATTATGTGATCCTTACTAGCTGGAAGTAAGGGAGATGGGGCATGAAGTTATTTCTAGGAGTTGGACACATACCAAGTTTAGCTCAGTTCTGGGCATCTTTGAAATACCTATACAAACTTGTTCCTACATAGTAACTTGCATCTTTGAATGAGAATCTGCTTGCTTACAGCAACGTGCTATATGTTCTGAATGCCCGAATTGGGAATCTGTGTCAAAACTTTGTTAGGAATTATGTGATCCTTACTAGCTGGAAGTAAGGGAGATGGGGCATGAAGTTATTTCTAGGAGTTGGACACATACCAAGTTTAGCTCAGTTCTGGGCATCTTTGAAATACCTATACAAACTTGTTCCTACATAGTAACTTGCAACTTTGAATGAAAATGTGCTTGCTTACAGCAACGTGCTATATGTTCTGAATGCCCGAATTGGGAATCTGTGTCAAAACTTTGTTAGGAATTATGCGATCCTTACTAGCTGGAAGTAAGGGAGATGGGGCATGAAGTTATTTCTAGGAGTTGGACACATACCAAGTTTAGCTCAGTTCTGGGCATCTTTGAAATACCTATACAAACTTGTTCCTACATAGTAACTTGCATCTTTGAATGAGAATGTGCTTGCTTACAGCAACGTGCTATATGTTCTGAAAGCCCGAATTGGGAATCTGTGTCAAAACTTTGTTAGGAATTATGTGATCCTTACTAGCTGGAAGTAAGGGAGATGGGGCATGAAGTTATTTCTAGGAGTTGGACACATACCAAGTTTAGCTCAGTTCTGGGCATCTTTGAAATACCTATACAAACTTGTTCCTACATAGTAACTTGCAACTTTGAATGAGAATGTGCTTGCTTACAGCAACGTGCTATAGGTTCTGAATGCCCGAATTGGCAATCTGTGTCAAAACTTTGTTAGGAATTATGCAATCCTTACTAGCTGGAAGTAAGGGAGATGGGGCATGAAGTTATTTCTAGGAGTTGGACACATACCAAGTTTAGCTCAGTTCTGGGCATCTTTGAAATACCTATACAAACTTGTTCCTACATAGTAACTTGCATCTTTGAATGAGAATCTGCTTGCTTACAGCGACGTGCTATATGTTCTGAATGCCCGAATTGGGAATCTGTGTCAAAACTTTGTTAGGAATTATGTGATCCTTACTAGCTGGAAGTAAGGGAGATGGGGCATGAAGTTATTTCTAGGAGTTGGAGACATACCAAGTTTAGCTCAGTTCTGGGCATCTTTGAAATACCTATACAAACTTGTTCCTACATAGTAACTTGCAACTTTTAATGAGAATGTGCTTGCTTGCAGCGACGTGCTATATGTTCTGAATGCCCGAATTGGGAATCTGTGTCAAAACTTTGTTAGGAATTATGTGATCCTTACTAGCTGGAAGTAAGGGAGATGGGGCATGAAGTTATTTCTAGGAGTTGGACACATACCAAGTTTAGCTCAGTTCTGGGCATCTTTGAAATACCTATACAAACTTGTTCCTACATAGTAACTTGCATCTTTGAATGAGAATCTGCTTGCTTACAGCAACGTGCTATATGTTCTGAATGCCCGAATTGGGAATCTGTGTCAAAACTTTGTTAGGAATTATGTGATCCTTACTAGCTGGAAGTAAGGGAGATGGGGCATGAAGTTATTTCTAGGAGTTGGACACATACCAAGTTTAGCTCAGTTCTGGGCATCTTTGAAATACCTATACAAATTTGTTCCTACATAGTAACTTGCAACTTTGAATGAGAATGTGCTTGCTTACAGCAACGTGCTATATGTTCTGAATGCCCGAATTGAGAATCTGTGTCAAAACTTTGTTAGGAATTATGTGATCCTTACTAGCTGGAAGTAAGGGAGATGGGGCATGAAGTTATTTCTAGGAGTTGGACACATACCAAGTTTAGCTCAGTTCTGTGCTTCTTTGAAATACCTATACAAACTTGTTCCTACATAGTAACTTGCATCTTTGAATGAGAATGTGCTTGCTTACAGCAACGTGCTATATGTTCTGAATGCCCGAATTGGCAATCTGTGTCAAAACTTTGTTAGGAATTATGTGATCCTTACTAGCTGGAAGTAAGGGAGATGGGGCATGAAGTTATTTCTAGGAGTTGGACACATACCAAGTTTAGCTCAGTTCTGGGCATCTTTGAAATACCTATACAAACTTGTTCCTACATAGTAACTTGCATCTTTGAATGAGAATCTGCTTGCTTACAGCAACGTGCTATATGTTCTGAATGCCCGAATTGGGAATCTGTGTCAAAACTTTGTTAGGAATTATGTGATCCTTACTAGCTGGAAGTAAGGGAGATGGGGCATGAAGTTATTTCTAGGAGTTGGACACATACCAAGTTTAGCTCAGTTCTGGGCATCTTTGAAATACCTATACAAACTTGTTCCTACATAGTAACTTGCATCTTTGAATGAGAATGTGCTTGCTTACAGCAACGTGCTATATGTTCTGAATGCCCGAATTGGCAATCTGTGTCAAAACTTTGTTAGGAATTATGTGATCCTTACTAGCTGGAAGTAAGGGAGATGGGGCATGAAGTTATTTCTAGGAGTTGGACACATACCAAGTTTAGCTCAGTTCTGGGCATCTTTGAAATACCTATACAAACTTGTTCCTACATAGTAACTTGCATCTTTGAATGAGAATCTGCTTGCTTACAGCAACGTGCTATATGTTCTGAATGCCCGAATTGGGAATCTGTGTCAAAACTTTGTTAGGAATTATGTGATCCTTACTAGCTGGAAGTAAGGGAGATGGGGCATGAAGTTATTTCTAGGAGTTGGACACATACCAAGTTTAGCTCAGTTCTGGGCATCTTTGAAATACCTATACAAACTTGTTCCTACATAGTAACTTGCATCTTTGAATGAGAATCTGCTTGCCTACAGCAACGTGCTATATGTTCTGAATGCCCGAATTGGGAATCTGTGTCAAAACTTTGTTAGGAATTATGTGATCCTTACTAGCTGGAAGTAAGGGAGATGGGGCATGAAGTTATTTCTAGGAGTTGGACACATACCAAGTTTAGCTCAGTTCTGGGCATCTTTGAAATACCTATACAAACTTGTTCCTACATAGTAACTTGCAACTTTGAATGAAAATGTGCTTGCTTACAGCAACGTGCTATATGTTCTGAATGCCCGAATTGGGAATCTGTGTCAAAACTTTGTTAGGAATTATGTGATCCTTACTAGCTGGAAGTAAGGGAGATGGGGCATGAAGTTATTTCTAGGAGTTGGACACATACCAAGTTTAGCTCAGTTCTGGGCATCTTTGAAATACCTATACAAACTTGTTCCTACATAGTAACTTGCAACTTTGAATGAGAATGTGCTTGCTTACAGCAACGTGCTATATGTTCTGAATGCCCGAATTGGGAATCTGTGTCAAAACTTTGTTAGGAATTATGTGATCCTTACTAGCTGGAAGTAAGGGAGATGGGGCATGAAGTTATTTCTAGGAGTTGGACACATACCAAGTTTAGCTCAGTTCTGGGCATCTTTGAAATACCTATACGAACTTGTTCCTACATAGTAACTTGCATCTTTGAATGAGAATGTGCTTGCTTACAGCAACGTGCTATATGTACTGAATGCCCGAATTGGGAATCTGTGTCAAAACTTTGTTAGGAATTATGTGATCCTTACTAGCTGGAAGTAAGTGAGATGGAGCATGAAGTTATTTCTAGGAGTTGGACACATACCAAGTTTAGCCTAGTTCTGGGCATCTTTGAAATACCTATACGAACTTGTTCCTACATAGTAACTTGCAACTTTGAATGAGAATGTGCTTGCTTACAGCAACGTGCTATATGTTCTGATTACCCGAATTGGCAATCTGTGTCAAAACTTTGTTAGGAATTATGTGATCCTTACTAGCTGGAAGTAAGGGAGATGGGGCATGAAGTTATTTCTAGGAGTTGGACACATACCAAGTTTAGCTCAGTTCTGGGCATCTTTGAAATACCTATACGAACTTGTTCCTACATAGTAACTTGCATCTTTGAATGAGAATCTGCTTGCTTACAGCAACGTGCTATATGTTCTGAATGCCCGAATTGGGAATCTGTGTCAAAACTTTGTTAGGAATTATGTGATCCTTACTAGCTGGAACTAAGGGAGATGGGGCATGAAGTTATTTCTAGGAGTTGGACACATACCAAGTTTAGCTCAGTTCTGGGCATCTTTGAAATACCTATACAAACTTGTTCCTACATAGTAACTTGCAACTTTGAATGAAAATGTGCTTGCTTACAGCAACGTGCTATATGTTCTGAATGCCCGAATTGGGAATCTGTGTCAAAACTTTGTTAGGAATTATGTGATCCTTACTAGCTGGAAGTAAGGGAGATGGGGCATGAAGTTATTTCTAGGAGTTGGACACATACCAAGTTTAGCTAAGTTCTGGGCATCTTTGAAATACCTATACAAACTTGTTCCTACATAGTAACTTGCAACTTTGAATGAAAATGTGCTTGCTTACAGCAACGTGCTATATGTTCTGAATGCCCGAATTGGGAATCTGTGTCAAAACTTTGTTAGGAATTATGTCATCCTTACTAGCTGGAAGTAAGGGAGATGGGGCATGAAGTTATTTCTAGGAGTTGGACACATACCAAGTTTAGCTCAGTTCTGGGCATCTTTGAAATACCTATACAAACTTGTTCCTACATAGTAACTTGCAACTTTGAATGAGAATCTGCTTGCTTACAGCAACGTGCTATATGTTCTGAATGCCCGAATTGGGAATCTGTGTCAAAACTTTGTTAGGAATTATGTGATCCTTACTAGCTGGAAGTAAGGGAGATGGGGCATGAAGTTATTTCTAGGAGTTGGACACATACCAAGTTTAGCTCAGTTCTGGGCATCTTTGAAATACCTATACAAACTTGTTCCTACATAGTAACTTGCATCTTTGAATGAGAATGTGCTTGCTTACAGCAACGTGCTATATGTTCTGAATGCCCGAATTGGCAATCTGTGTCAAAACTTTGTTAGGAATTATGTGATCCTTACTAGCTGGAAGTAAGGGAGATGGGGCATGAAGTTATTTCTAGGAGTTGGACACATACCAAGTTTAGCTCAGTTCTGGGCATCTTTGAAATACCTATACAAACTTGTTCCTACATAGTAACTTGCATCTTTGAATGAGAATGTGCTTGCTTACAGCAACGTGCTATATGTTCTGAATGCCCGAATTGGGAATCTGTGTCAAAACTTTGTTAGGAATTATGTGATCCTTACTAGCTGGAAGTAAGGGAGATGGGGCATGAAGTTATTTCTAGGAGTTGGACACATACCAAGTTTAGCTCAGTTCTGGGCATCTTCGAAATACCTATACAAACTTGTTCCTACATAGTAACTTGTATCTTTGAATGAGAATGTGCTTGCTTACAGCAACGTGCTATATGTTCTGAATGCCCGAATTGGCAATCTGTGTCAAAACTTTGTTAGGAATTATGTGATCCTTACTAGCTGGAAGTAAGGGAGATGGGGCATGAAGTTATTTCTAGGAGTTGGACACAACCCAGTTTAGCTCAGTTCTGGGCATCTTTGAAATACCTATACAAACTTGTTGCTACATAGTAACTTGCATCATTAATGAGAATCTGCTTGCTTACAGCAACGTGCTATATGTTCTGAATGCCCGAATTGGGAATCTGTGTCAAAACTTTGTTAGGAATTATGTGATCCTTACTAGCTGGAAGTAAGGGAGATGGGGCATGAAGTTATTTCTAGGAGTTGGACACATACCAAGTTTAGCTCAGTTCTGGGCATCTTTGAAATACCTATACAAACTTGTTCCTACATAGTAACTTGCATCTTTGAATGAGAATCTGCTTGCTTACAGCAACGTGCTATATGATCTGAATGCCCGAATTGGGAATCTGTGTCAAAACTTTGTTAGGAATTATGTGATCCTTACTAGCTGGAAGTAAGGGAGATGGAGCATGAAGTTATTTCTAGGAGTTGGACACATACCAAGTTTAGCTCAGTTCTGGGCAATTTTGAAATACCTATACAAACTTGTTCCTACATAGTAACTTGCATCTTTGAATGAGAATGTGCTTGCTTACAGCAACGTGCTATATGTTCTGAATGCCCGAACTGGGAATCTGTGTCAAAACTTTGTTAGGAATTATGTGATCCTTACTAGCTGGAAGTAAGGGAGATGGGGCATGAAGTTATTTCTAGGAGTTGGACACATACCAACTTTAGCTCAGTTCTGGGCATCTTTGAAATACCTATACAAACTTGTTCCTACATAGTAACTTGCATCTTTGAATGAGAATGTGCTTGGTTACAGCAACGTGCTATATGTTCTGAATGCCCGAATTGGGAATCTGTGTCAAAACTTTGTTAGGAATTATGTGATCCTTACTAGCTGGAAGTAAGGGAGATGGGGCATGAAGTTATTTCTAGGAGTTGGACACATACCAAGTTTAGCTCAGTTCTGGGCATCTTTGAAATACCTATACAAACTTGTTCCTACATAGTAACTTGCAACTTTGAATGAAAATGTGCTTGCTTACAGCAACGTGCTATATGTTCTGAATGCCCGAATTGGGAATCTGTGTCAAAACTTTGTTAGGAATTATGTGATCCTTACTAGCTGGAAGTAAGGGAGATGGGGCATGAAGTTATTTCTAGGAGTTGGACACATACCAAGTTTAGCTCAGTTCTGGGCATCTTTGAAATACCTATACAAACTTGTTCCTACATAGTAACTTGCAACTTTGAATGAGAATGTGCTTGCTTACAGCAACGTGCTATATGTTCTGAATGCCCGAATTGGGAATCTGTGTCAAAACTTTGTTAGGAATTATGTGATCCTTACTAGCTGGAAGTAAGGGAGATGGGGCATGAAGTTATTTCTAGGAGTTGGACACATACCAAGTTTAGCTCAGTTCTGGGCATCTTTGAAATACCTATACGAACTTGTTCCTACATAGTAACTTGCATCTTTGAATGAGAATGTGCTTGCTTACAGCAACGTGCTATATGTACTGAATGCCCGAATTGGGAATCTGTGTCAAAACTTTGTTAGGAATTATGTGATCCTTACTAGCTGGAAGTAAGGGAGATGGAGCATGAAGTTATTTCTAGGAGTTGGACACATACCAAGTTTAGCCTAGTTCTGGGCATCTTTGAAATACCTATACGAACTTGTTCCTACATAGTAACTTGCAACTTTGAATGAGAATGTGCTTGCTTACAGCAACGTGCTATATGTTCTGATTACCCGAATTGGCAATCTGTGTCAAAACTTTGTTAGGAATTATGTGATCCTTACTAGCTGGAAGTAAGGGAGATGGGGCATGAAGTTATTTCTAGGAGTTGGACACATACCAAGTTTAGCTCAGTTCTGGGCATCTTTGAAATACCTATACGAACTTGTTCCTACATAGTAACTTGCATCTTTGAATGAGAATCTGCTTGCTTACAGCAACGTGCTATATGTTCTGAATGCCCGAATTGGGAATCTGTGTCAAAACTTTGTTAGGAATTATGTGATCCTTACTAGCTGGAACTAAGGGAGATGGGGCATGAAGTTATTTCTAGGAGTTGGACACATACCAAGTTTAGCTCAGTTCTGGGCATCTTTGAAATACCTATACAAACTTGTTCCTACATAGTAACTTGCAACTTTGAATGAAAATGTGCTTGCTTACAGCAACGTGCTATATGTTCTGAATGCCCGAATTGGGAATCTGTGTCAAAACTTTGTTAGGAATTATGTGATCCTTACTAGCTGGAAGTAAGGGAGATGGGGCATGAAGTTATTTCTAGGAGTTGGACACATACCAAGTTTAGCTCAGTTCTGGGCATCTTTGAAATACCTATACAAACTTGTTCCTACATAGTAACTTGCAACTTTGAATGAAAATGTGCTTGCTTACAGCAACGTGCTATATGTTCTGAATGCCCGAATTGGGAATCTGTGTCAAAACTTTGTTAGGAATTATGTCATCCTTACTAGCTGGAAGTAAGGGAGATGGGGCATGAAGTTATTTCTAGGAGTTGGACACATACCAAGTTTAGCTCAGTTCTGGGCATCTTTGAAATACCTATACAAACTTGTTCCTACATAGTAACTTGCAACTTTGAATGAGAATGTGCTTGCTTACAGCAACGTGCTATATGTTCTGAATGCCCGAATTGGCAATCTGTGTCAAAACTTTGTTAGGAATTATGTGATCCTTACTAGCTGGAAGTAAGGGAGATGGGGCATGAAGTTATTTCTAGGAGTTGGACACATACCAAGTTTAGCTCAGTTCTGGGCATCTTTGAAATACCTATACAAACTTGTTCCTACATAGTAACTTGCATCTTTGAATGAGAATGTGCTTGCTTACAGCAACGTGCTATATGTTCTGAATGCCCGAATTGGCAATCTGTGTCAAAACTTTGTTAGGAATTATGTGATCCTTACTAGCTGGAAGTAAGGGAGATGGGGCATGAAGTTATTTCTAGGAGTTGGACACATACCAAGTTTAGCTCAGTTCTGGGCATCTTTGAAATACCTATACAAACTTGTTCCTACATAGTAACTTGCATCTTTGAATGAGAATGTGCTTGCTTACAGCAACGTGCTATATGTTCTGAATGCCCGAATTGGGAATCTGTGTCAAAACTTTGTTAGGAATTATGTGATCCTTACTAGCTGGAAGTAAGGGAGATGGGGCATGAAGTTATTTCTAGGAGTTGGACACATACCAAGTTTAGCTCAGTTCTGGGCATCTTCGAAATACCTATACAAACTTGTTTCTACATAGTAACTTGTATCTTTGAATGAGAATGTGCTTGCTTACAGCAACGTGCTATATGTTCTGAATGCCCGAATTGGCAATCTGTGTCAAAACTTTGTTAGGAATTATGTGATCCTTACTAGCTGGAAGTAAGGGAGATGGGGCATGAAGTTATTTCTAGGAGTTGGACACAACCCAGTTTAGCTCAGTTCTGGGCATCTTTGAAATACCTATACAAACTTGTTGCTACATAGTAACTTGCATCATTAATGAGAATCTGCTTGCTTACAGCAACGTGCTATATGTTCTGAATGCCCGAATTGGGAATCTGTGTCAAAACTTTGTTAGGAATTATGTGATCCTTACTAGCTGGAAGTAAGGGAGATGGGGCATGAAGTTATTTCTAGGAGTTGGACAAATACCAAGTTTAGCTCAGTTCTGGGCATCTTTGAAATACCTATACAAACTTGTTCCTACATAGTAACTTGCATCTTTGAATGAGAATCTGCTTGCTTACAGCAACGTGCTATATGATCTGAATGCCCGAATTGGGAATCTGTGTCAAAACTTTGTTAGGAATTATGTGATCCTTACTAGCTGGAAGTAAGGGAGATGGAGCATGAAGTTATTTCTAGGAGTTGGACACATACCAAGTTTAGCTCAGTTCTGGGCAATTTTGAAATACCTATACAAACTTGTTCCTACATAGTAACTTGCATCTTTGAATGAGAATGTGCTTGCTTACAGCAACGTGCTATATGTTCTGAATGCCCGAACTGGGAATCTGTGTCAAAACTTTGTTAGGAATTATGTGATCCTTACTAGCTGGAAGTAAGGGAGATGGGGCATGAAGTTATTTCTAGGAGTTGGACACATACCAACTTTAGCTCAGTTCTGGGCATCTTTGAAATACCTATACAAACTTGTTCCTACATAGTAACTTGCATCTTTGAATGAGAATGTGCTTGGTTACAGCAACGTGCTATATGTTCTGAATGCCCGAATTGGGAATCTGTGTCAAAACTTTGTTAGGAATTATGTGATCCTTACTAGCTGGAAGTAAGGGAGATGGGGCATGAAGTTATTTCTAGGAGTTGGACACATACCAAGTTTAGCTCAGTTCTGGGCATCTTTGAAATACCTATACAAACATGTTCCTACATAGTAACTTGCAACTTTGAATGAGAATGTGCTTGCTTACAGCAACGTGCTATATGTTCTGAATGCCCGAATTGGGAATCTGTGTCAAAACTTTGTTAGGAATTATGTGATCCTTACTAGCTGGAAGTAAGGGAGATGGGGCATGAAGTTATTTCTAGGAGTTGGACACATACCAAGTTTAGCTCAGTTCTGGGCATCTTTGAAATACCTATACGAACTTGTTCCTACATAGTAACTTGCATCTTTGAATGAGAATGTGCTTGCTTACAGCAACGTGCTATATGTACTGAATGCCCGAATTGGGAATCTGTGTCAAAACTTTGTTAGGAATTATGTGATCCTTACTAGCTGGAAGTAAGGGAGATGGAGCATGAAGTTATTTCTAGGAGTTGGACACATACGAAGTTTAGCCTAGTTCTGGGCATCTTTAAATACCTATACGAACTTGTTCCTACATAGTAACTTGCAACTTTGAATGAGAATGTGCTTGCTTACAGCAACGTGCTATATGTTCTGATTACCCGAATTGGCAATCTGTGTCAAAACTTTGTTAGGAATTATGTGATCCTTACTAGCTGGAAGTAAGGGAGATGGGGCATGAAGTTATTTCTAGGAGTTGGACACATACCAAGTTTAGCTCAGTTCTGGGCATCTTTGAAATACCTATACGAACTTGTTCCTACATAGTAACTTGCATCTTTGAATGAGAATCTGCTTGCTTACAGCAACGTGCTATATGTTCTGAATGCCCGAATTGGGAATCTGTGTCAAAACTTTGTTAGGAATTATGTGATCCTTACTAGCTGGAAGTAAGGGAGATGGGGCATGAAGTTATTTCTAGGAGTTGGACACATACCAAGTTTAGCTCAGTTCTGGGCATCTTTGAAATACCTATACAAACTTGTTCCTACATAGTAACTTGCAACTTTGAATGAAAATGTGCTTGCTTACAGAAACGTGCTATATGTTCTGAATGCCCGAATTGGGAATCTGTGTCAAAACTTTGTTAGGAATTATGTGATCCTTACTAGCTGGAAGTAAGGGAGATGGGGCATGAAGTTATTATTAGGAGTTGGACACATACCAAGTTTAGCTAAGTTCTGGGCATCTTTGAAATACCTATACAAACTTCTTCCTACATAGTAACTTGCAACTTTGAATGAAAATGTGCTTGCTTACAGCAACGTGCTATATGATCTGAATGCCCGAATTGGGAATCTGTGTCAAAACTTTGTTAGGAATTATGTGATCCTTACTAGCTGGAAGTAAGGGAGATGGGGCATGAAGTTATTTCTAGGAGTTGGACACATACCAAGTTTAGCTCAGTTCTGGGCATCTTTGAAATACCTATACGAACTTCTTCCTACATAGTAACTTGCATCTTTGAATGAGAATCTGCTTGCTTACAGCAACGTGCTATATGTTCTGAATGCCCGAATTGGCAATCTGTGTCAAAACTTTGTTAGGAATTATGTGATCCTTACTAGCTGGAAGTAAGGGAGATGGAGCATGAAGTTATTTCTAGGAGTTGGACACATACCAAGTTTAGCTCAGTTCTGGGCATCTTTGAAATACCTATACGAACTTGTTCCTACATAGTAACTTGCATCTTTGAATGAGAATGTGCTTGCTTACAGCAACGTGCTATGTGTTCTGAATGCCCGAATTGGGAATCTGTGTCAAAACTTTGTTAGGAATTATGTGATCCTTACTAGCTGGAAGTAAGGGAGATGGGGCATGAAGTTATTTCTAGGAGTTGGACACATACCAAGTTTAGCTCAGTTCTGGGCATCTTTGAAATACCTATACGAACTTGTTCCTACATAGTAACTTGCATCTTTGAATGAGAATGTGCTTGCTTACAGCAACGTGCTATATGTACTGAATGCCCGAATTGGGAATCTGTGTCAAAACTTTGTTAGGAATTATGTGATCCTTACTAGCTGGAAGTAAGGGAGATGGGGCATGAAGTTATTTCTAGGAGTTGGACACATACCAAGTTTAGCTCAGTTCTGGGCATCTTTGAAATACCTATACGAACTTGTTCCTACATAGTAACTTGCAACTTTGAATGAGAATGTGCTTGCTTACAGCAACGTGCTATATGTTCTGATTGCCCGAATTGGCAATCTGTGTCAAAACTTTGTTAGGAATTATGTGATCCTTACTAGCTGGAAGTAAGGGAGATGGGGCATGAAGTTATTTCTAGGAGTTGGACACATACCAAGTTTAGCTCAGTTCTGGGCATCTTTGAAATACCTATACAAACTTGTTCCTACATAGTAACTTGCATCTTTGAATGAGAATCTGCTTGCTTACAGCAACGTGCTATATGTTCTGAATGCCCGAATTGGCAATCTGTGTCAAAACTTTGTTAGGAATTATGTGATCCTTACTAGCTGGAAGTAAGGGAGATGGGGCATGAAGTTATTTCTAGGAGTTGGACACATACCAAGTTTAGCTCAGTTCTGGGCATCTTTGAAATACCTATACAAACTTGTTCCTACATAGTAACTTGCAACTTTGAATGAAAATGTGCTTGCTTACAGCAACGTGCTATATGTTCTGAATGCCCGAATTGGGAATCTGTGTCAAAACTTTGTTAGGAATTATGTGATCCTTACTAGCTGGAAGTAAGGGAGATGGGGCATGAAGTTATTATTAGGAGTTGGACACATACCAAGTTTAGCTAAGTTCTGGGCATCTTTGAAATACCTATACAAACTTCTTCCTACATAGTAACTTGCAACATTGAATGAAAATGTGCTTGCTTACAGCAACGTGCTATATGTTCTGAATGCCCGAATTGGGAATCTTTGTGTCAAAACTTTGTTAGGAATTATGTGATCCTTACTAGCTGGAAGTAAGGGAGATGGGGCATGAAGTTATTTCTAGGAGTTGGACACATACCAAGTTTAGCTCAGTTCTGGGCATCTTTGAAATACCTATACGAACTTGTTCCTACATAGTAACTTGCATCTTTGAATGAGAATCTGCTTGCTTACAGCAACGTGCTATATGTTCTGAATGCCCGAATTGGGAATCTGTGTCAAAACTTTGTTAGGAATTATGTGATCCTTACTAGCTGGAAGTAAGGGAGATGGGGCATGAAGTTATTTCTAGGAGTTGGACACATACCAAGTTTAGCTTAGTTCTGGGCATCTTTGAAATACCTATACAAACTTGTTCCTACATAGTAACTTGCATCTTTGAATGAGAATGTGCTTGCTTACAGCAACGTGCTATATGTTCTGAATGCCCGATTTGGCAATCTGTGTCAAAACTTTGTTAGGAATTATGTGATCCTTACTAGCTGGAAGTAAGGGAGATGGGGCATGAAGTTATTTCTAGGAGTTGGACACATACCAAGTTTAGCTCAGTTCTGGGCATCTTTGAAATACCTATACAAACTTGTTCCTACATAGTAACTTGCATCTTTGAATGAGAATGTGCTTGCTTACAGCAACGTGCTATATGTTCTCAATGCCCGAATTGGGAATCTGTGTCAAAACTTTGTTAGGAATTATGTGATCCTTACTAGCTGGAAGTAAGGGAGATGGGGCATGAAGTTATTTCTAGGAGTTGGACACATACCAAGTTTAGCTCAGTTCTGGGCATCTTTGAAATACCTATACGAACTTGTTCCTACATAGTAACTTGCATCTTTGAATGAGAATGTGCTTGCTTACAGCAACGTGCTATATGTACTGAATGCCCAAATTGGGAATCTGTGTCAAAACTTTGTTAGGAATTATGTGATCCTTACTAGCTGGAAGTAAGGGAGATGGAGCATGAAGTTATTTCTAGGAGTTGGACACATACCAAGTTTAGCCTAGTTCTGGGCATCTTTGAAATACCTATACGAACTTGTTCCTACATAGTAACTTGCAACTTTGAATGAGAATGTGCTTGCTTACAGCAACGTGCTATATGTTCTGATTACCCGAATTGGCAATCTGTGTCAAAACTTTGTTAGGAATTATGTGATCCTTACTAGCTGGAAGTAAGGGAGATGGGGCATGAAGTTATTTCTAGGAGTTGGACACATACCAAGTTTAGCTCAGTTCTGGGCATCTTTGAAATACCTATACGAACTTGTTCCTACATAGTAACTTGCATCTTTGAATGAGAATCTGCTTGCTTACAGCAACGTGCTATATGTTCTGAATGCCCGAATTGGGAATCTGTGTCAAAACTTTGTTAGGAATTATGTGATCCTTACTAGCTGGAACTAAGGGAGATGGGGCATGAAGTTATTTCTAGGAGTTGGACACATACCAAGTTTAGCTCAGTTCTGGGCATCTTTGAAATACCTATACAAACTTGTTCCTACATAGTAACTTGCAACTTTGAATGAAAATGTGCTTGCTTACAGCAACGTGCTATATGTTCTGAATGCCCGAATTGGGAATCTGTGTCAAAACTTTGTTAGGAATTATGTGATCCTTACTAGCTGGAAGTAAGGGAGATGGGGCATGAAGTTATTTCTAGGAGTTGGACACATACCAAGTTTAGCTAAGTTCTGGGCATCTTTGAAATACCTATACAAACTTGTTCCTACATAGTAACTTGCAACTTTGAATGAAAATGTGCTTGCTTACAGCAACGTGCTATATGTTCTGAATGCCCGAATTGGGAATCTGTGTCAAAACTTTGTTAGGAATTATGTCATCCTTACTAGCTGGAAGTAAGGGAGATGGGGCATGAAGTTATTTCTAAGAGTTGGACACATACCAAGTTTAGCTCAGTTCTGGGCATCTTTGAAATACCTATACAAACTTGTTCCTACATAGTAACTTGCAACTTTGAATGAGAATCTGCTTGCTTACAGCAACGTGCTATATGTTCTGAATGCCCGAATTGGGAATCTGTGTCAAAACTTTGTTAGGAATTATGTGATCCTTACTAGCTGGAAGTAAGGGAGATGGGGCATGAAGTTATTTCTAGGAGTTGGACACATACCAAGTTTAGCTCAGTTCTGGGCATCTTTGAAATACCTATACAAACTTGTTCCTACATAGTAACTTGCATCTTTGAATGAGAATGTGCTTGCTTACAGCAACGTGCTATATGTTCTGAATGCCCGAATTGGCAATCTGTGTCAAAACTTTGTTAGGAATTATGTGATCCTTACTAGCTGGAAGTAAGGGAGATGGGGCATGAAGTTATTTCTAGGAGTTGGACACATACCAAGTTTAGCTCAGTTCTGGGCATCTTTGAAATACCTATACAAACTTGTTCCTACATAGTAACTTGCATCTTTGAATGAGAATGTGCTTGCTTACAGCAACGTGCTATATGTTCTGAATGCCCGAATTGGGAATCTGTGTCAAAACTTTGTTAGGAATTATGTGATCCTTACTAGCTGGAAGTAAGGGAGATGGGGCATGAAGTTATTTCTAGGAGTTGGACACATACCAAGTTTAGCTCAGTTCTGGGCATCTTCGAAATACCTATACAAACTTGTTCCTACATAGTAACTTGTATCTTTGAATGAGAATGTGCTTGCTTACAGCAACGTGCTATATGTTCTGAATGCCCGAATTGGCAATCTGTGTCAAAACTTTGTTAGGAATTATGTGATCCTTACTAGCTGGAAGTAAGGGAGATGGGGCATGAAGTTATTTCTAGGAGTTGGACACAACCCAGTTTAGCTCAGTTCTGGGCATCTTTGAAATACCTATTCAAACTTGTTGCTACATAGTAACTTGCATCATTAATGAGAATCTGCTTGCTTACAGCAACGTGCTATATGTTCTGAATGCCCGAATTGGGAATCTGTGTCAAAACTTTGTTAGGAATTATGTGATCCTTACTAGCTGGAAGTAAGGGAGATGGGGCATGAAGTTATTATTAGGAGTTGGACACATACCAAGTTTAGCTAAGTTCTGGGCATCTTTGAAATACCTATACAAACTTCTTCCTACATAGTAACTTGCAACATTGAATGAAAATGTGCTTGCTTACAGCAACGTGCTATATGTTCTGAATGCCCGAATTGGGAATCTTTGTGTCAAAACTTTGTTAGGAATTATGTGATCCTTACTAGCTGGAAGTAAGGGAGATGGGGCATGAAGTTATTTCTAGGAGTTGGACACATACCAAGTTTAGCTCAGTTCTGGGCATCTTTGAAATACCTATACGAACTTGTTCCTACATAGTAACTTGCATCTTTGAATGAGAATCTGCTTGCTTACAGCAACGTGCTATATGTTCTGAATGCCCGAATTGGGAATCTGTGTCAAAACTTTGTTAGGAATTATGTGATCCTTACTAGCTGGAAGTAAGGGAGATGGGGCATGAAGTTATTTCTAGGAGTTGGACACATACCAAGTTTAGCTTAGTTCTGGGCATCTTTGAAATACCTATACAAACTTGTTCCTACATAGTAACTTGCATCTTTGAATGAGAATGTGCTTGCTTACAGCAACGTGCTATATGTTCTGAATGCCCGATTTGGCAATCTGTGTCAAAACTTTGTTAGGAATTATGTGATCCTTACTAGCTGGAAGTAAGGGAGATGGGGCATGAAGTTATTTCTAGGAGTTGGACACATACCAAGTTTAGCTCAGTTCTGGGCATCTTTGAAATACCTATACAAACTTGTTCCTACATAGTAACTTGCATCTTTGAATGAGAATGTGCTTGCTTACAGCAACGTGCTATATGTTCTCAATGCCCGAATTGGGAATCTGTGTCAAAACTTTGTTAGGAATTATGTGATCCTTACTAGCTGGAAGTAAGGGAGATGGGGCATGAAGTTATTTCTAGGAGTTGGACACATACCAAGTTTAGCTCAGTTCTGGGCATCTTTGAAATACCTATACGAACTTGTTCCTACATAGTAACTTGCATCTTTGAATGAGAATGTGCTTGCTTACAGCAACGTGCTATATGTACTGAATGCCCAAATTGGGAATCTGTGTCAAAACTTTGTTAGGAATTATGTGATCCTTACTAGCTGGAAGTAAGGGAGATGGAGCATGAAGTTATTTCTAGGAGTTGGACACATACCAAGTTTAGCCTAGTTCTGGGCATCTTTGAAATACCTATACGAACTTGTTCCTACATAGTAACTTGCAACTTTGAATGAGAATGTGCTTGCTTACAGCAACGTGCTATATGTTCTGATTACCCGAATTGGCAATCTGTGTCAAAACTTTGTTAGGAATTATGTGATCCTTACTAGCTGGAAGTAAGGGAGATGGGGCATGAAGTTATTTCTAGGAGTTGGACACATACCAAGTTTAGCTCAGTTCTGGGCATCTTTGAAATACCTATACGAACTTGTTCCTACATAGTAACTTGCATCTTTGAATGAGAATCTGCTTGCTTACAGCAACGTGCTATATGTTCTGAATGCCCGAATTGGGAATCTGTGTCAAAACTTTGTTAGGAATTATGTGATCCTTACTAGCTGGAACTAAGGGAGATGGGGCATGAAGTTATTTCTAGGAGTTGGACACATACCAAGTTTAGCTCAGTTCTGGGCATCTTTGAAATACCTATACAAACTTGTTCCTACATAGTAACTTGCAACTTTGAATGAAAATGTGCTTGCTTACAGCAACGTGCTATATGTTCTGAATGCCCGAATTGGGAGTCTGTGTCAAAACTTTGTTAGGAATTATGTGATCCTTACTAGCTGGAAGTAAGGGAGATGGGGCATGAAGTTATTTCTAGGAGTTGGACACATACCAAGTTTAGCTAAGTTCTGGGCATCTTTGAAATACCTATACAAACTTGTTCCTACATAGTAACTTGCAACTTTGAATGAAAATGTGCTTGCTTACAGCAACGTGCTATATGTTCTGAATGCCCGAATTGGGAATCTGTGTCAAAACTTTGTTAGGAATTATGTCATCCTTACTAGCTGGAAGTAAGGGAGATGGGGCATGAAGTTATTTCTAAGAGTTGGACACATACCAAGTTTAGCTCAGTTCTGGGCATCTTTGAAATACCTATACAAACTTGTTCCTACATAGTAACTTGCAACTTTGAATGAGAATCTGCTTGCTTACAGCAACGTGCTATATGTTCTGAATGCCCGAATTGGGAATCTGTGTCAAAACTTTGTTAGGAATTATGTGATCCTTACTAGCTGGAAGTAAGGGAGATGGGGCATGAAGTTATTTCTAGGAGTTGGACACATACCAAGTTTAGCTCAGTTCTGGGCATCTTTGAAATACCTATACAAACTTGTTCCTACATAGTAACTTGCATCTTTGAATGAGAATGTGCTTGCTTACAGCAACGTGCTATATGTTCTGAATGCCCGAATTGGCAATCTGTGTCAAAACTTTGTTAGGAATTATGTGATCCTTACTAGCTGGAAGTAAGGGAGATGGGGCATGAAGTTATTTCTAGGAGTTGGACACATACCAAGTTTAGCTCAGTTCTGGGCATCTTTGAAATACCTATACAAACTTGTTCCTACATAGTAACTTGCATCTTTGAATGAGAATGTGCTTGCTTACAGCAACGTGCTATATGTTCTGAATGCCCGAATTGGCAATCTGTGTCAAAACTTTGTTAGGAATTATGTGATCCTTACTAGCTGGAAGTAAGGGAGATGGGGCATGAAGTTATTTCTAGGAGTTGGACACATACCAAGTTTAGCTCAGTTCTGGGCATCTTCGAAATACCTATACAAACTTGTTCCTACATAGTAACTTGTATCTTTGAATGAGAATGTGCTTGCTTACAGCAACGTGCTATATGTTCTGAATGCCCGAATTGGCAATCTGTGTCAAAACTTTGTTAGGAATTATGTGATCCTTACTAGCTGGAAGTAAGGGAGATGGGGCATGAAGTTATTTCTAGGAGTTGGACACAACCCAGTTTAGCTCAGTTCTGGGCATCTTTGAAATACCTATACAAACTTGTTGCTACATAGTAACTTGCATCATTAATGAGAATCTGCTTGCTTACAGCAACGTGCTATATGTTCTGAATGCCCGAATTGGGAATCTGTGTCAAAACTTTGTTAGGAATTATGTGATCCTTACTAGCTGGAAGTAAGGGAGATGGGGCATGAAGTTATTTCTAGGAGTTGGACACATACCAAGTTTAGCTCAGTTCTGGGCATCTTTGAAATACCTGTACGAACTTGTTCCTACATAGTAACTTGCATCTTTGAATGAGAATGTGCTTGCTTACAGCAACGTGCTATATGTTCTGAATGCCCGAATTGGGAATCTGTGTCAAAACTTTGTTAGGAATTATGTGATCCTTACTAGCTGGAAGTAAGGGAGATGGGGCATGAAGTTATTTCTAGGAGTTGGACACATACCAAGTTTAGCTCAGTTCTGGGCATCTTTGAAATACCTATACGAACTTGTTCCTACATAGTAACTTGCAACTTTGAATGAGAATGTGCTTGCTTACAGCAACGTGCTATATGTTCTGATTGCCCGAATTGGCAATCTGTGTCAAAACTTTGTTAGGAATTATGTGATCCTTACTAGCTGGAAGTAAGGGAGATGGGGCATGAAGTTATTTCTAGGAGTTGGACACATACCAAGTTTAGCTCAGTTCTGGGCATCTTTGAAATACCTATACAAACTTGTTCCTACATAGTAACTTGCAACTTTGAATGAAAATGTGCTTGCTTACAGCAACGTGCTATATGTTCTGAATGCCCGAATTGGGAATCTGTGTCAAAACTTTGTTAGGAATTATGTGATCCTTACTAGCTGGAAGTAAGGGAGATGGGGCATGAAGTTATTATTAGGAGTTGGACACATACCAAGTTTAGCTAAGTTCTGGGCATCTTTGAAATACCTATACAAACGTCTTCCTACATAGTAACTTGCAACATTGAATGAAAATGTGCTTGCTTACAGCAACGTGCTATATGTTCTGAATGCCCGAATTGGGAATCTTTGTGTCAAAACTTTGTTAGGAATTATGTGATCCTTACTAGCTGGAAGTAAGGGAGATGGGGCATGAAGTTATTTCTAGGAGTTGGACACATACCAAGTTTAGCTCAGTTCTGGGCATCTTTGAAATACCTATACGAACTTGTTCCTACATAGTAACTTGCATCTTTGAATGAGAATGTGCTTGCTTACAGCAACGTGCTATATGTTCTGAATGCCCGAATTGGGAATCTGTGTCAAAACTTTGTTAGGAATTATGTGATCCTTACTAGCTGGAAGTAAGGGAGATGGGGCATGAAGTTATTTCTAGGAGTTGGACACATACCAAGTTTAGCTCAGTTCTGGGCATCTTTGAAATACCTATACAAACTTGTTCCTACATAGTAACTTGCATTTTTGAATGAGAATGTGCTTGCTTAAAGCAACGTGCTATATGTTCTGAATGCCCGAATTGGCAATCTGTGTCAAAACTTTGTTAGGAATTATGTGATCCTTACTAGCTGGAAGTAAGGGAGATGGGGCATGAAGTTTTTTCTAGGAGTTGGACACATACCAAGTTTAGCTCAGTTCTGGGCATCTTTGAAATACCTATACAAACTTGTTCCTACATAGTAACTTGCATCTTTGAATGAGAATGTGCTTGCTTACAGCAACGTGCTATATGTTCTGAATGCCCGAATTGGCAATCTGTGTCAAAACTTTGTTAGGAATTATGTGATCCTTACTAGCTGGAAGTAAGGGAGATGGGGCATGAAGTTATTTCTAGGAGTTGGACACATACCAAGTTTAGCTCAGTTCTGGGCATCTTTGAAATACCTATACGAACTTGTTCCTACATAGTAACTTGCATCTTTGAATGAGAATGTGCTTGCTTACAGCAACGTGCTATATGTTCTGAATGCCCGAATTGGGAATCTGTGTCAAAACTTTGTTAGGAATTATGTGATCCTTACTAGCTGGAAGTAAGGGAGATGGGGCATGAAGTTATTTCTAGGAGTTGGACACATACCAAGTTTAGCTCAGTTCTGGGCATCTTTGAAATACCTATACGAACTTGTTCCTACATAGTAACTTGCATCTTTGAATGAGAATGTGTTTGCTTACAGCAACGTGCTATATGTTCTGAATGCCCGAATTGGGAATCTGTGTCAAAACTTTGTTAGGAATTATGTGATCCTTACTAGCTGGAAGTGAGGGAGATGGGGCATGAAGTTATTTCTAGGAGTTGGACACATACCAAGTTTAGCTCAGTTCTGGGCATCTTTGAAATGCCTATACGAACTTGTTCCTACATAGTAACTTGCATCTTTGAATGAGAATGTGCTTGCTTACAGCAACGTGCTATATGTTCTGAATGCCCGAATTGGGAATCTGTGTCAAAACTTTGTTAGGAATTATGTGATCCTTACTAGCTGGAAGTAAGGGAGATGGGGCATGAAGTTATTTCTAGGAGTTGGACACATACCAAGTTTAGCTCAGTTCTGGGCATCTTTGAAATACCTATACGAACTTGTTCCTACATAGTAACTTGCAACTTTGAATGAGAATGTGCTTGCTTACAGCAACGTGCTATATGTTCTGATTGCCCGAATTGGCAATCTGTGTCAAAACTTTGTTAGGAATTATGTGATCCTTACTAGCTGGAAGTAAGGGAGATGGGGCATGAAGTTATTTCTAGGAGTTGGACACATACCAAGTTTAGCTCAGTTCTGGGCATCTTTGAAATACCTATACGAACTTGTTCCTACATAGTAACTTGCATCTTTGAATGAGAATGTGCTTGCTTACAGCAACGTGCTATATGTTCTGAATGCCCGATTTGGGAATCTGTGTCAAAACTTTGTTAGGAATTATGTGATCCTTACTAGCAGGAAGTAAGGGAGATGGGGCATGAAGTTATTTCTAGGAGTTGGACACATACCAAGTTTAGCTCAGTTCTGGGCATCTTTGAAATACCTATACGAACTTGTTCCTACATAGTAACTTGCAACTTTGAATGAAAATGTGCTTGCTTACAGCAACGTGCTATATGTTCTGAATGCCCGAATTGGCAATCTGTGTCAAAACTTTGTTAGGAATTATGTGATCCTTACTAGCTGGAAGTAAGGGAGATGGGGCATGAAGTTATTTCTAGGAGTTGGACACATACCAAGTTTAGCTCAGTTCTGGGCATCTTTGAAATACCTATACAAACTTGTTCCTACATAGTAACTTGCAACTTTGAATGAGAATGTGCTTGCTTACAGCAACGTGCTATATGTTCTGAACGCCCGAATTGGGAATCTGTGTCAAAACTTTGTTAGGAATTATGTGATCCTTACTAGCTGGAAGTAAGGGAGATGGGGCATGAAGTTATTTCTAGGAGTTGGACACATACCAAGTTTAGCTCAGTTCTGGGCATCTTTGAAATACCTATACAAACTTGTTCCTACATAGTAACTTGCAACTTTGAATGAGAATGTGCTTGCTTACAGCAACGTGCTATATGTTCTGAACGCCCGAATTGGGAATCTGTGTCAAAACTTTGTTAGGAATTATGTGATCCTTACTAGCTGGAAGTAAGGGAGATGGGGCATGAAGTTATTTCTAGGAGTTGGACACATACCAAGTTTAGCTCAGTTCTGGGCATCTTTGAAATACCTATACAAACTTGTTCCTACATAGTAACTTGCATCTTTGAATGAGAATGTGCTTGCTTACAGCAACGTGCTATATGTTCTGAATGCCCGAATTGGCAATCTGTGTCAAAACTTTGTTAGGAATTATGTGATCCTTACTAGCTGGAAGTAAGGGAGATGGGGCATGAAGTTATTTCTAGGAGTTGGACACATACCAAGTTTAGCTCAGTTCTGGGCATCTTTGAAATACCTATACAAACTTGTTCCTACATAGTAACTTACATCTTTGAATGAGAATCTGCTTGCTTACAGCAACGTGCTATATGTTCTGAATGCCCGAATTGGGAATCTGTGTCAAAACTTTGTTAGGAATTATGTGATCCTTACTAGCTGGAAGTAAGGGAGATGGGGCATGAAGTTATTTCTAGGAGTTGGACACATACCAAGTTTAGCTCAGTTCTGGGCATCTTTGAAATACCTATACAAACTTGTTCCTACATAGTAACTTGCAACTTTGAATGAAAATGTGCTTGCTTACAGCAACGTGCTATATGTTCTGAATGCCCGAATTGGCAATCTGTGTCAAAACTTTGTTAGGAATTATATGATCCTTACTAGCTGGAAGTAAGGGAGATGGGGCATGAAGTTATTTCTAGGAGTTGGACACATACCAAGTTTAGCTCAGTTCTGGGCATCTTTGAAATACCTATACAAACTTGTTCCTACCTTGTAACTTGCATCTTTGAATGAGAATGTGCTTGCTTACAGCAACGTGCTATATGTTCTGAATGCCCGAATTGGGAATCTGTGTCAAAACTTTGTTAGGAATTATGTGATCCTTACTAGCTGGAAGTAAGGGAGATGGGGCATGAAGTTATTTCTAGGAGTTGGACACATACCAAGTTTAGCTCAGTTCTGGGCCTCTTTGAAATACCTATACAAACTTGTTCCTACCTAGTAACTTGCATCTTTGAATGAGAATGTGCTTGCTTACAGCAACGTGCTATATGTTCTGAATGCCCGAATAGGGAATCTGTGTCAAAACTTTGTTAGGAATTATGTGATCCTTACTAGCTGGAAGTAAGGGAGATGGGGCATGAAGTTATTTCTAGGAGTTGGACACATACCAAGTTTAGCTCAGTTCTGGGCATCTTTGAAATACCTATACAAACTTGTTCCTACATAGTAACTTGCATCTTTGAATGAGAATGTGCTTGCTTACAGCAACGTGCTATATGTTCTGAATGCCCGAATTGGGAATCTGTGTCAAAACTTTGTTAGGAATTATGTGATCCTTACTAGCTGGAAGTAAGGGAGATGGGGCATGAAGTTATTTCTAGGAGTTGGACACATACCAAGTTTAGCTCAGTTCTGGGCATCTTTGAAATACCTATACAAACTTGTTCCTACATAGTAACTTGCATCTTTGAATGAGAATGTGCTTGCTTACAGCAACGTGCTATATGTTCTGAATGCCCGAATTGGGAATCTGTGTCAAAACTTTGTTAGGAATTATGTGATCCTTACTAGCTGGAAGTAAGGGAGATGGGGCATGAAGTTATTTCTAGGAGTTGGACACATACCAAGTTTAGCTCAGTTCTGGGCATCTTTGAAATACCTATACAAACTTGTTCCTACATAGTAACTTGCAACTTTGAATGAAAATGTGCTTGCTTACAGCAACGTGCTATATGTTCTGAATGCCCGAATTGGGAATCTGTGTCAAAACTTTGTTAGGAATTATGTGATCCTTACTAGCTGAAAGTAAGGGAGATGGGGCATGAAGTTATTTCTAGGAGTTGGACACATACCAAGTTTAGCTCAGTTCTGGGCATCTTTGAAATACCTATACAAACTTGTTCCTACATAGTAACTTGCATCTTTGAATGAGAATCTGCTTGCTTACAGCAACGTGCTATATGTTGTGAATGCCCGAATTGGGAATCTGTGTCAAAACTTTGTTAGGAATTATGTCATCCTTACTAGCTGGAAGTAAGGGAGATGGAGCATGAAGTTATTTCTAGGAGTTGGACACATACCAAGTTTAGCTCAGTTCTGGTCCTCTTTTAAATACCTATACAAACTTGTTCCTACATAGTAACTTGCATCTTTGAATGAGAATGTGCTTGCTTACAGCAACGTGCTATATGTTCTGAATGCCCGATTTGGCAATCTGTGTCAAAACTTTGTTAGGAATTATGTGATCCTTACTAGCTGGAAGTAAGGGAGATGGGGCATGAAGTTATTTCTAGGAGTTGGACACATACCAAGTTTAGCTCAGTTCTGGGCCTCTTTGAAATACCTATACAAACTTGTTCCTACATAGTAACTTGCATCTTTGAATGAGAATGTGCTTGCTTACAGCAACGTGCTATATGTTCTGAATGCCCGAATTGGGAATCTGTGTCAAAACTTTGTTAGGAATTATGCGATCCTTACTAGCTGGAAGTAAGGGAGATGGGGCATGAAGTTATTTCTAGGAGTTGGACACATACCAAGTTTAGCTCAGTTCTGGGCATCTTTGAAATACCTATACAAACTTGTTCCTACCTAGTAACTTGCATCTTTGAATGAGAATGTGCTTGCTTACAGCAACGTGCTATATGTTCTGAATGCCCGAATTGGGAATCTGTGTCAAAACTTTGTTAGGAATTATGTGATCCTTACTAGCTGGAAGTAAGGGAGATGGGGCATGAAGTTATTTCTAGGAGTTGGACACATACCAAGTTTAGCTCAGTTCTGGGCATCTTTGAAATACCTATACAAACTTGTTCCTACATAGTAACTTGCAACTTTGAATGAGAATGTGCTTGCTTACAGCAACGTGTTATATGTTCTGAATGCCCGAATTGGCAATCTGTGTCAAAACTTTGTTAGGAATTATGTGATCCTTACTAGCTGGAAGTAAGGGAGATGGGGCATGAAGTTATTTCTAGGAGTTGCACACATACCAAGTTTAGCTCAGTTCTGGGCCTCTTTGAAATACCTATACAAACTTGTTCCTACATAGTAACTTGCAACTTTGAATGAGAATGTGCTTGCTTGCAGCAACGTGCTATATGTTCTGAATGCCCGAATTGGGAATCTGTGTCAAAACTTTGTTAGGAATTATGTGATCCTTACTAGCTGGAAGTAAGGGAGATGGGTCATGAAGTTATTTCTAGGAGGTGGACACATACCAAGTTTAGCTCAGTTCTGGGCATCTTTGACATACCTATACAAACTTGTTCCTACATAGTAACTTGCAACTTTGAATGAAAATGTGCTTGCTTACAGGAACGTGCTATATGTTCTGAATGCCCGAATTGGGAATCTGTGTCAAAACTTTGTTAGGAATTATGTGATCCTTACTAGCTGGAAGTAAGGGAGATGGGGCATGAAGTTATTTCTAGGAGTTGGACACATACCAAGTTTAGCTCAGTTCTGGGCATCTTTGAAATACCTATACAAACTTGTTCCTACCTAGTAACTTGCAACTTTGAATGAGAATCTGCTTGCTTACAGCAACGTGCTATATGTTCTGAATGCCCGAATTGGGAATCTGTGTCAAAACTTTGGTAGGAATTATGTGATCCTTACTAGCTGGAAGTAAGGGAGATGGGGCATGAAGTTATTTCTAGGAGTTGGACACATACCAAGTTTAGCTCAGTTCTGGGCATCTTTGAAATACCTATACAAACTTGTTCCTACATAGTAACTTGCATCTTTGAATGAGAATGTGCTTGCTTACATCAACGTGCTATATGTTCTGAATGCCCGAATTGGCATTCTGTGTCAAAACTTTGTTAGGAATTATGTGATCCTTACTAGCTGGAAGTAAGGGAGATGGGGCATGAAGTTATTTCTAGGAGTTGGACACATACCAAGTTTAGCTCAGTTCTGGGCATCTTTGAAATACCTATACAAACTTGTTCCTACATAGTAACTTGCATCTTTGAATGAGAATGTGCTTGCTTACAGCAACGTGCTATATGTTCTGAATGCCCGAATTGGGAATCTGTGTCAAAACTTTGTTAGGAATTATGTGATCCTTACTAGCTGGAAGTAAGGGAGATGGGGCATGAAGTTATTTCTAGGAGTTGGACACATACCAAGTTTAGCTCAGTTCTGGGCATCTTTGAAATACCTATACAAACTTGTTCCTACATAGTAACTTGCATCTTTGAATGAGAATCTGCTTGCTTACAGCAACGTGCTATATGTTCTGAATGCCCGAATTAGGAATCTGTGTCAAAACTTTGTTAGGAATTATGTGATCCTTACTAGCTGGAAGTAAGGGAGATGGGGCATGAAGTTATTTCTAGGAGTTGGACACATACCAAGTTTAGCTCAGTTCTGGGCCTCTTTGAAATACCTATACAAACTTGTTCCTACATAGTAACTTGCATCTTTGAATGAGAATGTGCTTGCTTACAGCAACGTGCTATATGTTCTGAATGCCCGAATTGGCAATCTGTGTCAAAACTTTGTTAGGAATTATGTGATCCTTACTAGCTGGAAGTAAGGGAGATGGGGGATGAAGTTATTTCTAGGAGTTGGACACATACCAAGTTTTGCTCAGTTCTGGGCATCTTTGAAATACCTATACAAACTTGTTCCTACATAGTAACTTGCAACTTTGAATGAAAATGTGCTTGCTTACAGCAACGTGCTATACGTTCTGAATGCCCGAATTGGGAATCTGTGTCAAAACTTTGTTAGGAATTATGTGATCCTTACTAGCTGGAAGTAAGGGAGATGGGGCATGAAGTTATTTCTAGGAGTTGGACACATACCAAGTTTAGCTCAGTTCTGGGCATCTTTGAAATACCTATACAAACTTGTTCCTACATAGTAACTTGCAACTTTGAATGAGAATGTGCTCGCTTACAGCAACGTGCTATATGTTCTGAATGCCCGAATTGGGAATCTGTGTCAAAACTTTGTTAGGAATTATGTGATCCTTACTAGCTGGAAGTAAGGGAGATGGGGCATGAAGTTATTTCTAGGAGTTGGACACATACCAAGTTTAGCTCAGTTCTGGGCATCTTTGAAATACCTATACAAACTTGTTCCTACATAGTAACTTGCAACTTTGAATGAGAATGTGCTTGCTTACAGCAACGTGCTATATGTTCTGAATGCCCGAATTGGGAATCTGTGTCAAAACTTTGTTAGGAATTATGTGATCCTTACTAGCTGGAAGTAAGGGAGATGGGGCATGAAGTTATTTCTAGGAGTTGGACACATACCAAGTTTAGCTCAGTTCTGGGCATCTTTGAAAAACCTATACAAACTTGTTCCTACCTAGTAACTTGAATCTTTGAATGAGAATGTGCTCGCTTACAGCAACGTGCTATATGTTCTGAATGCCCGAATTGGGAATCTGTGTCAAAACTTTGTTAGGAATTATGTGATCCTTACTAGCTGGAAGTAAGGGAGATGGGGCATGAAGTTATTTCTAGGAGTTGGACACATACCAAGTTTAGCTCAGTTCTGGGCATCTTTGAAATACCTATACAAACTTGTTCCTACATAGTATCTTGCATCTTTGAATGAGAATGTGCTTGCTTACATCAACGTGCTATATGTTCTGAATGCCCGAATTGGCAATCTGTGCCAAAACTTTGTTAGGAATTATGTGATCCTTACTAGCTGGAAGTAAGGGAGATGGGGCATGAAGTTATTTCTAGGAGTTGGACACATACCAAGTTTAGCTCAGTTCTGGGCATCTTTGAAATACCTATACAAACTTGTTCCTACATAGTAACTTGCATCTTTGAATGAGAATGTGCTTGCTTACAGCAACGTGCTATATGTTCTGAATGCCCGAATTGGGAATCTGTGTCAAAACTTTGTTAGGAATTATGTGATCCTTACTAGCTGGAAGTAAGGGAGATGGGGCATGAAGTTATTTCTAGGAGTTGGACACATACCAAGTTTAGCTCAGTTCTGGGCATCTTTGAAATACCTATACAAACTTGTTCCTACATAGTAACTTGCATCTTTGAATGAGAATCTGCTTGCTTACAGCAACGTGCTATATGTTCTGAATGCCCGAATTAGGAATCTGTGTCAAAACTTTGTTAGGAATTATGTGATCCTTACTAGCTGGAAGTAAGGGAGATGGGGCATGAAGTTATTTCTAGGAGTTGGACACATACCAAGTTTAGCTCAGTTCTGGGCCTCTTTGAAATACCTATACAAACTTGTTCCTACATAGTAACTTGCATCTTTGAATGAGAATGTGCTTGCTTACAGCAACGTGCTATATGTTCTGAATGCCCGAATTGGGAATCTGTGTCAAAACTTTGGTAGGAATTATGTGATCCTTACTAGCTGGAAGTAAGGGAGATGGGGCATGAAGTTATTTCTAGGAGTTGGACACATACCAAATTTAGCTCAGTTCTGGGCATCTTTGAAATACCTATACAAACTTGTTCCTACATAGTAACTTGCATCTTTGAATGAGAATGTGCTTGCTTACAGCAACGTGCTATATGTTCTGAATGCCCGAATTGGCAATCTGTGTCAAAACTTTGTTAGGAATTATGTGATCCTTACTAGCTGGAAGTAAGGGAGATGGGGCATGAAGTTATTTCTAGGAGTTGGACACATACCAAGTTTAGCTCAGTTCTGGGCATCTTTGAAATACCTATACAAACTTGTTCCTACCTAGTAACTTGCATCTTTGAATGAGAATGTGCTTGCTTACAGCAACGTGCTATATGTTCTGAATGCCCGAATTGGGAATCTGTGTCAAAACTTTGTTAGGAATTATGTGATCCTTACTAGCTGGAAGTAAGGGAGATGGGGCATGAAGTTATATCTAGGAGTTGGACACATACCAAGTTTAGCTCAGTTCTGGGCCTCTTTGAAATACCTATACAAACTTGCTCCTACATAGTAACTTGCATCTTTGAATGAAAATGTGCTTGCTTACAGCAACGTGCTATATGTTCTGAATGCCCGAATTGGGAATCTGTGTCAAAACTTTGTTAGGAATTATGTGATCCTTACTAGCTGGAAGTAAGGGAGATGGGGCATGAAGTTATTTCTAGGAGTTGGACACATACCAAGTTTAGCTCAGTTCTGGGCATCTTTGAAATACCTATACAAACTTGTTCCTACCTAGTAACTTGCATCTTTGAATGAGAATCTGCTTGATTACAGCAACGTGCTATATGTTCTGAATGCCCGAATAGGGAATCTGTGTCAAAACTTTGTTAGGAATTATGTGATCCTTACTAGCTGGAAGTAAGGGAGATGGGGCATGAAGTTATTTCTAGGAGTTGGACACATACCAAGTTTAGCTCAGTTCTGGGCATCTTTGAAATACCTATACAAACTTGCTCCTACCTTGTAACTTGCATCTTTGAATGAGAATGTGCTCGCTTACAGCAACGTGCTATATGTTCTGAATGCCCGAATTGGGAATCTGTGTCAAAACTTTGTTAGGAATTATGTGATCCTTACTAGCTGGAAGTAAGGGAGATGGGGCATGAAGTTATTTCTAGGAGTTGGACACATACCAAGTTTAGCTCAGTTCTGGGCATCTTTGAAATACCTATACAAACTTGTTCCTACATAGTAACTTGCATCTTTGAATGAGAATGTGCTTGCTTGCAGCAACGTGCTATATGTTCTGAATGCCCGAATTGGGAATCTGTGTCAAAACTTTGTTAGGAATTATGTGATCCTTACTAGCTGGAAGTAAGGGAGATGGGGCATGAAGTTATTTCTAGGAGTTGGACACATACCAAGTTTAGCTCAGTTCTGGGCATCTTTGAAATACGTATACAAACTTGTTCCTACCTAGTAACTTGCAACTTTGAATGAGAATCTGCTTGCTTACAGCAACGTGCTATATGTTCTGAATGCCCGAATTGGGAATCTGTGTCAAAACTTTGGTAGGAATTATGTGATCCTTACTAGCTGGAAGTAAGGGAGATGGGGCATGAAGTTATTTCTAGGAGTTGGACACATACCAAATTTAGCTCAGTTCTGGGCATCTTTGAAATACCTATACAAACTTGTTCCTACATAGTAACTTGCATCTTTGAATGAGAATGTGCTTGCTTACAGCAACGTGCTATATGTTCTGAATGCCCGAATTGGCAATCTGTGTCAAAACTTTGTTAGGAATTATGTGATCCTTACTAGCTGGAAGTAAGGGAGATGGGGCATGAAGTTATTTCTAGGAGTTGGACACATACCAAGTTTAGCTCAGTTCTGGGCATCTTTGAAATACCTATACAAACTTGTTCCTACCTAGTAACTTGCATCTTTGAATGAGAATGTGCTTGCTTACAGCAACGTGCTATATGTTCTGAATGCCCGAATTGGGAATCTGTGTCAAAACTTTGTTAGGAATTATGTGATCCTTACTAGCTGGAAGTAAGGGAGATGGGGCATGAAGTTATATCTAGGAGTTGGACACATACCAAGTTTAGCTCAGTTCTGGGCCTCTTTGAAATACCTATACAAACTTGCTCCTACATAGTAACTTGCATCTTTGAATGAGAATGTGCTTGCTTACAGCAACGTGCTATATGTTCTGAATGCCCGAATTGGCAATCTGTGTCAAAACTTTGTTAGGAATTATGTGATCCTTACTAGCTGGAAGTAAGGGAGATGGGGCATGAAGTTATTTCTAGGAGTTGGACACATACCAAGTTTTGCTCAGTTCTGGGCATCTTTGAAATACCTATACAAACTTGTTCCTACATAGTAACTTGCAACTTTGAATGAAAATGTGCTTGCTTACAGCAACGTGCTATACGTTCTGAATGCCCGAATTGGGAATCTGTGTCCAAACTTTGTTAGGAATTATGTGATCCTTACTAGCTGGAAGTAAGGGAGATGGGGCATGAAGTTATTTCTAGGAGTTGGACACATACCAAGTTTAGCTCAGTTCTGGGCATCTTTGAAATACCTATACAAACTTGTTCCTACCTAGTAACTTGCATCTTTGAATGAGAATGTGCTTGCTTACAGCAACGTGCTATATGTTCTGAATGCCCGAATAGGGAATCTGTGTCAAAACTTTGTTAGGAATTATGTGATCCTTACTAGCTGGAAGTAAGGGAGATGGGGCATGAAGTTATTTCTAGGAGTTGGACACATACCAAGTTTAGCTCAGTTCTGGGCCTCTTTGAAATACCTATACAAACTTGTTCCTACATAGTAACTTGCATCTTTGAATGAGAATCTGCTTGCTTACAGCAACGTGCTATATGTTCTGAATGCCCGAATTGGGAATCTGTGTCAAAACTTTGTTAGGAATTATGTGATCCTTACTAGCTGGAAGTAAGGGAGATGGGGCATGAAGTTATTTCTAGGAGTTGGACACATACCAAGTTTAGCTCAGTTCTGGGCATCTTTGAAATACCTATACAAACTTGTTCCTACCTAGTAACTTGCATCTTTGAATGAGAATGTGCTCGCTTACAGCAACGTGCTATATGTTCTGAATGCCCGAATTGGGAATCTGTGTCAAAACTTTGTTAGGAATTATGTGATCCTTACTAGCTGGAAGTAAGGGAGATGGGGCATGAAGTTATTTCTAGGAGTTGGACACATACCAAGTTTAGCTCAGTTCTGGGCCTCTTTGAAATACCTATACAAACTTATTCCTACATAGTAACTTGCATCTTTGAATGAGAATCTGCTTGCTTACAGCAACGTGCTATATGTTCTGAATGCCCGAATTGGGAATCTGTGTCAAAACGTTGTTAGGAATTATGTGATCCTTACTAGCTGGAAGTAAGGGAGATGGGGCATGAAGTTATTTCTAGGAGTTGGACACATACCAAGTTTAGCTCAGTTCTGGGCATCTTTGAAATACCTATACAAACTTGTTCCTACATAGTAACTTGCAACTTTGAATGAGAATGTGCTTGCTTACAGCAACGTGCTATACGTTCTGAATGCCCGAATTGGCAATCTGTGTCAAAACTTTGTTAGGAATTATGTGATCCTTACTAGCTGGAAGTAAGGGAGATGGGGCATGAAGTTATTTCTAGGAGTTGGACACATACCAAGTTTAGCTAAGTTCTGGGCATCTTTGAAATACCTATACAAACTTGTTCCTACATAGTAACTTGCAACTTTGAATGAAAATGTGCTTGCTTACAGCAACGTGCTATATGTTCTGAATGCCCGAATTGGGAATCTGTGTCAAAACTTTGTTAGGAATTATGTGATCCTTACTAGCTGGAAGTAAGGGAGATGGGGCATGAAGTTATTTCTAGGAGTTGGACACATACCAAGTTTAGCTCAGTTCTGGGCATCTTTGAAATACCTATACAAACTTGTTCCTACCTAGTAACTTGCATCTTTGAATGAGAATCTGCTTGATTACAGCAACGTGCTATATGTTCTGAATGCCCGAATAGGGAATCTGTGTCAAAACTTTGTTAGGAATTATGTGATCCTTACTAGCTGGAAGTAAGGGAGATGGGGCATGAAGTTATTTCTAGGAGTTGGACACATACCAAGTTTAGCTCAGTTCTGGGCATCTTTGAAATACCTATACAAACTTGTTCCTACCTTGTAACTTGCATCTTTGAATGAGAATGTGCTCGCTTACAGCAACGTGCTATATGTTCTGAATGCCCGAATTGGGAATCTGTGTCAAAACTTTGTTAGGAATTATGTGATCCTTACTAGCTGGAAGTAAGGGAGATGGGGCATGAAGTTATTTCTAGGAGTTGGACACATACCAAGTTTAGCTCAGTTCTGGGCATCTTTGAAATACCTATACAAACTTGTTCCTACATAGTAACTTGCAACTTTGAATGAGAATGTGCCTGCTTGCAGCAACGTGCTATATGTTCTGATTGCCCGAATTGGGAATCTGTGTCAAAACTTTGTTAGGAATTATGTGATCCTTACTAGCTGGAAGTAAGGGAGATGGGGCATGAAGTTATTTCTAGGAGTTGGACACATACCAAGTTTAGCTCAGTTCTGGGCATCTTTGAAATACGTATACAAACTTGTTCCTACCTAGTAACTTGCAACTTTGAATGAGAATCTGCTTGCTTACAGCAACGTGCTATATGTTCTGAATGCCCGAATTGGGAATCTGTGTCAAAACTTTGGTAGGAATTATGTGATCCTTACTAGCTGGAAGTAAGGGAGATGGGGCATGAAGTTATTTCTAGGAGTTGGACACATACCAAATTTAGCTCAGTTCTGGGCATCTTTGAAATACCTATACAAACTTGTTCCTACATAGTAACTTGCATCTTTGAATGAGAATGTGCTTGCTTACAGCAACGTGCTATATGTTCTGAATGCCCGAATTGGCAATCTGTGTCAAAACTTTGTTAGGAATTATGTGATCCTTACTAGCTGGAAGTAAGGGAGATGGGGCATGAAGTTATTTCTAGGAGTTGGACACATACCAAGTTTAGCTCAGTTCTGGGCATCTTTGAAATACCTATACAAACTTGTTCCTACCTAGTAACTTGCATCTTTGAATGAGAATGTGCTTGCTTACAGCAACGTGCTATATGTTCTGAATGCCCGAATTGGGAATCTGTGTCAAAACTTTGTTAGGAATTATGTGATCCTTACTAGCTGGAAGTAAGGGAGATGGGGCATGAAGTTATTTCTAGGAGTTGGACACATACCAAGTTTAGCTCAGTTCTGGGCCTCTTTGAAATACCTATACAAACTTGCTCCTACATAGTAACTTGCATCTTTGAATGAGAATGTGCTTGCTTACAGCAACGTGCTATATGTTCTGAATGCCCGAATTGGCAATCTGTGTCAAAACTTTGTTAGGAATTATGTGATCCTTACTAGCTGGAAGTAAGGGAGATGGGGCATGAAGTTATTTCTAGGAGTTGGACACATACCAAGTTTTGCTCAGTTCTGGGCATCTTTGAAATACCTATACAAACTTGTTCCTACATAGTAACTTGCAACTTTGAATGAAAATGTGCTTGCTTACAGCAACGTGCTATACGTTCTGAATGCCCGAATTGGGAATCTGTGTCCAAACTTTGTTAGGAATTATGTGATCCTTACTAGCTGGAAGTAAGGGAGATGGGGCATGAAGTTATTTCTAGGAGTTGGACACATACCAAGTTTAGCTCAGTTCTGGGCATCTTTGAAATACCTATACAAACTTGTTCCTACCTAGTAACTTGCATCTTTGAATGAGAATGTGCTTGCTTACAGCAACGTGCTATATGTTCTGAATGCCCGAATAGGGAATCTGTGTCAAAACTTTGTTAGGAATTATGTGATCCTTACTAGCTGGAAGTAAGGGAGATGGGGCATGAAGTTATTTCTAGGAGTTGGACACATACCAAGTTTAGCTCAGTTCTGGGCCTCTTTGAAATACCTATACAAACTTGTTCCTACATAGTAACTTGCATCTTTGAATGAGAATCTGCTTGCTTACAGCAACGTGCTATATGTTCTGAATGCCCGAATTGGGAATCTGTGTCAAAACTTTGTTAGGAATTATGTGATCCTTACTAGCTGGAAGTAAGGGAGATGGGGCATGAAGTTATTTCTAGGAGTTGGACACATACCAAGTTTAGCTCAGTTCTGGGCATCTTTGAAATACCTATACAAACTTGTTCCTACCTAGTAACTTGCATCTTTGAATGAGAATGTGCTCGCTTACAGCAACGTGCTATATGTTCTGAATGCCCGAATTGGGAATCTGTGTCAAAACTTTGTTAGGAATTATGTGATCCTTACTAGCTGGAAGTAAGGGAGATGGGGCATGAAGTTATTTCTAGGAGTTGGACACATACCAAGTTTAGCTCAGTTCTGGGCCTCTTTGAAATACCTATACAAACTTATTCCTACATAGTAACTTGCATCTTTGAATGAGAATCTGCTTGCTTACAGCAACGTGCTATATGTTCTGAATGCCCGAATTGGGAATCTGTGTCAAAACGTTGTTAGGAATTATGTGATCCTTACTAGCTGGAAGTAAGGGAGATGGGGCATGAAGTTATTTCTAGGAGTTGGACACATACCAAGTTTAGCTCAGTTCTGGGCATCTTTGAAATACCTATACAAACTTGTTCCTACATAGTAACTTGCAACTTTGAATGAGAATGTGCTTGCTTACAGCAACGTGCTATACGTTCTGAATGCCCGAATTGGCAATCTGTGTCAAAACTTTGTTAGGAATTATGTGATCCTTACTAGCTGGAAGTAAGGGAGATGGGGCATGAAGTTATTTCTAGGAGTTGGACACATACCAAGTTTAGCTAAGTTCTGGGCATCTTTGAAATACCTATACAAACTTGTTCCTACATAGTAACTTGCAACTTTGAATGAAAATGTGCTTGCTTACAGCAACGTGCTATATGTTCTGAATGCCCGAATTGGGAATCTGTGTCAAAACTTTGTTAGGAATTATGTGATCCTTACTAGCTGGAAGTAAGGGAGATGGGGCATGAAGTTATTTCTAGGAGTTGGACACATACCAAGTTTAGCTCAGTTCTGGGCATCTTTGAAATACCTATACAAACTTGTTCCTACCTAGTAACTTGCATCTTTGAATGAGAATCTGCTTGATTACAGCAACGTGCTATATGTTCTGAATGCCCGAATAGGGAATCTGTGTCAAAACTTTGTTAGGAATTATGTGATCCTTACTAGCTGGAAGTAAGGGAGATGGGGCATGAAGTTATTTCTAGGAGTTGGACACATACCAAGTTTAGCTCAGTTCTGGGCATCTTTGAAATACCTATACAAACTTGTTCCTACCTTGTAACTTGCATCTTTGAATGAGAATGTGCTCGCTTACAGCAACGTGCTATATGTTCTGAATGCCCGAATTGGGAATCTGTGTCAAAACTTTGTTAGGAATTATGTGATCCTTACTAGCTGGAAGTAAGGGAGATGGGGCATGAAGTTATTTCTAGGAGTTGGACACATACCAAGTTTAGCTCAGTTCTGGGCATCTTTGAAATACCTATACAAACTTGTTCCTACATAGTAACTTGCAACTTTGAATGAGAATGTGCCTGCTTGCAGCAACGTGCTATATGTTCTGATTGCCCGAATTGGGAATCTGTGTCAAAACTTTGTTAGGAATTATGTGATCCTTACTAGCTGGAAGTAAGGGAGATGGGGCATGAAGTTATTTCTAGGAGTTGGACACATACCAAGTTTAGCTCAGTTCTGGGCATCTTTGAAATACGTATACAAACTTGTTCCTACCTAGTAACTTGCAAATTTGAATGAGAATCTGCTTGCTTACAGCAACGTGCTATATGTTCTGAATGCCCGAATTGGGAATCTGTGTCAAAACTTTGGTAGGAATTATGTGATCCTTACTAGCTGGAAGTAAGGGAGATGGGGCATGAAGTTATTTCTAGGAGTTGGACACATACCAAATTTAGCTCAGTTCTGGGCATCTTTGAAATACCTATACAAACTTGTTCCTACATAGTAACTTGCATCTTTGAATGAGAATGTGCTTGCTTACAGCAACGTGCTATATGTTCTGAATGCCCGAATTGGCAATCTGTGTCAAAACTTTGTTAGGAATTATGTGATCCTTACTAGCTGGAAGTAAGGGAGATGGGGCATGAAGTTATTTCTAGGAGTTGGACACATACCAAGTTTAGCTCAGTTCTGGGCATCTTTGAAATACCTATACAAACTTGTTCCTACCTAGTAACTTGCATCTTTGAATGAGAATGTGCTTGCTTACAGCAACGTGCTATATGTTCTGAATGCCCGAATTGGGAATCTGTGTCAAAACTTTGTTAGGAATTATGTGATCCTTACTAGCTGGAAGTAAGGGAGATGGGGCATGAAGTTATTTCTAGGAGTTGGACACATACCAAGTTTAGCTCAGTTCTGGGCCTCTTTGAAATACCTATACAAACTTGCTCCTACATAGTAACTTGCATCTTTGAATGAGAATGTGCTTGCTTACAGCAACGTGCTATATGTTCTGAATGCCCGAATTGGCAATCTGTGTCAAAACTTTGTTAGGAATTATGTGATCCTTACTAGCTGGAAGTAAGGGAGATGGGGCATGAAGTTATTTCTAGGAGTTGGACACATACCAAGTTTTGCTCAGTTCTGGGCATCTTTGAAATACCTATACAAACTTGTTCCTACATAGTAACTTGCAACTTTGAATGAAAATGTGCTTGCTTACAGCAACGTGCTATACCTTCTGAATGCCCGAATTGGGAATCTGTGTCCAAACTTTGTTAGGAATTATGTGATCCTTACTAGCTGGAAGTAAGGGAGATGGGGCATGAAGTTATTTCTAGGAGTTGGACACATACCAAGTTTAGCTCAGTTCTGGGCATCTTTGAAATACCTATACAAACTTGTTCCTACCTAGTAACTTGCATCTTTGAATGAGAATGTGCTTGCTTACAGCAACGTGCTATATGTTCTGAATGCCCGAATAGGGAATCTGTGTCAAAACTTTGTTAGGAATTATGTGATCCTTACTAGCTGGAAGTAAGGGAGATGGGGCATGAAGTTATTTCTAGGAGTTGGACACATACCAAGTTTAGCTCAGTTCTGGGCCTCTTTGAAATACCTATACAAACTTGTTCCTACATAGTAACTTGCATCTTTGAATGAGAATCTGCTTGCTTACAGCAACGTGCTATATGTTCTGAATGCCCGAATTGGGAATCTGTGTCAAAACTTTGTTAGGAATTATGTGATCCTTACTAGCTGGAAGTAAGGGAGATGGGGCATGAAGTTATTTCTAGGAGTTGGAGACATACCAAGTTTAGCTCAGTTCTGGGCATCTTTGAAATACCTATACAAACTTGTTCCTACCTAGTAACTTGCATCTTTGAATGAGAATGTGCTCGCTTACAGCAACGTGCTATATGTTCTGAATGCCCGAATTGGGAATCTGTGTCAAAACTTTGTTAGGAATTATGTGATCCTTACTAGCTGGAAGTAAGGGAGATGGGGCATGAAGTTATTTCTAGGAGTTGGACACATACCAAGTTTAGCTCAGTTCTGGGCCTCTTTGAAATACCTATACAAACTTATTCCTACATAGTAACTTGCATCTTTGAATGAGAATCTGCTTGCTTACAGCAACGTGCTATATGTTCTGAATGCCCGAATTGGGAATCTGTGTCAAAACGTTGTTAGGAATTATGTGATCCTTACTAGCTGGAAGTAAGGGAGATGGGGCATGAAGTTATTTCTAGGAGTTGGACACATACCAAGTTTAGCTCAGTTCTGGGCATCTTTGAAATACCTATACAAACTTGTTCCTACATAGTAACTTGCAACTTTGAATGAGAATGTGCTTGCTTACAGCAACGTGCTATACGTTCTGAATGCCCGAATTGGCAATCTGTGTCAAAACTTTGTTAGGAATTATGTGATCCTTACTAGCTGGAAGTAAGGGAGATGGGGCATGAAGTTATTTCTAGGAGTTGGACACATACCAAGTTTAGCTAAGTTCTGGGCATCTTTGAAATACCTATACAAACTTGTTCCCACATAGTAACTTGCAACTTTGAATGAAAATGTGCTTGCTTACAGCAACGTGCTATATGTTCTGAATGCCCGAATTGGGAATCTGTGTCAAAACTTTGTTAGGAATTATGTGATCCTTACTAGCTGGAAGTAAGGGAGATGGGGCATGAAGTTATTTCTAGGAGTTGGACACATACCAAGTTTAGCTCAGTTCTGGGCATCTTTGAAATACCTATACAAACTTGTTCCTACATAGTAACTTGCATCTTTGAATGAGAATGTGCTTGCTTACAGCAACGTGCTATATGTTCTGAATGCCCGAATTGGCAATCTGTGTCAAAACTTTGTTAGGAATTATGTGATCCTTACTAGCTGGAAGTAAGGGAGATGGGGCATGAAGTTATTTCGAGGAGTTGGACACATACCAAGTTTAGCTCAGTTCTGGGCATCTTTGAAATACCTATACAAACTTGTTCCTACATAGTAACTTGCATCTTTGAATGAGAATGTGCTTGCTTACAGCAACGTGCTATATGTTCTGAATGCCCGAATTGGCAATCTGTGTCAAAACTTTGTTAGGAATTATGTGATCCTTACTAGCTGGAAGTAAGGGAGATGGGGCATGAAGTTATTTCTAGGAGTTGGACACATACCAAGTTTAGCTCAGTTCTGGGCATCTTTGAAATACCTATACAAACTTCTTCCTACATAGTAACTTGCAACTTTGAATGAGAATCTGCTTGCTTGCACCAACGTGCTATATGTTCTGAATGCCCGAATTGGGAATCTGTGTCAAAATTTTGTTAGGAATTATGTGATCCTTACTAGCTGGAAGTAAGGGAGATGGGGCATGAAGTTATTTCTAGGAGTTGGACACATACCAAGTTTAGCTCAGTTCTGGGCATCTTTGAAATACCTATACAAACTTGTTCCTACATAGTAACTTGCATCTTTGAATGAGAATGTGCTTGCTTACAGCAACGTGCTATATGTTCTGAATGCCCGAATTGGCAATCTGTGTCAAAACTTTGTTAGGAATTATGTGATCCTTACTAGCTGGAAGTAAGGGAGATGGGGCATGAAGTTATTTCTAGGAGTTGGACACATACCAAGTTTAGCTCAGTTCTGGGCATCTTTGAAATACCTATACAAACTTGTTCCTACATAGTAACTTGCATCTTTGAATGAGAATGTGCTTGCTTACAGCAACGTGCTATATGTTCTGAATGCCCGAATTGTCAATCTGTGTCAAAACTTTGTTAGGAATTATGTGATCCTTACTAGCTGGAAGTAAGGGATATGGGGCATGAAGTTATTTCGAGGAGTTGGACACATACCAAGTTTAGCTCAGTTCTGGGCATCTTTGAAATACCTATACAAACTTGTTCCTACATAGTAACTTGCATCTTTGAATGAGAATGTGCTTGCTTACAGCAACGTGCTATATGTTCTGAATGCCCGAATTGGCAATCTGTGTCAAAACTTTGTTAGGAATTATGTGATCCTTACTAGCTGGAAGTAAGGGAGATGGGGCATGAAGTTATTTCTAGGAGTTGGACACATACCAAGTTTAGCTCAGTTCTGGGCATCTTTGAAATACCTATACAAACTTGTTCCTACATAGTAACTTGCAACTTTGAATGAGAATCTACTTGCTTGCAGCAACGTGCTATATGTTCTGAATGCCCGAATTGGGAATCTGTGTCAAAATTTTGTTAGGAATTATGTGATCCTTACTAGCTGGAAGTAAGGGAGATGGGGCATGAAGTTATTTCTAGGAGTTGGACACATACCAAGTTTAGCTCAGTTCTGGGCATCTTTGAAATACCTATACAAACTTGTTCCTACATAGTAACTTGCATCTTTGAATGAGAATGTGCTTGCTTACAGCAACGTGCTATATGTTCTGAATGCCCGAATTGGCAATCTGTGTCAAAACTTTGTTAGGAATTATGTGATCCTTACTAGCTGGAAGTAAGGGAGATGGGGCATGAAGTTATTTCTAGGAGTTGGACACATACCAAGTTTAGCTCAGTTCTGGGCATCTTTGAAATACCTATACAAACTTGTTCCTACATAGTAACTTGCATCTTTGAATGAGAATGTGCTTGCTTACAGCAACGTGCTATATGTTCTGAATGCCCGAATTGGGAATCTGTGTCAAAACTTTGTTAGGAATTATGTCATCCTTACTAGCTGGAAGTAAGGGAGATGGGGCATGAAGTTATTTCTAGGAGTTGGACACATACCAAGTTTAGCTCAGTTCTGGGCATCTTTGAAATACCTATACAAACTTGTTCCTACATATTAACTTGCATCTTTGAATGAGAATGTGCTTGCTTACAGCAACGTGCTATATGTTCTGAATGCCCGAATTGGGAATCTGTGTCAAAACTTTGTTAGGAATTATGTGATCCTTACTAGCTGGAAGTAAGGGAGATGGGGCATGAAGTTATTTCTAGGAGTTGGACACATATCAAGTTTAGCTCAGTTCTGGGCATCTTTGAAATACCTATACAAACTTGTTCCTACATAGTAACTTGCATCTTTGAATGAGAATGTGCTTCCTTACAGCAACGTGCTATATGTTCTGAATGCCCGAATTGGCAATCAGGGTCAAAACTTTGTTAGGAATTATGTGATCCTTACTAGCTGGAAGTAAGGGAGATGGGGCATGAAGTTATTTCTAGGAGTTGGACACATACCAAGTTTAGCTCAGTTCTGGGCATCTTTGAAATACCTATACAAACTTGTTCCTACATGGTAACTTGCATCTTTGAATGAGAATGTGCTTGCTTACAGCAACGTGCTATATGTTCTGAATGCCCGAATTGGGAATCTGTGTCAAAACTTTGTTAGGAATTATGTCATCCTTACTAGCTGGAAGTAAGGGAGATGGGGCATGAAGTTATTTCTAGGAGTTGGACACATACCAAGTTTAGCTCAGTTCTGGGCATCTTTGAAATACCTATACAAACTTGTTCCTACATAGTAACTTGCATCTTTGAATGAGAATGTGCTTGCTTACAGCAACGTGCTATATGTTCTGAATGCCCGAATTGGGAATCTGTGTCAAAACTTTGTTAGGAATTATGTCATCCTTACTAGCTGGAAGTAAGGGAGATGGGGCATGAAGTTATTTCTAGGAGTTGGACACATACCAAGTTTAGCTCAGTTCTGGGCATCTTTGAAATACCTATACAAACTTGTTCCTACATAGTAACTTGCAACTTTGAATGAAAATGTGCTTGCTTACAGCAACGTGCTATATGTTCTGAATGCCCGAATTGGGAATCTGTGTCAAAACTTTGTTAGGAATTATGTGATCCTTACTAGCTGGAAGTAAGGGAGATGGGGCATGAAGTTATTTCTAGGAGTTGGACACATACCAAGTTTAGCTCAGTTCTGGGCATCTTTGAAATACCTATACAAACTTGTTCCTACATAGTAACTTGCAACTTTGAATGAGAATGTGCTTGCTTACAGCAACGTGCTATATGTTCTGAATGCCCGAATTGGGAATCTGTGTCAAAACTTTGTTAGGAATTATGTGATCCTTACTAGCTGGAAGTAAGGGAGATGGGGCATGAAGTTATTTCTAGGAGTTGGACACATACCAAGTTTAGCTCAGTTCTGGGCATCTTTGAAATACCTATACAAACTTGTTCCTACATAGTAACTTGCAACTTTGAATGAAAATGTGCTTGCTTACAGCAACGTGCTAGATGTTCTGAATGCCCGAATAGGGAATCTGTGTCAAAACTTTGTTAGGAATTATGTGATCCTTACTAGCTGGAAGTAAGGGAGATGGGGCATGAAGTTATTTCTAGGAGTTGGACACATACCAAGTTTAGCTCAGTTCTGGGCATCTTTGAAATACCTATACAAACTTGTTCCTACATAGTAACTTGCATCTTTGAATGAGAATCTGCTTGCTTACAGCAACGTGCTATATGTTCTGAATGCCCGAATTGGGAATCTGTGTCAAAACTTTGTTAGGAATTATGTGATCCTTACTAGCTGGAAGTAAGGGAGATGGGGCATGAAGTTATTTCTAGGAGTTGGACACATACCAAGTTTAGCTCAGTTCTGGGCATCTTTGAAATACCTATACAAACTTGTTCCTACATAGTAACTTGCAACTTTGAATGAGAATGTGCTTGCTTGCAGCAACGTGCTATATGTTCTGAATGCCCGAATTGGGAATCTGTGTCAAAATTTTGTTAGGAATTATGTGATCCTTACTAGCTGGAAGTAAGGGAGATGGGGCATGAAGTTATTTCTAGGAGTTGGACACATACCAAGTTTAGCTCAGTTCTGGGCATCTTTGAAATACCTATACAAACTTGTTCCTACATAGTAACTTGCATCTTTGAATGAGAATCTGCTTGCTTACAGCAACGTGCTATATGCTCTGAATGCCCGAATAGGGAATCTGTGTCAAAACTTTGTTAGGAATTATGTGATCCTTACTAGCTGGATGTAAGGGAGATGGGGCATGAAGTTATTTCTAGGAGTTGGACACATACCAAGTTTAGCTCAGTTCTGGGCCTCTTTGAAATACCTATACAAACTTGTTCCTACATAGTAACTTGCAACTTTGAATGAAAATGTGCTTGCTTACAGCAACGTGCTATATGTTCTGAATGCCCGAATTGGGAATCTGTGTCAAAACTTTGTTAGGAATTATGTGATCCTTACTAGCTGGAAGTAAGGGAGATGGGGCATGAAGTTATTTCTAGGAGTTGGACACATACCAAGTTTAGCTCAGTTCTGGGCCTCTTTGAAATACCTATACAAACTTGTTCCTACATAGTAACTTGCAACTTTGAATGAGAATGTGCTTGCTTACAGCAACGTGCTATATGATCTGAATGCCCGAATAGGGAATCTGTGTCAAAACTTTGTTAGGAATTATGTGATCCTTACTAGCTGGAAGTAAGGGAGATGGGGCATGAAGTTATTTCTAGGAGTTGGACACATACCAAGTTTAGCTCAGTTCTGGGCATCTTTGAAATACCTATACAAACTTGTTCCTACATAGTAACTTGCATCTTTGAATGAGAATGTGCTTGCTTGCAGCAACGTGCTATATGTTCTGAATGCCCGAATAGGGAATCTGTGTCAAAACTTTGTTAGGAATTATGTGATCCTTACTAGCTGGAAGTAAGGGAGATGGGGCATGAAGTTATTTCTAGGAGTTGGACACATACCAAGTTTAGCTCAGTTCTGGGCATCTTTGAAATACCTATACAAACTTGTTCCTACATAGTAACTTGCATCTTTGAATGAGAATGTGCTTGCTTACAGCAACGTGCTATATGTTCTGAATGCCCGAATTGGCAATCTGTGTCAAAACTTTGTTAGGAATTATGTGATCCTTACTAGCTGGAAGTAAGGGAGATGGGGCATGAAGTTATTTCTAGGAGTTGGACACATACCAAGTTTAGCTCAGTTCTGGGCATCTTTGAAATACCTATACAAACTTGTTCCTACATAGTAACTTGCATCTTTGAATGAGAATGTGCTTGCTTACAGCAACGTGCTATATGTTCTGAATGCCCGAATTGGGAATCTGTGTCAAAACTTTGTTAGGAATTATGTCATCCTTACTAGCTGGAAGTAAGGGAGATGGGGCATGAAGTTATTTCTAGGAGTTGGACACATACCAAGTTTAGCTCAGTTCTGGGCATCTTTGAAATACCTATACAAACTTGTTCCTACATATTAACTTGCATCTTTGAATGAGAATGTGCTTGCTTACAGCAACGTGCTATATGTTCTGAATGCCCAAATTGGGAATCTGTGTCAAAACTTTGTTAGGAATTATGTGATCCTTACTAGCTGGAAGTAAGGGAGATGGGGCATGAAGTTATTTCTAGGAGTTGGACACATACCAAGTTTAGCTCAGTTCTGGGCATCTTTGAAATACCTATACAAACTTGTTCCTACATAGTAACTTGCATCTTTGAATGAGAATGTGCTTCCTTACAGCAACGTGCTATATGTTCTGAATGCCCGAATTGGCAATCAGGGTCAAAACTTTGTTAGGAATTATGTGATCCTTACTAGCTGGAAGTAAGGGAGATGGGGCATGAAGTTATTTCTAGGAGTTGGACACATACCAAGTTTAGCTCAGTTCTGGGCATCTTTGAAATACCTATACAAACTTGTTCCTACATGGTAACTTGCATCTTTGAATGAGAATGTGCTTGCTTACAGCAACGTGCTATATGTTCTGAATGCCCGAATTGGGAATCTGTGTCAAAACTTTGTTAGGAATTATGTCATCCTTACTAGCTGGAAGTAAGGGAGATGGGGCATGAAGTTATTTCTAGGAGTTGGACACATACCAAGTTTAGCTCAGTTCTGGGCATCTTTGAAATACCTATACAAACTTGTTCCTACATAGTAACTTGCATCTTTGAATGAGAATGTGCTTGCTTACAGCAACGTGCTATATGTTCTGAATGCCCGAATTGGGAATCTGTGTCAAAACTTTGTTAGGAATTATGTCATCCTTACTAGCTGGAAGTAAGGGAGATGGGGCATGAAGTTATTTCTAGGAGTTGGACACATACCAAGTTTAGCTCAGTTCTGGGCATCTTTGAAATACCTATACAAACTTGTTCCTACATAGTAACTTGCAACTTTGAATGAAAATGTGCTTGCTTACAGCAACGTGCTATATGTTCTGAATGCCCGAATTGGGAATCTGTGTCAAAACTTTGTTAGGAATTATGTGATCCTTACTAGCTGGAAGTAAGGGAGATGGGGCATGAAGTTATTTCTAGGAGTTGGACACATACCAAGTTTAGCTCAGTTCTGGGCATCTTTGAAATACCTATACAAACTTGTTCCTACATAGTAACTTGCAACTTTGAATGAGAATGTGCTTGCTTACAGCAACGTGCTATATGTTCTGAATGCCCGAATTGGGAATCTGTGTCAAAACTTTGTTAGGAATTATGTGATCCTTACTAGCTGGAAGTAAGGGAGATGGGGCATGAAGTTATTTCTAGGAGTTGGACACATACCAAGTTTAGCTCAGTTCTGGGCATCTTTGAAATACCTATACAAACTTGTTCCTACATAGTAACTTGCAACTTTGAATGAAAATGTGCTTGCTTACAGCAACGTGCTAGATGTTCTGAATGCCCGAATAGGGAATCTGTGTCAAAACTTTGTTAGGAATTATGTGATCCTTACTAGCTGGAAGTAAGGGAGATGGGGCATGAAGTTATTTCTAGGAGTTGGACACATACCAAGTTTAGCTCAGTTCTGGGCATCTTTGAAATACCTATACAAACTTGTTCCTACATAGTAACTTGCATCTTTGAATGAGAATCTGCTTGCTTACAGCAACGTGCTATATGTTCTGAATGCCCGAATTGGGAATCTGTGTCAAAACTTTGTTAGGAATTATGTGATCCTTACTAGCTGGAAGTAAGGGAGATGGGGCATGAAGTTATTTCTAGGAGTTGGACACATACCAAGTTTAGCTCAGTTCTGGGCATCTTTGAAATACCTATACAAACTTGTTCCTACATAGTAACTTGCAACTTTGAATGAGAATGTGCTTGCTTGCAGCAACGTGCTATATGTTCTGAATGCCCGAATTGGGAATCTGTGTCAAAATTTTGTTAGGAATTATGTGATCCTTACTAGCTGGAAGTAAGGGAGATGGGGCATGAAGTTATTTCTAGGAGTTGGACACATACCAAGTTTAGCTCAGTTCTGGGCATCTTTGAAATACCTATACAAACTTGTTCCTACATAGTAACTTGCATCTTTGAATGAGAATCTGCTTGCTTACAGCAACGTGCTATATGCTCTGAATGCCCGAATAGGGAATCTGTGTCAAAACTTTGTTAGGAATTATGTGATCCTTACTAGCTGGATGTAAGGGAGATGGGGCATGAAGTTATTTCTAGGAGTTGGACACATACCAAGTTTAGCTCAGTTCTGGGCCTCTTTGAAATACCTATACAAACTTGTTCCTACGTAGTAACTTGCAACTTTGAATGAAAATGTGCTTGCTTACAGCAACGTGCTATATGTTCTGAATGCCCGAATTGGGAATCTGTGTCAAAACTTTGTTAGGAATTATGTGATCCTTACTAGCTGGAAGTAAGGGAGATGGGGCATGAAGTTATTTCTAGGAGTTGGACACATACCAAGTTTAGCTCAGTTCTGGGCCTCTTTGAAATACCTATACAAACTTGTTCCTACATAGTAACTTGCAACTTTGAATGAGAATGTGCTTGCTTACAGCAACGTGCTATATGATCTGAATGCCCGAATAGGGAATCTGTGTCAAAACTTTGTTAGGAATTATGTGATCCTTACTAGCTGGAAGTAAGGGAGATGGGGCATGAAGTTATTTCTAGGAGTTGGACACATACCAAGTTTAGCTCAGTTCTGGGCATCTTTGAAATACCTATACAAACTTGTTCCTACATAGTAACTTGCATCTTTGAATGAGAATGTGCTTGCTTGCAGCAACGTGCTATATGTTCTGAATGCCCGAATAGGGAATCTGTGTCAAAACTTTGTTAGGAATTATGTGATCCTTACTAGCTGGAAGTAAGGGAGATGGGGCATGAAGTTATTTCTAGGAGTTGGACACATACCAAGTTTAGCTCAGTTCTGGGCATCTTTGAAATACCTATACAAACTTGTTCCTACATAGTAACTTGCATCTTTGAATGAGAATCTGCTTGCTTGCAGCAACGTGCTATATGTTCTGAATGCCCGAATTGGCAATCTGTGTCAAAACTTTGTTAGGAATTATGTGATCCTTACTAGCTGGAAGTAAGGGAGATGGGGCATGAAGTTATTTCTAGGAGTTGGACACATACCAAGTTTAGCTCAGTTCTGGGCATCTTTGAAATACCTATACAAACTTGTTCCTACATAGTAACTTGCAACTTTGAATGAGAATGTGCTTGCTTGCAGCAACGTGCTATATGTTCTGAATGCCCGAATTGGGAATCTGTGTCAAAATTTTGTTAGGAATTATGTGATCCTTACTAGCTGGAAGTAAGGGAGATGGGGCATGAAGTTATTTCTAGGAGTTGGACACATACCAAGTTTAGCTCAGTTCTGGGCATCTTTGAAATACCTATACACACTTGTTCCTACATAGTAACTTGCATCTTTGAATGAGAATGTGCTTGCTTGCAGCAACGTGCTATATGTTCTGAATGCCCGAATAGGGAATCTGTGTCAAAACTTTGTTAGGAATTATGTGATCCTTACTAGCTGGAAGTAAGGGAGATGGGGCATGAAGTTATTTCTAGGAGTTGGACACATACCAAGTTTAGCTCAGTTCTGGGCATCTTTGAAATACCTATACAAACTTGTTCCTACATAGTAACTTGCATCTTTGAATGAGAATCTGCTTGCTTACAGCAACGTGCTATATGTTCTGAATGCCCGAATTGGGAATCTGTGTCAAAACTTTGTTAGGAATTATGTGATCCTTACTAGCTGGAAGTAAGGGAGATGGGGCATGAAGTTATTTCTAGGAGTTGGACACATACCAAGTTTAGCTCAGTTCTGGGCATCTTTGAAATACCTATACAAACTTGTTCCTACATAGTAACTTGCAACTTTGAATGAGAATGTGCTTGCTTGCAGCAACGTGCTATATGTTCTGAATGCCCGAATTGGGAATCTGTGTCAAAATTTTGTTAGGAATTATGTGATCCTTACTAGCTGGAAGTAAGGGAGATGGGGCATGAAGTTATTTCTAGGAGTTGGACACATACCAAGTTTAGCTCAGTTCTGGGCATCTTTGAAATACCTATACAAACTTGTTCCTACATAGTAACTTGCATCTTTGAATGAGAATCTGCTTGCTTACAGCAACGTGCTATATGTTCTGAATGCCCGAATTGGCAATCTCTGTCAAAACTTTGTTAGGAATTATGTGATCCTTACTAGCTGGAAGTAAGGGAGATGGGGCATGAAGTTATTTCTAGGAGTTGGACACATACCAAGTTTAGCTCAGTTCTGGGCATCTTTGAAATACCTATACAAACTTGTTCCTACATAGTAACTTGCATCTTTGAATGAGAATCTGCTTGCTTACAGCAACGTGCTCTATGTTCTGAATGCCCGAATTGGGAATCTGTGTCAAAACTTTGTTAGGAATTATGTGATCCTTACTAGCTGGAAGTAAGGGAGATGGGGCATGAAGTTATTTCTAGGAGTTGGACACATACCAAGTTTAGCTCAGTTCTGGGCATCTTTGAAATACCTATACAAACTTGTTCCTACATAGTAACTTGCAACTTTGAATGAGAATCTGCTTGCTTACAGCAACGTGCTATATGTTCTGAATGCCCGAATTGGCAATCTGTGTCAAAACTTTGTTAGGAATTATGTGATCCTTACTAGCTGGAAGTAAGGGAGATGGGGCATGAAGTTATTTCTAGGAGTTGGACACATACCAAGTTTAGCTCAGTTCTGGGCATCTTTGAAATACCTATACAAACTTGTTCCTACATAGTAACTTGCATCTTTGAATGAGAATCTGCTTGCTTACAGCAACGTGCTATATGTTCTGAATGCCCGAATTGGGAATCTGTGTCAAAACTTTGTTAGGAATTATGTGATCCTTACTAGCTGGAAGTAAGGGAGATGGGGCATGAAGTTATTTCTAGGAGTTGGACACATACCAAGTTTAGCTCAGTTCTGGGCATCTTTGAAATACCTATACAAACTTGTTCCTATATAGTAACTTGCATCTTTGAATGAGAATCTGCTTGCTTACAGCAACGTGCTCTATGTTCTGATTGCCCGAATTGGGAATCTGTGTCAAAACTTTGTTAGGAATTATGTGATCCTTACTAGCTGGAAGTAAGGGAGATGGGGCATGAAGTTATTTCTAGGAGTTGGACACATACCAAGTTTAGCTCAGTTCTGGGCATCTTTGAAATACCTATACAAACTTGTTCCTACATAGTAACTTGCATCTTTGAATGAGAATCTGCTTGCTTACAGCAACGTGCTCTATGTTCTGATTGCCCGAATTGGCAATCTGTGTCAAAACTTTGTTAGGAATTATGTGATCCTTACTAGCTGGAAGTAAGGGAGATGGGGCATGAAGTTATTTCTAGGAGTTGGACACATACCAAGTTTAGCTCAGTTCTGGGCATCTTTGAAATACCTATACAAACTTGTTCCTACATAGTAACTTGCATCTTTGAATGAGAATGTGCTTGCTTACAGCAACGTGCTATATGTTCTGAATGCCCGAATTGTCAATCTGTGTCAAAACTTTGTTAGGAATTATGTGATCCTTACTAGCTGGAAGTAAGGGAGATGGGGCATGAAGTTATTTCTAGGAGTTGGACACATACCAAGTTTAGCTCAGTTCTGGGCATCTTTGAAATACCTATACAAACTTGTTCCTACATAGTAACTTGCATCTTTGAATGAGAATGTGCTTGCTTACAGCAACGTGCTATATGTTCTGAATGCCCGAATTGGCAATCTGTGTCAAAACTTTGTTAGGAATTATGTGATCCTTACTAGCTGGAAGTAAGGGAGATGGGGCATGAAGTTATTTCTAGGAGTTGGACACATACCAAGTTTAGCTCAGTTCTGGGCATCTTTGAAATACCTATACAAACTTGTTCCTACATAGTAACTTGCATCTTTGAATGAGAATGTGCTTGCTTACAGCAACGTGCTATATGTTCTGAATGCCCGAATTGGGAATCTGTGTCAAAACTTTGTTAGGAATTATGTGATCCTTACTAGCTGGAAGTAAGGGAGATGGGGCATGAAGTTATTTCTAGGAGTTGGACACATACCAAGTTTAGCTCAGTTCTGGGCATCTTTGAAATACCTATACAAACTTGTTCCTACATAGTAACTTGCATCTTTGAATGAGAATGTGCTTGCTTACAGCAACGTGCTATATGTTCTGAATGCCCGAATTGGGAATCTGTGTCAAAACTTTGTTAGGAATTATGTGATCCTTACTAGCTGGAAGTAAGGGAGATGGGGCATGAAGTTATTTCTAGGAATTGGACACATACCAAGTTTAGCTCAGTTCTGGGCATCTTTGAAATACCTATACAAACTTGTTCCTACATGGTAACTTGCATCTTTGAATGAGAATGTGCTTCCTTACAGCAACGTGCTATATGTTCTGAATGCCCGAATTGGCAATCAGGGTCAAAACTTTGTTAGGAATTATGTGATCCTTACTAGCTGGAAGTAAGGGAGATGGGGCATGAAGTTATTTCTAGGAGTTGGACACATACCAAGTTTAGCTCAGTTCTGGGCATCTTTGAAATACCTATACAAACTTGTTCCTACATGGTAACTTGCATCTTTGAATGAGAATGTGCTTGCTTACAGCAACGTGCTATATGTTCTGAATGCCCGAATTGGGAATCTGTGTCAAAACTTTGTTAGGAATTATGTCATCCTTACTAGCTGGAAGTAAGGGAGATGGGGCATGAAGTTATTTCTAGGAGTTGGACACATACCAAGTTTAGCTCAGTTCTGGGCATCTTTGAAATACCTATACAAACTTGTTCCTACATAGTAACTTGCATCTTTGAATGAGAATGTGCTTGCTTACAGCAACGTGCTATATGTTCTGAATGCCCGAATTGGGAATCTGTGTCAAAACTTTGTTAGGAATTATGTCATCCTTACTAGCTGGAAGTAAGGGAGATGGGGCATGAAGTTATTTCTAGGAGTTGGACACATACCAAGTTTAGCTCAGTTCTGGGCATCTTTGAAATACCTATACAAACTTGTTCCTACATAGTAACTTGCAACTTTGAATGAAAATGTGCTTGCTTACAGCAACGTGCTATATGTTCTGAATGCCCGAATTGGGAATCTGTGTCAAAACTTTGTTAGGAATTATGTGATCCTTACTAGCTGGAAGTAAGGGAGATGGGGCATGAAGTTATTTCTAGGAGTTGGACACATACCAAGTTTAGCTCAGTTCTGGGCATCTTTGAAATACCTATACAAACTTGTTCCTACATAGTAACTTGCAACTTTGAATGACAATGTGCTTGCTTACAGCAACGTGCTATATGTTCTGAATGCCCGAATTGGGAATCTGTGTCAAAACTTTGTTAGGAATTATGTGATCCTTACTAGCTGGAAGTAAGGGAGATGGGGCATGAAGTTATTTCTAGGAGTTGGACACATACCAAGTTTAGCTCAGTTCTGGGCATCTTTGAAATACCTATACAAACTTGTTCCTACATAGTAACTTGCAACTTTGAATGAAAATGTGCTTGCTTACAGCAACGTGCTAGATGTTCTGAATGCCCGAATTGGGAATCTGTGTCAAAACTTTGTTAGGAATTATGTCATCCTTACTAGCTGGAAGTAAGGGAGATGGGGCATGAAGTTATTTCTAGGAGTTGGACACATACCAAGTTTAGCTCAGTTCTGGGCATCTTTGAAATACCTATACAAACTTGTTCCTACATAGTAACTTGCAACTTTGAATGAGAATGTGCTTGCTTGCAGCAACGTGCTATATGTTCTGAATGCCCGAATAGGCAATCTGTGTCAAAACTTTATTAGGAATTATGTGATCCTTACTAGCTGGAAGTAAGGGAGATGGAGCTTGAAGTTATTTCTAGGAGTTGGACACATACCAAGTTTAGCTGAGTTCTGGGCATCTTTGAAATACCTATACAAACTTGTTCCTACATAGTAACTTGCATCTTTGAATGAGAATCTGCTTGCTTACAGCAACGTGCTATATGCTCTGAATGCCCGAATAGGGAATCTGTGTCAAAACTTTGTTAGGAATTATGTGATCCTTACTAGCTGGAAGTAAGGGAGATGGGGCATGAAGTTATTTCTAGGAGTTGGACACATACCAAGTTTAGCTCAGTTCTGGGCATCTTTGAAATACCTATACAAACTTGTTCCTACATAGTAACTTGCATCTTTGAATGAGAATCTGCTTGCTTACAGCAACGTGCTATATGTTCTGAATGCCCGAATTGGGAATCTGTGTCAAAACTTTGTTAGGAATTATGTGATCCTTACTAGCTGGAAGTAAGGGAGATGGGGCATGAAGTTATTTCTAGGAGTTGGACACATACCAAGTTTAGCTCAGTTCTGGGCATCTTTGAAATACCTATACAAACTTGTTCCTACATAGTAACTTGCAACTTTGAATGAGAATGTGCTTGCTTGCAGCAACGTGCTATATGTTCTGAATGCCCGAATAGGGAATCTGTGTCAAAACTTTGTTAGGAATTATGTGATCCTTACTAGCTGGAAGTAAGGGAGATGGGGCATGAAGTTATTTCTAGGAGTTGGACACATACCAAGTTTAGCTCAGTTCTGGGCATCTTTGAAATACCTATACAAACTTGTTCCTACATAGTAACTTGCATCTTTGAATGAGAATCTGCTTGCTTACAGCAACGTGCTATATGTTCTGAATGCCCGAATTGGGAATCTGTGTCAAAACTTTGTTAGGAATTATGTGATCCTTACTAGCTGGAAGTAAGGGAGATGGGGCATGAAGTTATTTCTAGGAGTTGGACACATACCAAGTTTAGCTCAGTTCTGGGCATCTTTGAAATACCTATACAAACTTGTTCCTACATAGTAACTTGCAACTTTGAATGAGAATGTGCTTGCTTGCAGCAACGTGCTATATGTTCTGAATGCCCGAATTGGGAATCTGTGTCAAAATTTTGTTAGGAATTATGTGATCCTTACTAGCTGGAAGTAAGGGAGATGGGGCATGAAGTTATTTCTAGGAGTTGGACACATACCAAGTTTAGCTCAGTTCTGGGCATCTTTGAAATACCTATACAAACTTGTTCCTACATAGTAACTTGCATCTTTGAGTGAGAATCTGCTTGCTTACAGCAACGTGCTATATGTTCTGAATGCCCGAATTGGGAATCTGTGTCAAAACTTTGTTAGGAATTATGTGATCCTTACTAGCTGGAAGTAAGGGAGATGGGGCATGAAGTTATTTCTAGGAGTTGGACACATACCAAGTTTAGCTCAGTTCTGGGCATCTTTGAAATACCTATACAAACTTGTTCCTACATAGTAACTTGCATCTTTAATGAGAATCTACTTGCTTACAGCAACGTGCTCTATGTTCTGAATGCCCGAATTGGGAATTTGTGTCAAAACTTTGTTAGGAATTATGTGATCCTTACTAGCTGGAAGTAAGGGAGATGGGGCATGAAGTTATTTCTAGGAGTTGGACACATACCAAGTTTAGCTCAGTTCTGGGCATCTTTGAAATACCTATACAAACTTGTTCCTACATAGTAACTTGCAACTTTGAATGAGAATCTGCTTGCTTACAGCAACGTGCTATATGTTCTGAATGCCCGAATTGGCAATCTGTGTCAAAACTTTGTTAGGAATTATGTGATCCTTACTAGCTGGAAGTAAGGGAGATGGGGCATGAAGTTATTTCTAGGAGTTGGACACATACCAAGTTTAGCTCAGTTCTGGGCATCTTTGAAATACCTATACAAACTTGTTCCTACATAGTAACTTGCATCTTTGAATGAGAATGTGCTTGCTTACAGCAACGTGCTATATGTTCTGAATGCCCGAATTGGGAATCTGTGTCAAAACTTTGTTAGGAATTATGTGATCCTTACTAGCTGGAAGTAAGGGAGATGGGGCATGAAGTTATTTCTAGGAGTTGGACACATACCAAGTTTAGCTCAGTTCTGGGCATCTTTGAAATACCTATACAAACTTGTTCCTACATAGTAACTTGCATCTTTGAATGAGAATCTGCTTGCTTACAGCAACGTGCTATATGTTCTGATTGCCCGAATTGGCAATCTGTGTCAAAACTTTGTTAGGAATTATGTGATCCTTACTAGCTGGAAGTAAGGGAGATGGGGCATGAAGTTATTTCTAGGAGTTGGACACATACCAAGTTTAGCTCAGTTCTGGGCATCTTTGAAATACCTATACAAACTTGTTCCTACATAGTAACTTGCAACTTTGAATGAGAATGTGCTTGCTTACAGCAACGTGCTCTATGTTCTGAATGCCCGAATTGGCAATCTGTGTCAAAACTTTGTTAGGAATTATGTGATCCTTACTAGCTGGAAGTAAGGGAGATGGGGCATGAAGTTATTTCTAGGAGTTGGACACATACCAAGTTTAGCTCAGTTCTGGGCATCTTTGAAATACCTATACAAACTTGTTCCTACATAGTAACTTGCATCTTTAATGAGAATCTGCTTGCTTACAGCAACGTGCTCTATGTTCTGATTGCCCGAATTGACAATCTGTGTCAAAACTTTGTTAGGAATTATGTGATCCTTACTAGCTGGAAGTAAGGGAGATGGGGCATGAAGTTATTTCTAGGAGTTGGACACATACCAAGTTTAGCTCAGTTCTGGGCATCTTTGAAATACCTATACAAACTTGTTCCTACATAGTAACTTGCATCTTTAATGAGAATCTGCTTGCTTACAGCAACGTGCTCTATGTTCTGAATGCCCGAATTGGGAATCTGTGTCAAAACTTTGTTAGGAATTATGTGATCCTTACTAGCTGGAAGTAAGGGAGATGGGGCATGAAGTTATTTCTAGGAGTTGGACACATACCAAGTTTAGCTCAGTTCTGGGCATCTTTGAAATACCTATACAAACTTGTTCCTACATAGTAACTTGCAACTTTGAATGAGAATCTGCTTGCTTACAGCAACGTGCTATATGTTCTGAATGCCCGAATTGGGAATCTGTGTCAAAACTTTGTTAGGAATTATGTGATCCTTACTAGCTGGAAGTAAGGGAGATGGGGCATGAAGTTATTTCTAGGAGTTGGACACATACCAAGTTTAGCTCAGTTCTGGGCATCTTTGAAATACCTATACAAACTTGTTCCTACATAGTAACTTGCATATTTGAATGAGAATCTGCTTGCTTACAGCAACGTGCTATATGTTCTGAATGCCCGAATTGGGAATCTGTGTCAAAACTTTGTTAGGAATTATGTGATCCTTACTAGCTGGAAGTAAGGGAGATGGGGCATGAAGTTATTTCTAGGAGTTGGACACATACCAAGTTTAGCTCAGTTCTGGGCATCTTTGAAATACCTATACAAACTTGTTCCTACATAGTAACTTGCATCTTTGAATGAGAATCTGCTTGCTTACAGCAACGTGCTATATGTTCTGATTGCCCGAATTGGGAATCTGTGTCAAAACTTTGTTAGGAATTATGTGATCCTTACTAGCTGGAAGTAAGGGAGATGGGGCATGAAGTTATTTCTAGGAGTTGGACACATACCAAGTTTAGCTCAGTTCTGGGCATCTTTGAAATACCTATACAAACTTGTTCCTACATAGTAACTTGCATCTTTGAATGAGAATCTGCTTGCTTACAGCAACGTGCTCTATGTTCTGATTGCCCGAATTGGCAATCTGTGTCAAAACTTTGTTAGGAATTATGTGATCCTTACTAGCTGGAAGTAAGGGAGATGGGGCATGAAGTTATTTCTAGGAGTTGGACACATACCAAGTTTAGCTCAGTTCTGGGCATCTTTGAAATACCTATACAAACTTGTTCCTACATAGTAACTTGCATCTTTAATGAGAATCTGCTTGCTTACAGCAACGTGCTCTATGTTCTGAATGCCCGAATTGGGAATTTGTGTCAAAACTTTGTTAGGAATTATGTGATCCTTACTAGCTGGAAGTAAGGGAGATGGGGCATGAAGTTATTTCTAGGAGTTGGACACATACCAAGTTTTGCTCAGTTCTGGGCATCTTTGAAATACCTATACAAACTTGTTCCTACATAGTAACTTGCAACTTTGAATGAGAATCTGCTTGCTTACAGCAACGTGCTATATGTTCTGAATGCCCGAATTGGCAATCTGTGTCAAAACTTTGTTAGGAATTATGTGATCCTTACTAGCTGGAAGTAAGGGAGATGGGGCATGAAGTTATTTCTAGGAGTTGGACACATACCAAGTTTAGCTCAGTTCTGGGCATCTTTGAAATACCTATACAAACTTGTTCCTACATAGTAACTTGCATCTTTGAATGAGAATGTGCTTGCTTACAGCAACGTGCTATATGTTCTGAATGCCCGAATTGGGAATCTGTGTCAAATCTTTGTTAGGAATTATGTGATCCTTACTAGCTGGAAGTAAGGGAGATGGGGCATGAAGTTATTTCTAGGAGTTGGACACATACCAAGTTTAGCTCAGTTCTGGGCATCTTTGAAATACCTATACAAACTTGTTCCTACATAGTAACTTGCATCTTTGAATGAGAATCTGCTTGCTTACAGCAACGTGCTATATGTTCTGATTGCCCGAATTGGCAATCTGTGTCAAAACTTTGTTAGGAATTATGTGATCCTTACTAGCTGGAAGTAAGGGAGATGGGGCATGAAGTTATTTCTAGGAGTTGGACACATACCAAGTTTAGCTCAGTTCTGGGCATCGTTGAAATACCTATACAAACTTGTTCCTACATAGTAACTTGCAACTTTGAATGAGAATGAGCTTGCTTACAGCAACGTGCTCTATGTTCTGAATGCCCGAATTGGCAATCTGTGTCAAAACTTTGTTAGGAATTATGTGATCCTTACTAGCTGGAAGTAAGGGAGATGGGGCATGAAGTTATTTCTAGGAGTTGGACACATACCAAGTTTAGCTCAGTTCTGGGCATCTTTGAAATACCTATACAAACTTGTTCCTACATAGTAACTTGCATCTTTGAATGAGAATCTGCTTGCTTACAGCAACGTGCTCTATGTTCTGATTGCCCGAATTGGCAATCTGTGTCAAAACTTTGTTAGGAATTATGTGATCCTTACTAGCTGGAAGTAAGGGAGATGGGGCATGAAGTTATTTCTAGGAGTTGGACACATACCAAGTTTAGCTCAGTTCTGGGCATCTTTGAAATACCTATACAAACTTGTTCCTACATAGTAACTTGCATCTTTAATGAGAATCTGCTTGCTTACAGCAACGTGCTCTATGTTCTGAATGCCCGAATTGGCAATCTGTGTCAAAACTTTGTTAGGAATTATGTGATCCTTACTAGCTGGAAGTAAGGGAGATGGGGCATGAAGTTATTTCTAGGAGTTGGACACATACCAAGTTTAGCTCAGTTCTGGGCATCTTTGAAATACCTATACAAACTTGTTCCTACATAGTAACTTGCATCTTTGAATGAGAATCTGCTTGCTTACAGCAACGTGCTCTATGTTCTGATTGCCCGAATTGGCAATCTGTGTCAAAACTTTGTTAGGAATTATGTGATCCTTACTAGCTGGAAGTAAGGGAGATGGGGCATGAAGTTATTTCTAGGAGTTGGACACATACCAAGTTTAGCTCAGTTCTGGGCATCTTTGAAATACCTATACAAACTTGTTCCTACATAGTAACTTGCATCTTTGAATGAGAATGTGCTTGCTTACAGCAACGTGCTATATGTTCTGAATGCCCGAATTGGGAATCTGTGTCAAAACTTTGTTAGGAATTATGTGATCCTTACTAGCTGGAAGTAAGGGAGATGGGGCATGAAGTTATTTCTAGGAGTTGGACACATACCAAGTTTAGCTCAGTTCTGGGCATCTTTGAAATACCTATACAAACTTGTTCCTACATAGTAACTTGCATCTTTGAATGAGAATCTGCTTGCTTACAGCAACGTGCTATATGTTCTGATTGCCCGAATTGGCAATCTGTGTCAAAACTTTGTTAGGAATTATGTGATCCTTACTAGCTGGAAGTAAGGGAGATGGGGCATGAAGTTATTTCTAGGAGTTGGACACATACCAAGTTTAGCTCAGTTCTGGGCATCTTTGAAATACCTATACAAACTTGTTCCTACATAGTAACTTGCAACTTTGAATGAGAATGTGCTTGCTTACAGCAACGTGCTCTATGTTCTGAATGCCCGAATTGGGAATCTGTGTCAAAACTTTGTTAGGAATTATGTGATCCTTACTAGCTGGAAGTAAGGGAGATGGGGCATGAAGTTATTTCTAGGAGTTGGACACATACCAAGTTTAGCTCAGTTCTGGGCATCTTTGAAATACCTATACAAACTTGTTCCTACATAGTAACTTGCAACTTTGAATGAGAATCTGCTTGCTTACAGCAACGTGCTATATGTTCTGAATGCCCGAATTGGCAATCTGTGTCAAAACTTTGTTAGGAATTATGTGATCCTTACTAGCTGGAAGTAAGGGAGATGGGGCATGAAGTTATTTCTAGGAGTTGGACACATACCAAGTTTAGCTCAGTTCTGGGCATCTTTGAAATACCTATACAAACTTGTTCCTACATAGTAACTTGCATCTTTGAATGAGAATGTGCTTGCTTACAGCAACGTGCTATATGTTCTGAATGCCCGAATTGGGAATCTGTGTCAAAACTTTGTTAGGAATTATGTGATCCTTACTAGCTGGAAGTAAGGGAGATGGGGCATGAAGTTATTTCTAGGAGTTGGACACATACCAAGTTTAGCTCAGTTCTGGGCATCTTTGAAATACCTATACAAACTTGTTCCTACATAGTAACTTGCATCTTTGAATGAGAATCTGCTTGCTTACAGCAACGTGCTATATGTTCTGATTGCCCGAATTGGGAATCTGTGTCAAAACTTTGTTAGGAATTATGTGATCCTTACTAGCTGGAAGTAAGGGAGATGGGGCATGAAGTTATTTCTAGGAGTTGGACACATACCAAGTTTAGCTCAGTTCTGGGCATCTTTGAAATACCTATACAAACTTGTTCCTACATAGTAACTTGCAACTTTGAATGAGAATGTGCTTGCTTACAGCAACGTGCTCTATGTTCTGAATGCCCGAATTGGGAATCTGTGTCAAAACTTTGTTAGGAATTATGTGATCCTTACTAGCTGGAAGTAAGGGAGATGGGGCATGAAGTTATTTCTAGGAGTTGGACACATACCAAGTTTAGCTCAGTTCTGGGCATCTTTGAAATACCTATACAAACTTGTTCCTACATAGTAACTTGCATCTTTGAATGAGAATGTGCTTGCTTACAGCAACGTGCTATATGTTCTGAATGCCCGAATTGGGAATCTGTGTCAAATCTTTGTTAGGAATTATGTGATCCTTACTAGCTGGAAGTAAGGGAGATGGGGCATGAAGTTATTTCTAGGAGTTGGACACATACCAAGTTTAGCTCAGTTCTGGGCATCTTTGAAATACCTATACAAACTTGTTCCTACATAGTAACTTGCATCTTTGAATGAGAATCTGCTTGCTTACAGCAACGTGCTATATGTTCTGATTGCCCGAATTGGCAATCTGTGTCAAAACTTTGTTAGGAATTATGTGATCCTTACTAGCTGGAAGTAAGGGAGATGGGGCATGAAGTTATTTCTAGGAGTTGGACACATACCAAGTTTAGCTCAGTTCTGGGCATCGTTGAAATACCTATACAAACTTGTTCCTACATAGTAACTTGCAACTTTGAATGAGAATGAGCTTGCTTACAGCAACGTGCTCTATGTTCTGAATGCCCGAATTGGCAATCTGTGTCAAAACTTTGTTAGGAATTATGTGATCCTTACTAGCTGGAAGTAAGGGAGATGGGGCATGAAGTTATTTCTAGGAGTTGGACACATACCAAGTTTAGCTCAGTTCTGGGCATCTTTGAAATACCTATACAAACTTGTTCCTACATAGTAACTTGCATCTTTGAATGAGAATCTGCTTGCTTACAGCAACGTGCTCTATGTTCTGATTGCCCGAATTGGCAATCTGTGTCAAAACTTTGTTAGGAATTATGTGATCCTTACTAGCTGGAAGTAAGGGAGATGGGGCATGAAGTTATTTCTAGGAGTTGGACACATACCAAGTTTAGCTCAGTTCTGGGCATCTTTGAAATACCTATACAAACTTGTTCCTACATAGTAACTTGCATCTTTGAATGAGAATGTGCTTGCTTACAGCAACGTGCTATATGTTCTGAATGCCCGAATTGGGAATCTGTGTCAAAACTTTGTTAGGAATTATGTGATCCTTACTAGCTGGAAGTAAGGGAGATGGGGCATGAAGTTATTTCTAGGAGTTGGACACATACCAAGTTTAGCTCAGTTCTGGGCATCTTTGAAATACCTATACAAACTTGTTCCTACATAGTAACTTGCATCTTTGAATGAGAATCTGCTTGCTTACAGCAACGTGCTATATGTTCTGATTGCCCGAATTGGCAATCTGTGTCAAAACTTTGTTAGGAATTATGTGATCCTTACTAGCTGGAAGTAAGGGAGATGGGGCATGAAGTTATTTCTAGGAGTTGGACACATACCAAGTTTAGCTCAGTTCTGGGCATCTTTGAAATACCTATACAAACTTGTTCCTACATAGTAACTTGCAACTTTGAATGAGAATGTGCTTGCTTACAGCAACGTGCTCTATGTTCTGAATGCCCGAATTGGGAATCTGTGTCAAAACTTTGTTAGGAATTATGTGATCCTTACTAGCTGGAAGTAAGGGAGATGGGGCATGAAGTTATTTCTAGGAGTTGGACACATACCAAGTTTAGCTCAGTTCTGGGCATCTTTGAAATACCTATACAAACTTGTTCCTACATAGTAACTTGCAACTTTGAATGAGAATCTGCTTGCTTACAGCAACGTGCTATATGTTCTGAATGCCCGAATTGGCAATCTGTGTCAAAACTTTGTTAGGAATTATGTGATCCTTACTAGCTGGAAGTAAGGGAGATGGGGCATGAAGTTATTTCTAGGAGTTGGACACATACCAAGTTTAGCTCAGTTCTGGGCATCTTTGAAATACCTATACAAACTTGTTCCTACATAGTAACTTGCATCTTTGAATGAGAATGTGCTTGCTTACAGCAACGTGCTATATGTTCTGAATGCCCGAATTGGGAATCTGTGTCAAAACTTTGTTAGGAATTATGTGATCCTTACTAGCTGGAAGTAAGGGAGATGGGGCATGAAGTTATTTCTAGGAGTTGGACACATACCAAGTTTAGCTCAGTTCTGGGCATCTTTGAAATACCTATACAAACTTGTTCCTACATAGTAACTTGCATCTTTGAATGAGAATCTGCTTGCTTACAGCAACGTGCTATATGTTCTGATTGCCCGAATTGGGAATCTGTGTCAAAACTTTGTTAGGAATTATGTGATCCTTACTAGCTGGAAGTAAGGGAGATGGGGCATGAAGTTATTTCTAGGAGTTGGACACATACCAAGTTTAGCTCAGTTCTGGGCATCTTTGAAATACCTATACAAACTTGTTCCTACATAGTAACTTGCAACTTTGAATGAGAATGTGCTTGCTTACAGCAACGTGCTCTATGTTCTGAATGCCCGAATTGGGAATCTGTGTCAAAACTTTGTTAGGAATTATGTGATCCTTACTAGCTGGAAGTAAGGGAGATGGGGCATGAAGTTATTTCTAGGAGTTGGACACATACCAAGTTTAGCTCAGTTCTGGGCATCTTTGAAATACCTATACAAACTTGTTCCTACATAGTAACTTGCATCTTTGAATGAGAATGTGCTTGCTTACAGCAACGTGCTCTATGTTCTGAATGCCCGAATTGGCAATCTGTGTCAAAACTTTGTTAGGAATTATGTGATCCTTACTAGCTGGAAGTAAGGGAGATGGGGCATGAAGTTATTTCTAGGAGTTGGACACATACCAAGTTTAGCTCAGTTCTGGGCATCTTTGAAATACCTATACAAACTTGTTCCTACATAGTAACTTGCAACTTTGAATGAGAATGTGCTTGCTTACAGCAACGTGCTATATGTTCTGAATGCCCGAATTGGGAATCTGTGTCAAAACTTTGTTAGGAATTATGTGATCCTTACTAGCTGGAAGTAAGGGAGATGGGGCATGAAGTTATTTCTAGGAGTTGGACACATACCAAGTTTAGCTCAGTTCTGGGCATCATTGAAATACCTATACAAACTTGTTCCTACATAGTAACTTGCAACTTTGAATGAGAATGTGCTTGCTTACAGCAACGTGCTATATGTTCTGAATGCCCGAATTGGCAATCTGTGTCAAAACTTTGTTAGGAATTATGTGATCCTTACTAGCTGGAAGTAAGGGAGATGGGGCATGAAGTTATTTCTAGGAGTTGGACACATACCAAGTTTAGCTCAGTTCTGGGCATCTTTGAAATACCTATACAAACTTGTTCCTACATAGTAACTTGCAACTTTGAATGAGAATCTGCTTGCTTGCAGCAACGTGCTATATGTTCTGAATGCCCGAATTGGGAATCTGTGTCAAAACTTTGTTAGGAATTATGTGATCCTTACTAGCTGGAAGTAAGGGAGATGGGGCATGAAGTTATTTCTAGGAGTTGGACACATACCAAGTTTAGCTCAGTTCTGGGCATCTTTGAAATACCTATACAAACTTGTTCCTACATAGTAACTTGCAACTTTGAATGAGAATGTGCTTGCTTACAGCAACGTGCTATATGTTCTGAATGCCCGAATTGGGAATCTGTGTCAAAACTTTGTTAGGAATTATGTGATCCTTACTAGCTGGAAGTAAGGGAGATGGGGCATGAAGTTATTTCGAGGAGTTGGACACATACCAAGTTTAGCTCAGTTCTGGGCATCTTTGAAATACCTATACAAACTTGTTCCTACATAGTAACTTGCATCTTTGAATGAGAATCTGCTTGCTTACAGCAACGTGCTATATGTTCTGATTGCCCGAATTGGCAATCTGTGTCAAAACTTTGTTAGGAATTATGTGATCCTTACTAGCTGGAAGTAAGGGAGATGGGGCATGAAGTTATTTCTAGGAGTTGGACACATACCAAGTTTAGCTCAGTTCTGGGCATCTTTGAAATACCTATACAAACTTGTTCCTACATAGTAACTTGCATCTTTGAATGAGAATGTGCTTGCATACAGCAACGTGCTATATGTTCTGAATGCCCGAATTGGCAATCTGTGTCAAAACTTTGTTAGGAATTATGTGATCCTTACTAGCTGGAAGTAAGGGAGATGGGGCATGAAGTTATTTCGAGGAGTTGGACACATACCAAGTTTAGCTCAGTTCTGGGCATCTTTGAAATACCTATACAAACTTGTTCCTACATAGTAACTTGCATCTTTGAATGAGAATGTGCTTGCTTACAGCAACGTGCTATATGTTCTGAATGCCCGAATTGGCAATCTGTGTCAAAACTTTGTTAGGAATTATGTGATCCTTACTAGCTGGAAGTAAGGGAGATGGGGCATGAAGTTATTTCTAGGAGTTGGACACATACCAAGTTTAGCTCAGTTCTGGGCATCTTTGAAATACCTATACAAACTTGTTCCTACATAGTAACTTGCAACTTTGAATGAGAATCTGCTTGCTTGCAGCAACGTGCTATATGTTCTGAATGCCCGAATTGGGAATCTGTGTCAAAACTTTGTTAGGAATTATGTGATCCTTACTAGCTGGAAGTAAGGGAGATGGGGCATGAAGTTATTTCTAGGAGTTGGACACATACCAAGTTTAGCTCAGTTCTGGGCATCTTTGAAATACCTATACAAACTTGTTCCTACATAGTAACTTGCATCTTTGAATGAGAATGTGCTTGCTTACAGCAACGTGCTATATGTTCTGAATGCCCGAATTGGCAATCTGTGTCAAAACTTTGTTAGGAATTATGTGATCCTTACTAGCTGGAAGTAAGGGAGATGGGGCATGAAGTTATTTCGAGGAGTTGGACACATACCAAGTTTAGCTCAGTTCTGGGCATCTTTGAAATACCTATACAAACTTGTTCCTACATAGTAACTTGCATCTTTGAATGAGAATGTGCTTGCTTGCAGCAACGTGCTATATGTTCTGAATGCCCGAATTGGGAATCTGTGTCAAAACTTTGTTAGGAATTATGTGATCCTTACTAGCTGGAAGTAAGGGAGATGGGGCATGAAGTTATTTCTAGGAGTTGGACACATACCAAGTTTAGCTCAGTTCTGGGCATCTTTGAAATACCTATACAAACTTGTTCCTACATAGTAACTTGCAACTTTGAATGAGAATGTGCTTGCTTGCAGCAACGTGCTATATGTTCTGAATGCCCGAATTGTCAATCTGTGTCAAAACTTTGTTAGGAATTATGTGATCCTTACTAGCTGGAAGTAAGGGAGATGGGGCATGAAGTTATTTCGAGGAGTTGGACACATACCAAGTTTAGCTCAGTTCTGGGCATCTTTGAAATACCTATACAAACTTGTTCCTACATAGTAACTTGCATCTTTGAATGAGAATGTGCTTGCTTACAGCAACGTGCTATATGTTCTGAATGCCCGAATTGGCAATCTGTGTCAAAACTTTGTTAGGAATTATGTGATCCTTACTAGCTGGAAGTAAGGGAGATGGGGCATGAAGTTATTTCTAGGAGTTGGACACATACCAAGTTTAGCTCAGTTCTGGGCATCTTTGAAATACCTATACAAACTTGTTCCTACATAGTAACTTGCAACTTTGAATGAGAATGTGCTTGCTTGCAGCAACGTGCTATATGTTCTGAATGCCCGAATTGGGAATCTGTGTCAAAACTTTGTTAGGAATTATGTGATCCTTACTAGCTGGAAGTAAGGGAGATGGGGCATGAAGTTATTTCTAGGAGTTGGACACATACCAAGTTTAGCTCAGTTCTGGGCATCTTTGAAATACCTATACAAACTTGTTCCTACATAGTACCTTGCATCTTTGAATGAGAATGTGCTTGCTTACAGCAACGTGCTATATGTTCTGAACTCCCGAATTGGCAATCTGTGTCAAAACTTTGTTAGGAATTATGTGATCCTTACTAGCTGGAAGTAAGGGAGATGGGGCATGAAGTTATTTCTAGGAGTTGGACAGATACCAAGTTTAGCTCAGTTCTGGGCATCTTTGAAATACCTATACAAACTTGTTCCTACATAGTAACTTGCATCTTTCATGAGAATCTGCTTGCTTACAGCAACGTGCTATATGTTCTGAATGCCCGATTTGGGAATCTGTGTCAAAACTTTGTTAGGAATTATGTGATCCTTACTAGCTGGAAGTAAGGGAGATGGGGCATGAAGTTATTTCTAGGAGGTGGACACATACCAAGTTTAGCTCAGTTCTGGGCATCTTTCAAATACCTATACAAACTTGTTCCTACATAGTAACTTGCAACTTTGAATGAGAATGTGCTTGCTTGCAGCAACGTGCTATATGTTCTGAATGCCCAATTTGGGAATCTGTGTCAAAACTTTGTTAGGAATTATGTGATCCTTACTAGCTGGAAGTAAGGGAGATGGAGCATGAAGTTATTTCTAGGAGTTGGACACATACCAAGTTTAGCTCAGTTCTGGGCATCTTTGAAATACCTATACAAACTTGTTCCTACATAGTAACTTGCATCTTTGAATGAGAATGTGCTTGCCTACAGCAACGTGCTATATGTTCTGAATGCCCGAATTGGGAATCTGTGTCAAAACTTTGTTAGGAATTATGTGATCCTTACTAGCTGGAAGTAAGGGAGATGGGGCATGAAGTTATTTCTAGGAGTTGGACACATACCAAGTTTAGCTCAGTTCTGGGCATCTTTGAAATACCTATACAAACTTGTTCCTACATAGTAACTTGCAACTTTGAATGAAAATGTGCTTGCTTACAGCAACGTGCTAGATGTTCTGAATGCCCGAATTGGGAATCTGTGTCAAAACTTTGTTAGGAATTATGTCATCCTTACTAGCTGGAAGTAAGGGAGATGGGGCATGAAGTTATTTCTAGGAGTTGGACACATACCAAGTTTAGCTCAGTTCTGGGCATCTTTGAAATACCTATACAAACTTGTTCCTACATAGTAACTTGCAACTTTGAATGAGAATGTGCTTGCTTGCAGCAACGTGCTATATGTTCTGAATGCCCGAATAGGCAATCTGTGTCAAAACTTTATTAGGAATTATGTGATCCTTACTAGCTGGAAGTAAGGGAGATGGAGCTTGAAGTTATTTCTAGGAGTTGGACACATACCAAGTTTAGCTGAGTTCTGGGCATCTTTGAAATACCTATACAAACTTGTTCCTACATAGTAACTTGCATCTTTGAATGAGAATCTGCTTGCTTACAGCAACGTGCTATATGCTCTGAATGCCCGAATAGGGAATCTGTGTCAAAACTTTGTTAGGAATTATGTGATCCTTACTAGCTGGAAGTAAGGGAGATGGGGCATGAAGTTATTTCTAGGAGTTGGACACATACCAAGTTTAGCTCAGTTCTGGGCATCTTTGAAATACCTATACAAACTTGTTCCTACATAGTAACTTGCATCTTTGAATGAGAATCTGCTTGCTTACAGCAACGTGCTATATGTTCTGAATGCCCGAATTGGGAATCTGTGTCAAAACTTTGTTAGGAATTATGTGATCCTTACTAGCTGGAAGTAAGGGAGATGGGGCATGAAGTTATTTCTAGGAGTTGGACACATACCAAGTTTAGCTCAGTTCTGGGCATCTTTGAAATACCTATACAAACTTGTTCCTACATAGTAACTTGCAACTTTGAATGAGAATGTGCTTGCTTGCAGCAACGTGCTATATGTTCTGAATGCCCGAATAGGGAATCTGTGTCAAAACTTTGTTAGGAATTATGTGATCCTTACTAGCTGGAAGTAAGGGAGATGGGGCATGAAGTTATTTCTAGGAGTTGGACACATACCAAGTTTAGCTCAGTTCTGGGCATCTTTGAAATACCTATACAAACTTGTTCCTACATAGTAACTTGCATCTTTGAATGAGAATCTGCTTGCTTACAGCAACGTGCTATATGTTCTGAATGCCCGAATTGGGAATCTGTGTCAAAACTTTGTTAGGAATTATGTGATCCTTACTAGCTGGAAGTAAGGGAGATGGGGCATGAAGTTATTTCTAGGAGTTGGACACATACCAAGTTTAGCTCAGTTCTGGGCATCTTTGAAATACCTATACAAACTTGTTCCTACATAGTAACTTGCAACTTTGAATGAGAATGTGCTTGCTTGCAGCAACGTGCTATATGTTCTGAATGCCCGAATTGGGAATCTGTGTCAAAATTTTGTTAGGAATTATGTGATCCTTACTAGCTGGAAGTAAGGGAGATGGGGCATGAAGTTATTTCTAGGAGTTGGACACATACCAAGTTTAGCTCAGTTCTGGGCATCTTTGAAATACCTATACAAACTTGTTCCTACATAGTAACTTGCATCTTTAATGAGAATCTGCTTGCTTACAGCAACGTGCTCTATGTTCTGAATGCCCGAATTGGGAATCTGTGTCAAAACTTTGTTAGGAATTATGTGATCCTTACTAGCTGGAAGTAAGGGAGATGGGGCATGAAGTTATTTCTAGGAGTTGGACACATACCAAGTTTAGCTCAGTTCTGGGCATCTTTGAAATACCTATACAAACTTGTTCCTACATAGTAACTTGCAACTTTGAATGAGAATCTGCTTGCTTACAGCAACGTGCTATATGTTCTGAATGCCCGAATTGGGAATCTGTGTCAAAACTTTGTTAGGAATTATGTGATCCTTACTAGCTGGAAGTAAGGGAGATGGGGCATGAAGTTATTTCTAGGAGTTGGACACATACCAAGTTTAGCTCAGTTCTGGGCATCTTTGAAATACCTATACAAACTTGTTCCTACATAGTAACTTGCATATTTGAATGAGAATCTGCTTGCTTACAGCAACGTGCTATATGTTCTGAATGCCCGAATTGGGAATCTGTGTCAAAACTTTGTTAGGAATTATGTGATCCTTACTAGCTGGAAGTAAGGGAGATGGGGCATGAAGTTATTTCTAGGAGTTGGACACATACCAAGTTTAGCTCAGTTCTGGGCATCTTTGAAATACCTATACAAACTTGTTCCTACATAGTAACTTGCATCTTTGAATGAGAATCTGCTTGCTTACAGCAACGTGCTATATGTTCTGAATGCCCGAATTGGGAATCTGTGTCAAAACTTTGTTAGGAATTATGTCATCCTTACTAGCTGGAAGTAAGGGAGATGGGGCATGAAGTTATTTCTAGGAGTTGGACACATACCAAGTTTAGCTCAGTTCTGGGCATCTTTGAAATACCTATACAAACTTGTTCCTACATAGTAACTTGCAACTTTGAATGAGAATGTGCTTGCTTGCAGCAACGTGCTATATGTTCTGAATGCCCGAATAGGCAATCTGTGTCAAAACTTTATTAGGAATTATGTGATCCTTACTAGCTGGAAGTAAGGGAGATGGAGCTTGAAGTTATTTCTAGGAGTTGGACACATACCAAGTTTAGCTGAGTTCTGGGCATCTTTGAAATACCTATACAAACTTGTTCCTACATAGTAACTTGCATCTTTGAATGAGAATCTGCTTGCTTACAGCAACGTGCTATATGCTCTGAATGCCCGAATAGGGAATCTGTGTCAAAACTTTGTTAGGAATTATGTGATCCTTACTAGCTGGAAGTAAGGGAGATGGGGCATGAAGTTATTTCTAGGAGTTGGACACATACCAAGTTTAGCTCAGTTCTGGGCATCTTTGAAATACCTATACAAACTTGTTCCTACATAGTAACTTGCATCTTTGAATGAGAATCTGCTTGCTTACAGCAACGTGCTATATGTTCTGAATGCCCGAATGGGAATCTGTGTCAAAACTTTGTTAGGAATTATGTGATCCTTACTAGCTGGAAGTAAGGGAGATGGGGCATGAAGTTATTTCTAGGAGTTGGACACATACCAAGTTTAGCTCAGTTCTGGGCATCTTTGAAATACCTATACAAACTTGTTCCTACATAGTAACTTGCAACTTTGAATGAGAATGTGCTTGCTTGCAGCAACGTGCTATATGTTCTGAATGCCCGAATAGGGAATCTGTGTCAAAACTTTGTTAGGAATTATGTGATCCTTACTAGCTGGAAGTAAGGGAGATGGGGCATGAAGTTATTTCTAGGAGTTGGACACATACCAAGTTTAGCTCAGTTCTGGGCATCTTTGAAATACCTATACAAACTTGTTCCTACATAGTAACTTGCATCTTTGAATGAGAATCTGCTTGCTTACAGCAACGTGCTATATGTTCTGAATGCCCGAATTGGGAATCTGTGTCAAAACTTTGTTAGGAATTATGTGATCCTTACTAGCTGGAAGTAAGGGAGATGGGGCATGAAGTTATTTCTAGGAGTTGGACACATACCAAGTTTAGCTCAGTTCTGGGCATCTTTGAAATACCTATACAAACTTGTTCCTACATAGTAACTTGCAACTTTGAATGAGAATGTGCTTGCTTGCAGCAACGTGCTATATGTTCTGAATGCCCGAATTGGGAATCTGTGTCAAAATTTTGTTAGGAATTATGTGATCCTTACTAGCTGGAAGTAAGGGAGATGGGG